>NC_057806.1:513432523-513732523 GCF_018294505.1 Triticum aestivum | reverse complement strand
TCTTAGCTATGTATAATGTCATATCATTCTACTATTATTTAAACCGTCTCTTTATTTGCCAATCTGAAATGGGATAAATTGACAGCACACTAACCATTGATACTTATGAGTTCTTGATATGTAATCCAGTGGTGTTGTGAAGCTGCCAACTCCTTCACAATGTCATTTCCTGCCATGTCTTAACCTGAACAATACCATATTGTGTTAATGCTATTTTAAACTGTGTCACTTTATTCGTCAGTAAAGATGTGATGAATTGTCAGCACTGATACTTATATGTGCAAAACCTATCATCTGTCTGCTTGTTTATCTTTCAGAGTGAGGAGGATATAAGTGTCAAACAAGTGCAATCTCATCTGCTTGCTCAGCTCCTTGCACCGTAGCTCCTAAGCATGGCTAACCTTTCTTGAAATCTATTGAAGTGCTATCGGTTTTTTATATTATTTTGTTGGCGTGTTTATTTGCACTGCTGGCGATCTTTGATTCCCAGTGTATGTAATCTGCTGTCTGCTTGTGCTTTATTATCATAGTGGCGAACTTTGATGCCCAATGGACGTAATATACCGTAATTTCTTTATTGTATAGTCTAGGTTTTTTCTTATTCACGATGCTGTAGTTATTTCACTGTGTATATATCCTGTCTTCGCAGTAAACCGGCCAAACCGTAAAATTATGGTACATAATCGGGCCATCATGCAAATCACTATGTATGATCCGCATCATGGGCCCAGTCATCTTGGTCCATTAACATGCCTAAATATAAACTGGCCTAAATGTGGTTGCCGCAAAAAAAACGGGTCTAAATGTAAACTAGCCCACTAGTAGATTCGGGCCTTTAATAGGCCGAGTAAACTGCCGGCCCTATTTTCGCAAGAAAACTCAATGGGCTTTTAGGAGGCTGAAAAGTAGGTTGGTACTGAACCGTGTCGAACAGCTCACGGGCCGGCAGCAGGCCGAAATAGACCCCGGCCCATGATTGTGCCAATCACATCATCGGCCATTAACAGGCCAAAATTGTCTTTGTTTGGCCCAATCAGATTATCGGCTGTGAGCAGGCCGGATGCAAACCGGGCCGTAGTTAGGCTCAACTATATGACGGGCTTTTAACAGGCCGAAATAAATATAGGTTGAAATGTTAAACGGGCCTTTAACAGGCCGAAACTAATATCAGGCCAAATTACTAAATGGGCCTTTAGCAAGTGGGCCCAAAAGCATAGCGTCCAGTTGACGGGACGAATTTGATATGGGCCATAATTTAGCCCAAAGCCTCTTAAAGGGTCGGATCTGATCTGGGTCGTAATTTGGCCCAGAACGCGGTAGGCTTTTAATGGGCCGGATCTCATATGGGCCTTTATTAGGCCTGGAACGTGGTAGGTTGTTAATGGACCAGATCAAATATGGGCCGGCATTTGGCCCAAAACATGGCAGTGCGTTAACGGGTCGGCCCACTAGTGTCCTCAAAATCCTGTGGGCCTTTAGCTGGGCCATCCCACTCGTGTCCTTAAAATCTTGTGGTCCTTTAGCTGGGCCAGCCCATTATGGTCGGCGAAATCTTGTGGGCCTTTAGCTGGGCCGGCCATTATGGTCCGCAAAATCTTGCGGGCCTTTAGTTGGGCCGGCCCATTTAACCTATACGGGCCTCTGTTGGGCCGTGCCATGTGTCGACGTATCATAGGCGCCTCATGTCCAATGAATGGATGACATCTGTCCCAACGGTGAGCTGACACGTGTTTCCTCCGGCCAAAGAGAATTTTACACATGGAAAATCCTCATTGGTCCGAGCTGTTAGCGGGTTATCAGATCCTAAACCGGACCCAATAGCTTAACGACGACCCGTTATGGTGGATGCCACATGTCGGTCACCCTTGACGAAAGCACTTCCATGACGCGCCATTTATCGTCATGGAAGTTGACACTTCCGTGATGATAATTTGGGTAATGTCATGGAACACTTCTACGACAACACAGGTATGACTATCTTGATTTTGTCATAAAATCGTCATGGATGTACAGGCATGACAGAAAACATGACCTACTGTGACATCATGGAAGTGTATTTTTTTGCAGTGGTAGCGCCTCCCACCTGGGAGCTCGCTCGCGAAAGACACTTCAGAACTTGGTGCCGTTGCAAATCTGGCACTAATGATATGAGCCTTCCAGAAGCCATCCTCTCTGCCCATGAGGGCGCAGTTCACCGTCTGTGCATACCGGCATGCTACCTCCAGTCCAGACCCTCCGCCGTTGACGCCTGGCTAAAATCATCTAAACTGAACAATCTTCAGGTGCTCGAGTTCTATTACATGTTCCCAGATTTCATGAGAGAGTGTGTCGCACGACCACTCACATGCCCATCATCTGCGCCTTTTCCACCAGCGTCCTTCTCTCGGTTTGCATCCTCTCTACACACCGCCACCTTTGCCCTTTGCCAAACACCAGAAAGTTACGTTCAGGCTCTTAAACTACCACTGCTCAAGAGACTTTCCCTTGTGGACGTAGGTATATCAGACATCTCGCTTGAAAGCATCATCCACTCTAGTTTCCCTGCACTCCGGTGCCTACTGCTTACTTGGAATATGGAAAGCCGTTGCATTAGAATAAACTCACGTAACCTTGTAAGCATTGGAATTCGCTGTGGACATGGCGAACTTGTTATAGAGGATGCCCCGTCACTTCAGCGGCTGCTTAACGATATTCTAAGCAGCAACCTGCAGATAAATGTCATATCTGCACCTAAACTGGAGACCGTGGGCAAATTCCATGATTTTTTCTCTGAATCCAAGGTCATGCGTAACCCTATAGTTATCTAGGTACTTACTTTTCAGCTGCATTTGTCTGAGTAAACAAGTTTCATGTAATACAACCTTTTGTTCAATTTTTAAAATCATTGTGCGTGCACCATGCATGGTTTACCGACAGTCAGCCTATCAACAGTGCTTCAAACGGTCAAGACTTTGCTCATCAAGATGTGTTTTGAAGTGGACGTGGTTGTTTCCCTGATGCAATGCTTTTGAAGCCTTGAGAACTTGTTTATCGAGGTGATGATTCTCACGCACATTGAAAGCCCATAACATGCATACTGTACTACTTCTCATGTATGCCTTAAAAAGCTTGTCTTACATTTGTCTGTAAATTGATACACTCGTGGCTAGACATGTTTTAGTATTACATACACCCGTATTTACAAAAAATCTAATAAATACTTTACCAGAATGGAGGTAATAGAATTAATCATTCATTTGCTCTTTTGACAGAATCTCTATTTTTAGAGCTTAAGTATTTTCAATCTTCATGTACATCTAGGGAGGAGTCTGTTACGGAGAAACAAATACGTGGAGTCGTAAGCATGCTGTTTGTCAAACGACATGACTTTCGTTTGAAGACAGAAACGCTGGATGACTATGAACTACTTGGTAAACATTGAATTTGTGAGATTCTTTTTTCTGAGTGCAAGCAAGCTTGAGACCATGAGGCTTAACTATCATTTCCACCAAGACTTCATAGAAGAATTTTACGAAAAGCAACAAAAGGATCTTCTGTGGCACAAAAAGGCTTCTGAATGTGCACTACAAAAAAATACACTTCCGTGATGATACGTGTTTGTCACAGTAGGTCGCTTTTTTTGTCATGCATGTACATCCAAGACAAATTTATGACAGAATCAAGATAGTCATACCTGTGCTGTCGTAGAAGTGTTCCATGACATTACCAAAATTATCATCATGGAAGTGTCCACTTCCATGACGATAAATCGCGCGTCACAGAAGTGCTTTTGTCAAGGGTGACCGACACGTGGCATCCACCGTAACGGAACGCCGTTAAGCTATCGGGTCAGGTTTTGGATCCGATAACCCGTTAACAACCCCGACCAATGGGGATTTTCCACGTGTAAAATCATCATTGGCTAGAGGAAACACGTGTCGGCTCATCGTCAGGACAGATGTCATCCACTCACTAGACAGAAGGCGCCAATGATACATTGACACGTGGCACGGCCCAACAAGTTTAAATGGGTCGGCCCAACTAAAGGCCCACAAGATTTTGCGGACCATATGGGCCGGCCCAGCTAAAGGCCCACGAGATTTTGCGGACCATAATGGGATGGCCTAGCTAAAGGCCCACAAGATTTTGCGGGCCATAATGGGCCGGCCCAGGTAAAGGCCCAGAAGATTTTTGTGTGCCATAATAGGCCAGCCTAGGTAAAGGCCCACAAAATTCTTGCGGATCATAATGGGTCGGCCCAGCTAAAGGCCCACGAGATTTCGCCGACATTAATGGGCTGGCCCAGCTGTAGGCCCACAAGATTTTGAGGACCCTAGTAGGTCGGCCCATTAACTGGCTGCCATGTTTTGGGCCAAATGCCGGCCCATAATTGATCTGGTCTATTAATGGCCTGCCACGCTCCGGGCCTAATAGTTGCCCATATGAGATTCGGCCCGTTAAAAGCCTACCACGTTCTGGGCCAAATTACGGCCCAGATCAGGTCCGGCCCTTTAAGAGGTTTTGGGCCTAATTATGGCCCATATCAGATTCAGCCTGTTAACTGGACACTATGCTTTGGGCCCAGTTGCTAAAGGCCCACTTAGTAATTCGGCCTGATATTAGTTTTGGCCTGTTAAGGGCCCGTTTAACATTTCGGCCCTATATTAATTTCAGCCTGTTAAAAGCCCATCATATAGTTGGGCCTAACTACGACCCGGTTTGCATCCGGCCTGCTCGCAGCCGATATCTGATTGGGCCAAACAAGGACCGAGACAATTTTTCCGCCTGTTAAAAGCCCGTGATTTGATTCGCACAATCATGGTCCGGGGTTCATTTCGGGCTGCTGCCGGCCCGTGAGCTGATCGACATGTTTCAGGCCCAACCTACATCGTGATTGCATGACGGCCCGATTATGTACCGTAATTTTACGGTTTGGCCGGTTTACTGCGAAGACAGGATATATATACAGTAAAATAACTGCAGCATTGTGAATAAGAAAAAACCTATACTATACAATAAAGAAATTACGGCATATTACATCCACTGGGCATCAATTTCGCCACTATGATAATAAAGCACAAGCAGACAACAGATTACATACACTTGGCATCAAAGATCGCCTCCTGTGCAAATAAACACACCGACAGAATAATATACAAAACCGACAGCACTTCAATAGAGTTCAAGAAAGGTTAGCCCTGCTGGGGAGCTGCAGCGCAAGCAGCTGAGCAAGATGATGAGACTGCACTTGTTTAACACTTATATCTTCCTCACTCTGAAAGATAAACAAGCAGACAGATGATAGGTTTTGCACATAAAAGTGTCAGTGCTGACAATTCATCACATTTCTTACTGACGAATAACGTGACACAATTTAAATTTGCATTAACACAATATGGTATTGTTCAGGTCAAGACATGGCTGGAAATGACATTGTGAAGGAGTTGGCAGCTTCACAACACCACTGGATTACAGATCAAGAACTCATAAGTATCAATGGTTAGTGTGCTGTCAATTTATACCATTTCAGATTGGCAAATAAAGAGACGGTTTAAATAATAGTAGAATGATATGACATTGTTCATAGTTAAGACATTGCAGAATATGACATTGTGCTGTAGTGGGTAGGTTCACCACACCACTGGATTACAGATGAAGAACAGAAGCATACATGCAGTGCAAAAGAAGATCACTTGCTCTGTATAGTTTAATTTACATGGTATGAAGAAGGAACTTGGTTGTACAACTGAAAACTTAAACTGAGAAAGGACGAACTTTTGTTTATGAACTACATATAATAAACTTTAAACAAGCAATTTGATGCAAACACCAAAAATAAACAGCTGTTGCAGTCATGCCTAACCAAATATATACAACAAAGTTTGAAGGCTTGAGATGGACAAACTTACATTATTGGTGAAGACAGGCTCTATAAAGGCCTTGTCCATGCTGATGGGGGGGGGCAATTCAAGAAGTTTACCACAGAATCTTCTTCAAAAGCATTGCCTTTATTCTACATTTTGTTAAGAGTAAATATAGATGTGATAATATACGAAAAAATGGAGAATATTTAAGATAAGATGAAGAGTGATGCTACATAACCAAGTAGCTATAAATGTAAGTGCAGCGATACAGGCAAAAGGTACAGCCAAGAGCAATGCACAGCTAAACTTCTTCAGTACCAACCTTATGGTAAGAGTAAATATAGATCTGATGTGTAGAAAATGGAGGGCAAAGGAAAATAAGCTGCAGAGTGATGGTACATGAACAACTACCTGTCATTATAAGTACACTGATAAAGGACAACATGTACTTACAAGAACAATGCAAAGCTAAATAAAACATTGGCATTGGATATATTCTACACTAATGTAACCATTCATACAGATCAGATAATTTGGAGCGAACAATTGATAAGCAAGCTATCATGCATACTGCTGTCACATAATGAACCAGGTATGTATGCAAGTACAGTGATACAGGACAACAGGTACTAACAAGAGCAAAGCATCGGGCAGCATATTTGCGATATCCTGTCGTTCTTGTTAAACCGGAATTCTTCTTCGAGCAGATTTCCTACAAAAAAGATCCGTAAGGCACATGCGGAAAAGTAGAAGTTCAAATTTTCATGTGATTTCATAGGCAGTACTTCATCCTGGGAACGAGACCAGTGCATAACAAGGTTTCTCCATTCAATGTCTTCTAAGTTTAGCATAGGAGACTTCACCGGAAATTCGTTTATAGACTTGCCATCAAAGTGTGATTTCCTCACGTAACACCGATACTGCTGCAATGCTTCCTTGAAAAGCACAAGCAAGCTTTGCTCGTCATGACTATCCAGATTGACCCTCACCTAGTTACAAAAATGTAATGTAAATCATTGATGTGTTGAATCAGCAGAAAACAGGAAAATAATAACCATGAATAATAGCACTTACACGTAAGTTGGACAGGAAGATGTGAAAATGGTGTTTGTCTTCACAATAATCTTCCCATGATGGGAATATATGCACGTAGTCCCTAAGAACATTTAAAGCATTGTCTATTAAATTGGGAATAAATGGAATGGGGTTCCGATCTGCAGGAATTGGCCATCTCTGCAGTTGGGATAGGTCTTCGGCTGGTGGACTTGCTGTACTTTTTGCTGGAGTGGGATTTTTCTGTGGTACAGCTGATGTTGTGGAAAATGAAATCGGTATACCTTTTGCTAGAGTGCAGGTCCTGTGTGGTGGGGCAAGTGGTGTGGCCAGTGAAGTATGGGTACAGTCTGCTGGAGTCGGTCCTACGTTTTGTGTCACTGGTTGTATAGCCAATATAAGTGGGGTGTTATCTGATTTCTCCGGCACCACCACATTTTTCAAGGACTTTGCTGGTGCTCCTTCAGGTTCGGCAATCACCCTCTTCCTTTTTGATGTCTGATGCACAAGAACAACATTTGAGTGGAAAAACATGGTATGATGACAGATGGAATATGTATTGATAATGGATGGGCATGGCATCTCGACATATATGATGAGTAAACTAAGCAGATGGCGGTGCAAAAAAGTAGAAGAAATGCAAGACAACATATGCAAGATACGCGCAATCAATAAAACCTTGCCAAATTAGAACATGCACCTTGATGGGTGAACATGACAAGCCATCTACCTTTGACTCCTCGAGGTTAGAATAGTCATTAGGATGATATTCTGAACAAGAATCAACAGGTGGGGAGCGTACGAGTTTCACTGCTTCCAGAATGGCACTCAATGCCTTGCTGCCAATTTTGTAAGTCATTGCAGTGTTCCACAATATTCTTCTGATGCGCGGATTCTGATAATCACTGTAATTGTGTATAATATCTGAGAATCATGAAAACATAAATAGTTGTGAGATTATCTTTGTAATGCAGATGATATTCTAATATAGGGGCGCCCTTGTAAACACTTGTGTGCTATCACTGGATTCTGATGAGAGAGCTCATGTGTGCTGTAATATGGTGCGTGCATTTATATAATCTGGCACAAGTATACAAAAAAATAGGCTCCAGCAGTAAGGATAGCTAGCAGATGATAGGTTCATAATATACTATATAGAGAGTTTATTGCCAAACCATGATAACAAGAGCACACAACAACTAGGCAGATCATAGTGTACATAATAGGGGTACACCATAACCAGGATATATAAATCGGGAAAGTGGAATTGGCTGAAAATTACGGTGTTGTATTGCCGCTAGTAATTGAAAGCCTATCAATCATGTACAGGCCAGCTCTATCAGCTGTTGACTGCAGATGTCCTTGCTCCCCTTCCTGATAAGGAACATACCGTGCTTCCCATACAGAACATCGCACGGGCCACCGACCAAACCACCGGCCCCACCACCTGTGTTCCTCCGCCACCCCCACCCCCGCCCCACCCGCGTCGAGTTTTCTTCGTTCGACGAGGCCACACCACCGCCCCCCCCCACAACCACCGTCCCCACCCGAGCCCCTTCGATCGCACCGGTGAACTCCGGCGAGCTTTGAAAAATCGACTGACCCAATTTTGAAATTTAGTCTACTGTGATTTAACTAGTGTGGAATATGAAAGGGGAAAACCATAAGCATTGCGAGTATGGTGTTGAGAGTGCCATGGCGGATCTGAAGGTGCAAATCGGACAAACGCAACTTCACAACCAAGACAAGAAATCAGAGTAAAGTAGTGGCGATCTATTTTCTTACTGCGATAAATAAGTTGAGCAGATACGAAAGAGTACCGCCTCTGGTGCGGCGCCGTGTACGCATCTACTGAGAATTTGACGATGCTGCGGTAGCGATGGCTATGGGCAGCATGGAAGCAGATCTAGGAGGGTAGACGATGGCGGCGGGGCGCAGTGGACGAGACGGTCATAGGAGTGGCGCCGGCAAGGTGGACGATGGCGGGGATGAAGCGAGAGGACGGGATGCAAGGATCCCAGTCCGAAGCCGTGGATGAGAGAGGTCGATCTCTTGTTATGGACGGCGGCGTCAGGGTATCAGCTCCGGCATGGTGGAGGAGGACGGTGGTGGATGGGGTGGCAGACGGCGGCGGACGGAGGAGGGTGGGGTGGAGAGGGTGTTTTGGCGCCCACGGAGTACGAATGGGGAAAAGGGAGGTGGAGAGGAAGGGGGGAACCATGTATTCAGGGCGCGCTTGTCTCAAATGCGAGGAAATTTACAAACTTAGCCCCCGTTTCAAATTTGTACTACATCACAGCAACACTAGTCGGTTGGGGATAGGACAGTAATCTTGCATACACCGAATATTTGCCGACGAGAGTTTGTTTTTGGCGCCCACCGTGTATGAATATGAATCGGGGAGGGAGTCGATTTCGGCCGAGGACACACTGTGTTTTGGCGCCCATCGTGTATGAATCTGGGTGAGAGGCGGTTATGTCACATTTGGGTGAAATTACAAACCTACCCCTATCGAAACCTATAGAAATCCAGCATATAGGCTTTGTGTGGCAGGGATAGGCAGTAGTGATTTCCATCTCGCAGATTTTGGTTTCGGGCGGTTACTGCAACTTTCCCCACTTCGTTCAAATTTTGCAGAGTGCACGTTTACCGTGCCAACTCAATTCGAATCCTGTTTGTATTCTATTTTTTTTCGGGCGGGATCCATTTTCAATTGGAATTACATTCTATATACATCATTTTTTTATATATACTTTCAAAAGCACAACAAAGAATTCTGCTCCTTTATATGTATAATATGATTTACAAATACAACGACCTCGAAATCTTTAGGTTGAATTTGAAAAAATTAACCAAATTATGTTCTACTAAAATGTATGGATCAGTAATATCTACATATTAAATAACATAGATGTGCATGAATTCATATGAGTATGCATGTTTGATAGATCAATTTTGGTTCCAGTATGGATTACATGTATCATCATCTCAAATTCAAATATTTGAATCCCTTTTTTGTTCACTCCTTTCACACCCATCTCTCTCGCATGCATGCTCCTTCAGGTAGCTATCACTCTCTTTTCTCCAGCTCACCTGCACGCTCACTTCATGTTGCTCCTATCCTCGCAAACATGGTCTCTCAACGTCTCCCTTGAGAAGTGTCACACTCTCCCTATCATTATAAATTACACGGTTTTCATTATCTCTCACGTCTCTACTGTTCTCTGGTATCACTCGGTACCTAAGCTTCTTTTTCACCGCCAAACAAACAGTCTCCACTCATCTTTCACTTTGTCTTTCTCTCTATGGGATTCTCTCACACACCCTATATGTCTGTACATATGACTCATACCACTAAAATTACTCTCTCTATCTCTCTTGTAGACACAACATTTGTTGCGGTCTCCTTTTCGTCTCCAACCCAGACTGACATTATTCATTTGTTTACCGATCAGACAACCCCAACTACCGTCTCCTCTCTCTTTCTCACAGACACACACACACACACAACTCCTGCTTCCACTCCCCTTCCCGACTACCGTCTCTCTCTCTCACACACAAAACTCTCACTTTCGCACCCCGACTCGTATTTCTCTCACAAACATTTATCGACTAGCTAGCCTCTAGATAGGTTTATACACCCGCACACTCGTGCTTCCACCATCGCATACATGTGTCTCTCCCGCTCCTTGTATCTATGTAGATTTTTCTTCCCTTCTTGAGACACGCTCTCTTGATCGTGCACACACACACTATCGCCTCATTTTAAGCTGATATCTATCGCACACACACTCCTTGTGTCTTTGTCACACATGCACTCTGTCCTCCTCCACTCGCCCTCTCTCTCTCACACACATGTGCTTTTGGCAACAACTAGCAAGATGCCCATGCGTTGCACGGAACATCAAGATGCATTTGTATGAGTAGTTTATCTTGTGGGGGAAAAGGATGAATGAGGGAAGGCCTTATTTGCAAACATGGAGAGGGGTGTGGGTATCTTTTTGCAAAATTGCCATAGTTTCCTTCCTATCCGTCAGATATAGATCGGACGGCCTATATTGCAGGATGGCAGGCACACCATCATCACCGACAATGCTTATTATAAGAGTAGGGATAAAAAATAGAGTTGGTGATGATGGTGGGCCTGCCATCCTGTAATGTAGGTCGTCTCATTTATATCTGACAGATAGGAAGGAAAATATGGCAATTTACCCGCACTCTTCACCACAGTTGCAGATAAGGCCTTCCCTCGTTCATCCTTTTCTCCCACAAGATCTTGATGTTCCATGCAACGCACGGGCATCTTGCTAGTAAGAGTAGAAATTAGACATATACCACTTCTCAAATCTTGAAACCAACAACATTCCTCCCTTATATCATCAAAAACGCCAAAGGAATATATTTTGAGTGAAACATAACATATTTTTAGTGATATACGTATTTCAAAGCTAGGCTTTTTTTCTATCAAATCGGTGACTATGTATTAATCCAGTGGCGGAGACAGGCCTAGGGCAGCTAGGGCTATAGCCCCAGGCCTAGAAACAACTTCCTTTGTAATTTCTTCATGCAAAGCATAGAAAATCATAGAAGTTTATCACTCAACATAGCACAGCCCCAGGCGTAGTCTGCATCTAGCTCCGCCACCGTATTAATCTACTTTGATCGTGCGGCAATGCATTGGCACATTGCTAGTAGATATTATAATTTTTTGGACACCAGACAAACGTTGGAGTACATATACGAAGAGAAGAGGCGCACGCACGCAGTCGGCCTCTCGCTGTCTCGCACACATGAGTGTTACATAAAGGCGATGTTAACAAATAAACCCTAAAACCCTAGGGGCACGATTGCTGCATTCGCGGGTACCGGGTACGTGGTGGAGCACCTTTGTAGGAATAGTCAGCTCGCGTGATAATTTGATCCGTAGGAGTTGATCGTCGGGACCACAGGTGAACGACTTGGAGCGCGGTGGCTCGCCAGTTGCCACAGACCGAGTAGCCCCGTTTAAAATATCCTTTTTTAGCAGGGTTAAGAGTTCCGATTTTCAATGGTGCGTTATAAGTAGTAAGTAGTTTTTAGAACGATTGGTATGGAGCGAAAATGGAATTCATAGTACTACGTACCTCCTTGGCGTATGGTTGTATGGTTTTTTTTTTGCGATGGAGGTTATATGGGTTTATGTTGCGAGATGTTGAACCTGGTAGTTCTAGGGCAAATACTATGGTTTAGATTTAGATGCTGGTTTTCTTTAATGAAAAAACTACTACCTCCATTCTGGTTTACTAGTCCCCATCGTACTTTGGGTCAAAGTTTGTCCACGAACTTTACTTGTAAAATGTGAATGGAAAACAAGATTTTGTTATACCCAAACAAAAAAGGACTGGAGGGAGTGATTGCTCTGACACGGACGCGACCTCTCATAGCGCAGGCATTGAACCAGCCCGCCGGCCAAGAGGGCCGCACTTGCTGCAGGCCCGGCTGAGCACGCCTCCTCGCCGCGTGCAACTAGCTTAAGACTGCCCTGCCTGCCTTCATTAAATCCGCGCGTGTGCCAGCAACACGTCCTTCTGCGAGCCGGCAGGCATTTTAGAACACAAAAAATGACTAAAATATAATTAATTTACGCATGGTCTTGACTTGTTGTGCCCGCACTGGTAGCAGGAACTAGTAGAGGATTTTCCTTGTTTATAACTCTCCTCACATTTTTTTGGCTTTCAAGCGAATCATGGTTGTGGACATTATGTATGAATGTGCAGATATCTGTGAACATGAGTTTGATGTGGAAGTTGAAATTGGAATGTCGGGCTTGCGCGTGAACTATACCATGTCCAATCACTACTAGGGAAAACCTTATACACAAAATGTTACCAGTAGCGCTGTACAAAATCAAACGCTACTGCTACTTAGTAGCAGCGCACATAAATAAACCGCGCTACTGCTATGACTTTTGCAGTAGAGCGTACTAGCGAAAAGCGCTGCTGCTATGTTTGAACTGGGCGCACATGGCTAGCCCAACCTAGCAGTAGCGCGTATACTGGCCCAGCGCTACTGCTACTCTCCTTAGCTATAGCGCGCTTACATGTAAGGCGCTGCTGCTAACAGAAATAAAATAAAGTGAAAAACAAGTAGAAAAGTAAATGAAAATGAAAGAAATAGAAAAAGGAGAAAGGAAAAAAATAAAATGTAAAGAAAAATAAAAGAAAAAAGGGAAAAAAGGAGAAAGGAATAGGAGTAGCGGGTTTCAGGAAACGCGCTATAGCTAACTTAGCTATAGCGTGTTCTCGGAAACGCGCTACCGTTACATTTCACTTAAACAGCGGTTTCCCCCCTGCCCCCCGGCCACCACTTCTTCCCCAAATCCCTCGCCCTCGCCGCCATCTCCCCAATTCGCCGTCGCCCCACTTCGCCGCCGTCTCCTGCCGGCGTGGACGCCCGCAACCTCACCGTCTCCCCCCGAGGACGCCGTTATCCTCACCGCCGCCGCCCGAGGCCGCCCTCGACGTCACCGTCAGCGCCCTCCACCTCACCGCCGCCCGAGCCCGCCCAGGACCGCCGTTGCCCGTTCCCGATCCCGCCCTCTCCGCCTCTGCCTCCGTCACCGAGCACCTCCCCGCCACCGTCTCTCCCCTCTCTGTAAGTCCCCCACCCCTCCCCCCCACTCATCTCTCTCTGCAGTTTAGAGAAAAAATTAGTAGAGCAAAAGTTTGTTTATAGCAAAAAATTTAGTTTAGAGCAAAGGATGTTGAGTAGTAGATGTTAGAGCAAAAATTAGTTTAGAGCAAAAAAATTGGTTTACAACAAAAGTTAGTTAGGGCAGTAGGGTTTAATTAGGGTAGATGCTGCTTGTATAGTATATAGTGATACTAGTAGATGTTAATTAGGTTAGGGCAATAATGGTACTAGTAGATGTTAATTAGATGTTTTTCAGTTAGGGCACTAGAGTTTTGCTAGGTTAATTAGGTTAGTAGTGCTGCTAGTAGTAGTGGTACAGTAGGTTAATTAGGTGATGTTTAATGAATAACCGAAATGAATGAAATTAGTAGTTACCTGAATTTTTTTTCCTTTCATCATTATAGAGCACTAAAGTTAACTGAATTTTGTTCTATTAGTAGTTAAATGAATTTTCTTCTACACTTTGTTTTTGAATTAGCTTGTGAAATTTGGACATGTGGTTGGTAGTGTATATTTGGACATGTGTTGCGGTGTCGAAGAGGGATATTTGAACACTGTTTACAAGGAATGATGCTGACTGGCCTATGTTTTGCCGGAATGTTGATTCATTTTTGTTTCGGCAAATTTCAGGTTCTCAATTTGTCCACTTTTTAGCAAAGGTCATGCCGAAATTTTCCATGAATTTCGGCATGACTAGTGCAACAAACTAGGACATATCGAGTGCCCATGATTTGTCGCACCAGGAAGGAGTGAACATTCCTGCAAAACAATAGGCCTTTTTTATGTCATTATTCATTTTATTAGGTCTAGAATTAATTGACTAGATTTAATCATAGGAAACATGGCTAGCAACGATGAAGGACAGGGTTCTGGTGATTGCAACGACGCCTACCGGGCGGCAGACGAATTTTTTAGCCTTACCGACGATCAACCGATGTTATTGCTGGGTCCACCGGTGGCATCGGGGACTGAGACCGACACGCAGACCGGTGCTGAGACTGAGACCGGCGCTCAGACTCAGACCGGCATCGAGACCGGCGCTGAGACTGAGACCGGCGCTGCCTCGAGGAGCGGAGCCGGTGTAGAACCGAAAGCAAAGAGGCAACGGGTTCCTAACAAACTCAGGACTACTAGAGTGGTGGTCACGGAGGTGGACGACGACAATTTTGAGCCAACGGCGCCCGAGGAAGCGCGTCGATGCTACGGCAATCAAATAGGCTTCATCGTACGGACAACCACCACCATCAACGATGAGAAACTACAGAAGATAGAAAATATGAGGAGCTCCCTCCTAAAGAAGTTTCACCATATATTCTTGTTCCTGGGTCGGAGTGAGAAGGATTATAATGATCCAGATGAGGACCCGGCAATGAAGAAGATAAAAAAACACGCCATGACCAAGTTTAGCGAAGCGTTGGCCGCCTGGAAAAATCGAGTGAAAGCAAGGATCATCGACAAGAAGGAACCCTACTCCAAGATTGTAAAGGATAATCCGACAATCATGGAAGAGCAGTTTCAAATATTCAAGGAGGCTTGCAAGGCCGAAGATGCCAAAAAAAGTCTAAGTACATGAAGGGGCTTCAAGAGAGGAACTTTGGGAGCCACCACCTCGGAAGCCGTGGTTACGGCGGAAAGAGGTCCAAATGGGCCAAGGAGGAGGCGGAAGCCGCGAGTCTGGGCATCCCAGACCCCTTGTCGGAGTTCACCGTCCCGCAGGAGCGTGGCGTCCTTAGGGCCCGGCACCGTTGGGACCCAGTGAAGATGGTTTACGAGACAACACCGGTCATTACGGAGTTCATGAGACTATTGGTAATTTTAGTTTCTGATCAATTCGACTGCACACGTTAGTCATATTTGTAAACGATCCTTGTGCCTTTTGCAGAGAGAGCAGCACAGGATTGCGGCCGAAAGTGACTCGCCGTCTGAGGCATTGGCGAGGCCCAAGTGGGACACTCCATTCAACTGGGCGTTGAACATATTGAAACAACAACCGGTGGATACTCGAACGTCGTATGGATGCGTGCACGGTGTCGGAGACGGCACCACGTGGAAGAAGTACTATCGTGAGACCATGGAGGAGAGAAAGGAAAGACGAAGGTTAAATGAATTAAACATCGACAAGAGGGTTGAGATTGTGGTTGAGAAGAAATCAACTCAGACAGTCGCAACAGCGCTAGCTGCTGCAAAACAGGTGGTTGTAGATATTTCTACTACCTTGGTTCCGGCCGTTTTTAATTGGACCAGGCAAAATCCAGAAAAAAATGCAGCGGACTTTCCCCTTGCTGACTTCTTGGCGGGGAGCAGCTCGACTAGCGTTGCACCAGCACCTACAGCTGCACCTGCTCCCGCACCGGCTCCCGCACCGGACGTGCTAGGCGGTGCTTCGTCTTTGGCTGAGCTCGACGCCCTCACGGTATCTGTCACACCGGCACCCTTAAAATATAAATGTATAATCTCCCGTTTTTGTTGCCTTTCGGATGTCTCACGTCGCAGACTTCTCTTTGCAGGCCGACGAAACCCCGTGCACCATATTGTACACCATCGGTGACCAGAAGGTGGACGTGGGGAAGGCGACGATAATGGAGCCGAAGGAACCATTGTTCCACAGCCGGCCGATCCCCCCGAACGTCTTCAAGGTTCCCGTGGCCAATGTCAAACCGGGCCACGAGAATTTGCCTCCTCCAGTACTACTGGGGGATGACGACGAGACACCGCGGCGGCTTGGTGATTGTTGCAGTGCTGGGTGGGCCCTGTTGTGGCCAAAGAGTCTGCTTCGTCTGGAGGCGGCCGGGAGCACACCCACGAGTACGCAGCCTCAGCAAGGTATGAACATCAACACCCCACCTACCCAATTAGCGTCAAGTGTCGGGTTGGGTGATAGTGGACGGGGTAAGGAGGAGGCTTCATTAGTCGCTGATGACGTCGCCATGGATGAGGATGAGGACGACGATGGTGCTGCTGAACAATATGTCTATACTGGCGCCTCCTCAGGGTTTGAGCGTCATGAGTCGGTGCCTGAATTTCCGTCTCAACGTATTATGGACGACCTTCCGGTAGTAAAGAAGTTTAGGAAGAGAGCGAGGAAAGGCAAAAAAGCTGTTTCTATGATCCAGCCGCCTCAGCAGCCTCGGCTTCAGGACTGTATAGATATCCCCGATGCGGATAAATGGCATATCCCCGGTCAACCAATCCTACCTGCAACAGCGCTACGGGCCAGATTCGGCGATCTAAAGAGACTTCATGACGATGTGCTGCGGGTAGAGAAAGACCTCATCGCCTCGAAAGATCCAGGATACCCACTCTACGTGGTTAATGTTCCGCGGCAAATGTCGTACGTCGACAGCTTCCCTGCGGATAAGTTCTTCCTCCGATTCGATTACATATTCGACATGTTTCACATGAAGAAGCTGGATTTTACGTTTGTCCGCCTTTATGCCTTGCACATGAACTACATCATCGGGGTTGAGCAGATATCTCATATCTGTGTCGCTGACCCGTACTACATGCACGAGGGCTTCTTGGGAGTCTGCACAAAGCACCGTGAATACGCGAGGGATTACATCGTTAGTTTCATGCTCGCCAATAAGGACAAGGGGGCGATTCTCGTGCCTTATCATCCCGTGTAAGTCATTCGCGCTGCTATCCTTCCTTCGATTTCAATCATTCATTTGCACGGTGGAGGCTAATTAATTTGAGGACTTATTTTGCGCAGCGGCGGGCATGCCGTCCTCATCA
Source organism: Triticum aestivum (assembly GCF_018294505.1). Taxonomy (NCBI): domain Eukaryota; kingdom Viridiplantae; phylum Streptophyta; class Magnoliopsida; order Poales; family Poaceae; genus Triticum; species Triticum aestivum. The sequence continues at coordinate 513,715,220 of NC_057806.1, read as the reverse complement.
TCCTCTACCCCCGATTCTCCCATGCTCTTTACTTGGACTCGTCGAAGAACATTCACAGAAAGGATTACACCCACATCAAGGATGTTCTTGACAGTGCTATGTATTACTACCAATCAATGGGTGGAGAGGTCAGGGACAAGAAGATAAGGGGCGGCAGGGTCGCCTTCGGCCATAAGACCGACTTCTGCTGCATCCAGCAACCGAACAATTCTCTTACTGATGGATTCTATGTCCTACACCACATGCTGGAGTACAGACGGGATTACCAGAACCTTCGCATGGCACCTTCTTCCGACGATGCCCATATTCTGCAATGGGCAAAGGACATAGGAGATATCGAGGATCATCGACTTCGAGCTGAGCTCTATAACATCCAGCGCGAACTTGCCCAAATCATCATGAAGGAGGTCGTCGGAAAAACAGGGATGTTCTACGGAGAAGTACAAATGTCGCGGGAAGACGTCCGAACATGGATAGCCTCTCAGCGTCTCGACCTGAAGCCTTTCACTAGGCCCGGGGACTATCTCCTTGACTTGGATGGATGGAACGACATCTTGGAGTGATTGTCGATATATGACAATGTGTCCGTTTAGTCCATACTTTCTGTATGATAAAACTTTGAGTTATGCACGGTGAAACTTTATTTGTGATGTAATTAAACCGTCCTCCTCCTCGACTAGCGAAAATCACTCTAGTTAGGGCATTTTGGGGTACGATGAACTTTGTTATTTATGCTTATGATATGTTGTTTCTATTTTTGCCAAGTCTGTCTCTTTCTGTTCCTCAACTATATATGTTGCATATCATCGACTCATGTGATGATGCAGGTGCATAGATCATAGATGGCGAAGAAGTGCTACGCCAGGAGTATATATACGACAAGTGGCCGGAGTGTCAGGCCCAGGTGTACCGGTTTCCAGTTTCCGAGCGACAGGCAGTAGTTAGTTTAGGTTCACGCTAATGCGAGAGAGGGATACGAACTCATGTTCTCAAAGTGATAGCTCTTCTCACGTATATCATTGTTTAGATGGATGACGACGTATTTGCAAGTAATCAAGACTTGTATCGCTATTTTCGAGATGATGACGAGAGACCACTTTGTGTTGGATGATGATTATGATGATGACATGATTTGATGAGAGTAATTGTATGTATATGCTATGATTACATTTGTATGTGTATGATATGCTAAAGATTATTGTATAAATCCTATTCAAATACAAAACAAATATGCAGGAAAAAAACTAATAAATAAACTAGTAGTAGCGAGGGGGGAAATTTAGCAGTAGCGCCGCCTTACCAGTAGCGCGTCCCAGCAAATAGCGCTGCAGATAATATCAGTAGCGCCCTTTCCCAAAGAGCGCTACAGCTATTCATGTATAGCAGTAGCATGGGACAACAGGCGCTACTGCTATACGTTAGCTGTAGAGCCTTATTAGTAGCGCCGGTACCCGCGCTATTGAGAGGCCCAAAACCCTCGCTGCTGCTAGGCTTTTCCCTAGTAGTGAATGCTTCGTCTGTTATTATTTGGAAAGTAATTGCTGTTATTACATGACCCAAAAAAACATTTTGTGCCACATCAGTAGATGCACGGACATCACAACAGGCATGCTGACTGGATAAACATTTGAACCTAGCTATTATGAAGGAAATTTTGTATTGACAACAGTTTTAGATAGCAGGAGACGCCTAGCCTGCTCTGCCTCTGCTAGTTTATTTCTGGCTTCTTCCATCTCTTCTTTGGCTTGTGTGAAGAAAGCATCTGATTGCTCTTTTCACTTCTTCAGGAACTCAGCTACATTCTCAAGGGCTGCTGCACGCTTTCTTTTAGCCTTTACTAATGCCACGAGGACACGAACAGCTGAGGACTCCACCTGGCTTGTGTGTAATCTAGCATCATCTGGGAATTTGCACCTCGTGTCTAATCCAGCAACATTAGGGAACTGGCACCTTGTGTGTAATCCAGCCTCATTTTGGAAACATGATCTCGAGGTTGACCATACTTCCCTCCTCGCAGGAACTACATCCTGACATGAAGTTACTTCTTTTTTAGATCAATACTCAGAGCAACCTAGATCCATTTAGTAGAAGCCAGATAAACAAAACTCGGAAAAGTGAATTAAAAAGGAAAAAATAAATAAAAACAGACTACAAGGTGAGAACACCCACTTCCTACATCAAGCTAAAAACGAAAGCATTAGGACGATTAAGACTCTTCTTATTACACATGAAGAACACCACGCTTAAGAGAAAGAGAAACTACAACATATACACATCGAAGAACACAAGGCTACACGAAAGTAATTGAAAGGGTGTTACTCACCAAAGCTCGTTTTACAGGTTCGATGCAGCTCCTCTTTAACTTGCCACGCTCCTTGAAGATGTCCCGAATATCCCGTGTTTGGTCTTGATTGCTCCTCTGCATGTTCGCACTCGTGGTTTTAAAATCTCAACATGGCAAGAAAAATATACTACTAGTAATACTCGCGCATCTTGTGGGCAACATTAAAGCACTCGTCTGTCATGTTAGAGCATCTCCAACAAGATAAACTACTCATACAAATGCATCTTGATGCGTGCAACGCATGGGCATTTTGCTAGTTCTAAAAACCTTTCCATCATTTGCCACACTACTGGTTGCAGATGAAAAACCTACCCAAGCACAGCGTGATACAGGAGCGACGCACAATTACAAGTTGATATTCTGTTGGACAATGGAGGCTATAACCAATAACTTTTACGGGAACAATAGCACCCAGGAAATTTGAAGGGTAGGTATGAACAAAATTGGAACTGCACATGTACTGCTAAGTGATTCAATACACACATTACCAATTGAGGAGGAGAACGATGGTCGTGGCGGCCTCTGTGAGTCATGGTCGGCAACGGGAGTCAGTTCATTGTCCACAACGGTGGTACTTCTGCGCTTGGCGTCGGCTTACGGGAAGCAGATCCGAGACCATGGAAGACGATGCCGGGGAAGAGGCTCCGTGTACGACGACGACGGTGGACCGGCTCCAGTGCGGCGTACGAGGTCGTCAATGAGGCAGATGCGCTGCGGTGGACGAGTGCGCCGATGTAATGTGGAGGAGCACGAAGGCTGCGGTGCCGTGGAGAAGTCTATTTTGTGGTGGGGATAGAAATTGGGGAGTATTCAGGTGTACTACTCTGGGTGCCGGGGTGGGGTTGGCTGGGTAGGGTGAACCTGAAGTTACGAAAACATCCCCCTACCAAGCTTCATCCGTAGGCCTGTTCCGAAGGCTATGATGGTAACTTCCCACTACTCGAATCAGGGTCGCGGCAGATTTTCCCGCTGACCTCAAAATTTTGTGACACTGGACTCCCCGTGTGGCGTGTTGAGTGATTCGGCTAAGCAACTAGCGAGTAGTAGTAGTAAACTCTGCATTTTAGGTTTGACCAAAGTCAAACTTCCTAAAGTTTGACGAAGTTTATAGAAAAATATAAACATTTACCATAACAAATATGTATGGTGTGAAAGTACATTCAATAATGAATCTAATGGTATTTATTTGTTATTGTATATGTTAATATTTTTTGTTATAAGCTTTCTGAGAGTTTACAAAACTTGACTTTGACCAATGCTAATATGCGGACTTAAATAAAAACAGAGGGCGTACACATTTGTTTTCTTAGTTTGTAGTGAACTAATCATTTGTTGAAATTGTGAAATAAATATATTAGGCTATTGACTTCGAATGTAATGGTCTATACAATTCAATAGTTACAATCATTGTCGAATCCCAAGATGTATACAAGGTCTATAGTACTTCACAACATGCTCAAACTCACATAATCCCAGTCAAATGAGAATATAAATGCATTTCATAGTTATTACTTTGTAGGATGCAACAAGAACAACCATAACTCTACATCAGCCATTATAGAAGCAACATTTTGACATATCCCAATGTGTGAATGTAACGTGCAGAGAGCTTTTGAAGATGGAGCAGATAGGGCGGGAAAGATTGAATGTATGTGGACGAGAGAGTAGGAGACAAACCTAATGAGACAGAGAGAGAGAGATAGAGAGAGAAAGAGAGAGGAAGAAGTTAGGTATGTGAGAAAGATGCATACATGTAATATACATGAGATGTGTGTGCATCTGGATTCTGTATACATGGAAGGAGAAGAGACAACATGTTTGATGAGAGAGCAGGAAAAACATGGACGAGAGGGGAAGGATCTCGTGGGTTGAGGGATTGACAATTTTGTGCGGGGGAGAGAGGGATTGGTAATTTTGTGCAAGAGAGAGAGAGAGAGAGGGTGGGGGAGGAGTCAGTCAGCCGTTATCACATCACCCTGCTTCCAAATGACCCTGCATTCTCTAGCGCGGTGTGGTCGCCGTCTTTGATCTCCTCGTTGCCCTCTTTGAAGATTGAGGTGTTGTGCATGTTTGTCGGATTTTGGGTTCCGGCAGACCCTTGAGGTTCGAACTCTGGGGTGCGCGCGGAGATCTCGCCTTCTACCTACCTGCAACCCGCCGCCTTGCTCGAATCTAAGCTATCGAAAGAATCAGCACAAGAGACAAAGGGTTTATTCTAGTTCGGGCCACCGTTGTGGTGTAATACCCTACTCTAGTTTGGTGTGGTGGATTTCCTCTTGGGCCGATGATGATGAGCCATACAAGGGAGAACAGCCTCGCGAGGGCCGGTTCTTGGCTGGGGGGATGAACTGCTAGGAGGAGTTCAGTCACCCTTCTTCTCTCTCTCCCTCTGATCGATGCTACTCGATCTGATCCCAATTGTCTCTCTCCGATTTCTCTGTCCGTCTACCCTGGGGGTGGCTAGTCCTATTTATAGGCAAAGGCCCTGGGCCTCTTCCCAAATATTGAGCGGGAAGGGCGCCAACAATTGGCCATTTTGAAGGGGAACATCTGGTACACTTATCCTGACTAAAGTTGGTCCTCGCCTGCCAAAGGCTCTGGTGGTGACGCTAGCTTGGGCTCCACAATGACTTCTTCCCTGCCGTTGGACTGGTCTTGGTCTCGTTGCACCGAAACGGGTGCCTTTGCTTGATGCTCTCGCCTGCGCTTGCTCCCTTTGCACCAAAGAGGAAAGGAGGACACTGGGCGGGCTAGCGCCCCCTGGCGCCCTTGGTCGTCATGGCTTGCGTCATGGGCACCTCGCGAGGTACCCCGCCTTGATCTCTCCGCCTCCTCGCGAGCCAGCCTGATGAGGCCGTGCCTGAGGAAGCTCCGTGTCGTCTGCCCCGCGAGGCTTGGCCCCTCGCGAGGGTCTTGGGTCTGTGTTGATGAAGATGGGCCGTGCTGGGGCCCCCTTTGAGCCACGCCGCGGGCCGCAGGCAGGCAAGTCTGGGGACCCCCATTCCCAGAACGCCGACAGTAGCCCCCGGGCCCAAGGCGTGCCCGGACTTGGCCGTGATGAGAGGCGAAAGGGCAAGGGCGAAGCGCCGCGGGCCCTAACAGCCTGTGGCCTTAGGCACCACGTGGCGGTTGATTGGACATGGGCGGCACTGTTCCCCCACGCCCCCCTTATTTTGCGCCCTGCTAGGCGGACTCGTAATCATACACAGCCGCCCCCCTTTCTGTTGCTCGAGCGTCCTCCGTCCTTCCTCCTCTCGAACTCCAGCTCCTGCTTCCAATCCAATCTCGAATCTTCCCCCCTCTTTCCCATCGCCATGGCTCCGACGAAGAAGGAAAGAGGAAAGAAACCCATGCCTCCGCCTTGCTCGCCGCCGTTGGCGGCCCCCGCCGAGAGCTTGGGCAAGGTCAGCTCGGCTCTAGCCACTATCTTCGATGAATGCGGGAGGACGACGGCTTGTCCCGCGTCTCACTTCTCCATCGGCAGGATAGCCACCGAGGTCTAGTATTTTGTTGATGCCCTGTGGGCGGGTCTGGTTCCCCCTTTCTCCGATTTCTTCAATGCTGTGCTTTCCCACTATCAGATCCATATGATGCATCTGAGTCCTAAATCCATCACCCTTCTCTCTGTCTTTGCCTTTGTCTGCGAGGCAATGATGGGCATCCTTCCTTCGGTTGCCTTGCTGCGCCACTTCTTCTCTCTGCGCCTTGTCGATCCTACCCAATGCTCAGCGTGCGTGAGCTTCGCTGCCGCGTCTGAGACAGCGGCCTCAGGGATTGACTTCAAGCTCCCTCCGCCCGCGGCTGGGTTCCGCGAGCGGTGGCTCTATGTGGATGTAGGGGTGCCCAGCCCCCTGCTATCGGAGCCAACTTCGCCTGCTGTCCCCAATTCGGGCTGGGGCCAGGAGACGCTTGAGAGCCCCCGGCTCGTCTTCGTCTGGCACCGCTTCACGTTCTTGAGGGCGCTTGGTGTGACAGCGCCCAAGGTGGTGAAGGAGTTCCTGCTACACCGCATTGCTCCACTCCAACTCCACTCCCACCGGATGTGGGCCCTCAGCGGGCATGATGATCGTATGAGGCTCCAGGAAGAGGACCTGACGCCTGAAGTGCTGAGGTGTAACACCTCGGATGTAACTTTCCCAATTTGTACTCCAACTCTTGCCATTTCTGGCGTTAAGTTATATTTATTTCCTCGGGTTCGGGTCTTTGTCTCCATGTGTTGTTGTCGTTGTCATGCATCTCATATCATGTCATCATGTGCATTGCATTTGCATACGTGTTCGTCTCATGCATTCGAGCTTTTTCCCCGTTCTCTGTTTTGCATTCCGGTGCTTTGTTCTCCTCCGGTGGCCATTTCTAGCTTTCTTTCGTGTGTGGGGATTAAACATTTCCGGATTGGACCGAAACTTGCCAAGCGGCCTTGGTTTACTACCGGTAGACCGCCTGTCAAGTTTCGTATCATTTGGACTTCGTTTGATACTCCAACGGTTAACCGAGGGACCGAAAAGGCCTCGTGTGTGTTGCAGCCCAACACCCCTCCAATTTGGCCCAAAACCCACCTAACTCTTCTCCATCATCTAGAGTGTTCGATCACGATCGTGTGGCCGAAAACCGCACCTCATTTGGAATCTCCTAGCTCCCTCTATGCCTATTTAAAGCCCCCCCCCCCCGATTTTCGGATCTCCTCCTACCTCCGAAACCCTAAAAATCATCTCCGCGCGTCAGACATTGTCCGCGCCGCACCGGATGTCGCCGCCGCCCACTCCCGTCGCGCCACGTGGCAACGCCACCGCCTCCACCGCCGCGGCCCGCCAGGCCCAGGGAGGGCCCCCGCGAGCCCGCGCCGGCCGCCGCCCTCCTCCCACGTCGCGCCCGCGCCCGGCTCCTCTTCCCCGAGCGCCGCCCTTCGCCGGCCGGCGACGCCGCGCCCCATCGCCGGCGCCGTCCTCTGCGCCGCTGCCCAAGCGGGCCGCCCGCTGCCGCGCGCCGGTCGCCGCCCCGCCGCCTTGGCTTCCGCACAGCCGCCTCCGCCTCGGCCCCGACCGGATCCGGCCACCACCTCCTCTCGCCGGCCGCTGCCTCTTCGTCCCGGCGAACTCCGGCGTGAACAGTACCTCGTCGGCCGTCCTCGATCCGCGTGCAAATCTCAAATCTGGAAATTCGGAGGTTGACTCTTCTCAAAAACCCTAGCTCATGTTGCATACTTTGACCTGCCATAACTTTGCATCCGTAGCTCCGATTCTTGCATATAGCATATCAAAATGTTCATCTCAGAGAGTACATCATTTCATTCCATTGAATCATTTTCATTTGAGTTCATCTTCATGCCCGAAATGCTGTTAGAAGAGGGCTACTTGAGTTAATTGTCAGATCTGCTACCCCATTTAGGTTTTTGTCATTTTTGCCATGATTAATGTGTGCATGATATGCCCTGATGCTCTACATGTGTTTTGTTAAGGGTTTTGTCATCTTTCCAGAGGTGCAACCCATGTATTTTTGTAATGTGTGTGGTGACTTGTGAAAGCTTGCAAAGTGGTGCACTTGCTAATTCTGTTTTCAGGGACTTAGTAATTTCACTAAGTCCTGGAGCTGTTTATCTCATGATATCATATGTTCATGTTGTTTCCTAGTGATCCGTGCCTCTTTTGAGGATGATCAGTAAGGATGTTTTCTTAATATTGTAGTGCTATATACATCCATGCCTTTGTTTGCAATTATGGAGCACCCTAACTTGAGTCAATCGAGCTCTACTTTTGCTACTTTCTGAATCTGGGCAGATTGTCAACTTGTTTGCAATTTTGCCGATGATGTTGTAGTTGATCCGTACATGCTATGCCATTGTTCTTGCCATGTATAGCTTGAATTTTGTGACTTCTTGATGCATGTATGCTTGTTTTGTCATGACTTCCACCGTAGTGAGTGCACCGAGCTCGTAAACATGCCTACTTGAGTTATATTTCAGCATGTGCCAGTTTTCACTAAGTCTGGAAACTGATTATGTTTTTGCTATGTTCACATGCTTGCAATTGTATTTTCTGATCCCTTTTTGCTCAAGGTCACTAAGGGACTTTTGTTAAGCTCTTTGAGTAGCTCCATGCCATGCCTTACTTTGCCATGTTCAGGTCCTGTAGCATTTTTGCCATGCTTGTTTGAACGTGTTAATGGATGATTTGGCCGCAGCTCAGTGCTAGACTTTTGTTAAGCATCTTGAATGAATCCCTGGCATGTATTTTGTTGTCATGTTTGGGTGCTGTAGCATGTTCATTCCATTGCATTAACATGCCTACTTGCTGTAAATCGCAGACCGGTGTCATTTTTGAATCGCTTGCCATTTCCAAACCGTAACTCCGATTCCGGCGTTCTTTATATCGTTTTCAAGCGATTTCATCTCATCTTTCCAGTGGCACACTTGGATTTCCAAGTTGAGGCCAGGTTCATGCATTAACTGTCATATCCTGCATTTTGCATCCCGCATCTCATCCCGCTTAGCATATCATCTTTGCATCATCTTGTTTGATCCTTGCACGTGGTTGATTGTATCCTTGTTGCTTGCTTGTCTTGTTGGGTAGAGCCCGGAGACGAGTTCGCTAACGAGGAGCTCGTTGAGTTTACTTTCGAGGATCCAGTCAACTCTGACAACTGTGCAGGCAAGATGATCATACCCTCGAAATCACTACTATCTTTGCTATGCTAGTTTGCTCGCTCTTTTGCTATGCCATTGCTACGATGCCTACCATTTGCTTTCAAGCCTCCCAAATTGCCATGTCAAACCTCTAACCCACCATGTCCTAGCAAACCGTTGATTGGCTATGTTACCGCTTTGCTCAGCCCCTCTTATAGCGTTGCTAGTTGTCGGTGAAGATTGGAGGCCGTTCCTTGTTGGAACATTTATTTACTTGTTGGGATATCATTATATTGCTATGTTATCTTAATGCATCTATATACTTGGTAAATGGTGGAAGTCTCGGCCTCTCGCCTAGTGTTTTGTTCCACTCTTGCCGCCCTAGTTTCCGTCATATCGGTGTTATGTTCCCGGATTTTGCGTTCCTTACGCGGTTGGGTTATAATGGGAACCCCTGGATAGTTTGCCTTGATTAAAGCTTTTCCAGCAATGCCCAACCTTGGTTTTACCATTTGCCACCTAGCCTTTTCTTTCCCTTGGGTTCTGCAGACTCAAGGGTCATCTTATATTAACCCCCCCGGGCCAGTGCTCCTCTGCTGGTTGGTCCAAACTAGAGCCCCTTCCAGCGCCACCACGGGGAAACTCGAGGGCTGGTTTTAGTTGTACGGATTGCTTATCTGAGTGTGCCCTAAGAAAGAGATATGTGCAGCTCCTATCGGGATTTGTCGGCACATTCGGGCGGTGTTGCTGGTCTTGTTTTAAATTGTCGAAGTGTCTTGAATTACCGAGATACCGAGTCTGATCGGAACATCTTGGGAGGAGGTCTATTCCTTCGTTGACCGTGAGAGCTTGTCATGGGATAAGTTGGGACTCCCCTGCAGGGATTTGAACTTTCGAAAGCCATGCCCGCGGTTATGGGCAGATGGGAATTTGTTGATGTCCGGTTATAGATAACTTGAACCTTAACTTAATTAAAATGAAACAACTGAGTGTGTTACCATGATGGCCTCTTCTCGGCGGAGTCCGGGAAGTGGACACGGTGTTGGAGTAATGTTTGCGCAGGTTGCTCTCTAGTTTCTCGCTCGCGCTTTGCCTCCTCTTCTCGCTCTCTTTTGCGAATAAGTTAGCCACCATACTTGCTAGTTGCTTGCTGCAGCTCCACTTATATTTACCTTGCCATACCTATAAGCTTAAATAGTCTTGATCGCGAGGGTGCGAGATTGCTGAGTCCCTATGGCTCACAGATTACTATTACACCAGATGCAAGGCCTGATGATTCCGCTCCAGGAGACGCGTTTGAGCTCAAGTGGGAGTTCGACGAAGAATCTCAATGTTACTATGTTTCCTTTCCCGATGATCAGTAGTAGTGCCCAGTTGGGGGTGAATGGGACCGTTGTCGCATGTTGGGTTTTCTTTTATTTTGGCGCCGTAGACGGGCCATGAGTGTTTGGATGATGTAATGTTATTTATGTACTTGATTGACGTGGCGAGTGTAAGCCAACTATGTTATCTCCCCTTTATTATTCATATTACATGGGATGTTGCGAAGATTTCCTAACTTGCGACATATGCCTTCAATGCGATTATGCCTCTAAGTTGTGCCTTGACATGTGGGAGATATAGTCGCATCGAGGGTGTTACAAGTTGGTAATCAGAGCCTTCCCCGACCTTAGGAGCCCCATTGCTTGATCGTTTTTAGCGGCCAAGTTGTGTCTAGAAAAATGTTTTGAGTCATTAGGAATTATATATCAGAGAGTTTAGGAATTCTTTTTTACTTCCCAGTCTCCTCATCGCTCTGGTAAGGCATCCTGACATAGAGTTTTGACTCTTCTCTTCTCAGATTTCACTAATTTTTTTAGGATCACGCGGGTATCTTGGAATCGTTCCGATGGTTTTATGATGAGAACATTGTCTTGGTGCCTCCTGTCAGGGGTTTAGTGGAAGTGTCCCGTGGAGTTGAGCTCTGAGGTGTTGTCATCATAATTTTATCGTTGCAGTTCTGGAATACCTGAGTTTAGTACGCCGACATCGAAAATCTCTTTTATGCAGTTCGTTGGTGAGATAACCTCGACGCCACCCAGTACTGGGGCGTTAGTTCAGGAGTATCGCCATAACTTGTATAATGGATGCTTTTCGAAGGTTGGGGTAGATGGTTTCCGAAGGTTTCTTGGTTATGTCTTGAAGGATGGATACAGCTGGATGTAGGATTTGCTAGATTTGGGTGAGATATTATGCTTCCCCTGTATCCCAACACCTGATTGCATAACCGGGAAGGTTCGGGAGTATCATAGGTGGGAATTCTAGTAGCTCTAGTTCTTCTTCCATGGATATTGGTTTGAGATTGGGATTTCTTACCAATTATTCGTTCTTGATCCGTACCTTGTTGATTTATTTCTCTAACTTAATTCTACGTGGCTTCTCAATTTATGGATATGTGACCATTTCAAGAGGAACGCATTCGTTCATTTTGTTCGGATGTGAAGACTATATGTTGCAATTTTCTTTCCATTGGATTCAGCTTCAATATTTGTCTATCAATGTGCTAATGGTGGTCAACCTCTTCAGGATGGCTCCTCCAACGCGCACGACTCCGAATCCTGATCCGCCACCACCTCCACCTCCTCCAGAGGCATGGCAAGCTGTGATGGCCGCAACCAATGCAAACACACAGTTGATCATGCAATTTCTTCAAGAGCGCAATCGAGGCAACCAAGGGAATCAAGGCAGCAATCAGAATCACTTTGCTACACTCAACCAGTTCCTTGCTAATGGGCCAAAGACTTTCAGCAATTGTGTTGAGGCAACTGATGCTGACGATTGGCTTGTGGATCTGTGTAAGCATTTCGAGTGCAGTAACGTCAGGCCTGAGGACTCTGTTAAGTTCGCTTCCTTCCAACTCAAAGATCAAGCTGCAGAATGGTTCCAGCAGTACAAGGACTCCAGAGGTGGACGTGTTATCACTTGGGATGATTTCCGTCGAGATTTCAGGGCTCATCATATTCCCCAAAGTGCGGTTGAAAGCAAGCGTGAGGAATTCCACAATCTGAAGCAAGGCTCTTTGTCTGTCTATGACTACAACAAGTTGTTTCAGAAGCCCGCCCGCTTTGCCAAGCAGGACGTCCCTGATTAGAAGAGCATGATATATCAGTTCAGGGGTGGTCTCAGAGAAGATATTCAGCTCGCTCTTGTTCTCTTTGAGCCCTTGAGATACGATGAGTTCTACAACATGGCACTGAAGCAAGAGGCTGCTTAGTTGAGGTGTGATGCTTCCAAGAAGCGAGTCAGAGATGTTACTCCTTCTTCCTCTACTCAAGTGGCCAAGCAGAAGAAGTATTGGCTTCCTCCTCCTCCGTTCCGTCAGCCGTATCAGCAGAAGAGCAAAGGTGGCAGTGGTTCTTCCCACCCACCCAACCCTAGCTTTCAGAACAAGACTTCGTCTCAAGCTCCAAGATCGAGTGCTCCGTATCACCGTCCGCTTTCAGAGGTCTCGTGCAACAAGTGCCAACAGAAGGGTCACTATGCCAACAAGTGTTTCAACCAGAGGCGTCTTCCTCCTCCTCCTCCTGTCAGATCGGCAAGTACAACTGTGGTCAAGCATAACCCCAAGTACGCCAAAGTCAATATGGTGAATGCAACTCAGGCAAAGGACTCATCAGATGTGATTATGGGTAACCTTCCTGTTAACGATGTTCCTGCAAAAGTTCTTTTTGACACGGGTGCATCGCATTGTTTCATCTCGAGACCTTTTGCATCTAAGCATGATTTTGTTACTCAAGTGTTGCCGAAACCGTTGGCTATTGTCTCTCCGGCCCGTCAAATGACATCTCGAGTATGCGTTCCGGATGTTACTATCACTTTAGGTGACTATAAGTTCTTGTCCTCTCCAAATGTTCTTGGTGACTCGGATATTGATCTTATTCTCGGAATGGATTGGCTTTCTAAGCACAAGGCTCAGTTTGATTGTGCTGCCAGGCAGATTCAATTGACTCATTCGTCTGAGGATGTAATTGTCTTTGCCGCTTGTGATGATACCATCCGTCTGTTTTCTCTCAATGAGAAGGGTGAACTCGATGCCATCTCTCAAATTCCAGTCGTTTGCGAATATCAAGACGTCTTTCCAGAAGAGCTTCCAGGAATGCCTCCGCACCGGCCAGTTGAATTCGTTATTGATCTTGAGCCTGGCACGGAACCTGTGTGCAAACGTCCTTACAAGCTCGGACCTGAAGAGTTGAAGGAGCTGAAGAAGCAACTCGATATTCAAGAGAAAATGGGTCTCATCCGTCCTAGTTCTTCCGTGGGGTTGTGGTGTTCTTTTTGTGAAGAAGAAGGATGGAACGGACCGCCTTTGTGTTGATTACCGTCTAGTGAACAAGAAGACCATCAAGAACAAATATCCACTTCCCAACATCAATGAGCTGTTCGAACAACTCAAAGGTGCTCAAGTATTCTCCAAGCTTGATCTCCATATGGGTTATCATCAGATTCGAATCCGTGAGCAAGCTATTCCCAAGACGGCTTTCAGGACAAGCTTTGGTTCATATGAATACACTGTCATGTCTTTTGGCCTCGTCAACGCTCCTCCGATGTTCTCTCGCATGATGAACTTCATCTTCAACGCCTACACCAATGACTTCGTTTTCGTCTATCTCGACGACATTCTGGTTTTCTCCAAGAACAAGGAAGATCATGCCAAGCACTTGCGTTTGGCACTCGATAAGCTCAGAGAACATCAGTTCTACGCCAAGTTCTCCAAGTGTGAATTTTGGCTCGATGAGGTTCTTTATCTTGGTCATATCATCTCTGCCAAGGGCATCGCCGTGAATCCTGAGAAGGTGTCTGCAATTGTGAATTGGGAACCTCCTCAAAACGTGAAGCAACTCCGCAGTTTTCTCGGTCTCGCAAGCTATTGCCGAAGATTCGTTGAAAACTTTTCTAAGATCGCGAAACCTCTCACAAATCTTCTTCAGAAGCACATCAAGTACGTTTGGTCTTCGGAGTGTGATATTGCTTTCAACACTTTGAAAGAGAAATTGATCACTGCTCCAGTTCTGACTCCACCTGATGAATCCAAACCGTATGAGGTCTTTTGTGATGCATCTCTCCAAGGTCTTGGCGCAGTATTGATGCAATAGAAGAAAGTTGTTGCTTATACCTCTCGCCAATTGAAGCCTAATGAGAAGAACGACCCCACTCATGATCTCGAGTTGGTGGCACTTGTGCATGCTCTTTGACTTGGAGACATCTTCTATTGGGAAGAAAAGTGGACATTTTCACTGATCACAAGAGTCTCAAGTACATCTTCACTCAGCCTAATCTCAACCTCAGGAAAACTCGATGGGTCGAAATAATTCAAGAGTATAATCCGAGTATTGAGTATACTCCAGGCAAGGCCAATGTGATTGCTGATGCATTGAGCAGGAAAGCTTATTGTAACAGTCTGATTCTCAAGCCTTATCAACCCAAGCTTTGTGAAGCTTTCCGCAAACTTAATCTGCAAGTTGTTCCTCAAGGATTCCTCGCCAACCTTCAAGTCTCTCCTACCTTAGAAGACCAGATTCGCCAAGCCCAGCTTCTTGATGCTATGGTGAAAAAAGGTGAAGATTGGGATTGCCAAGAGCCAGTCCAAGTACAAGTGCTACCGCCTTGATGACAAGGACACTCTTTTCTTAGAGGATCGTATTGTTGTACCCAAAGGTGACCTTCGTAAAGTGATCATGAACGAGGCTCGCAATTCTCTCCTCTCCAGCCACCCTGGGAGCACGAAGATGTATCAGGACCTCAAGCAAGCTTATTGGTGGACTCGAATGAAGCGCGAAATTGCTCAATTCGTGAATGAATGTGATGTCTGCAGAAGAGTGAAGGCAGAACACCAAAGGCCAGCAGGTCTCCTCCAACCTCTTGCCATTCCAGAATGGAAGTTTGACCACATTGACATGGACTTCGTGACTGGGTTTCCAAAGTCCAAGCATGGAAATGATGCTATATTCGTTATCATCGACAAACTCACCAAAGTGGCTCACTTTCTGCCTATCAAAGAGTCGATTACTGCAGCTCAATTGGCGGAACTCTATACCTCTCGTATTGTTTCTCTGCACGGTATTCCACAAGTGATCTCTCCAGACCGTGGCAGCATCTTTACATCCAAGTTTTGGGATTCTTTTCAGAAGGCCATGGGCACGAACATCCGCTTTAGCACAGCTTTCTATCCTCAAGCTAGCGGTCAAGTCGAGCATGTCAACTAGATTCTTATAGATATTCTCAGGGCTTGTGTGATCTCCTTCGGCATGAAGTGGGAGGATTGTCTTCCTTATGCTGAATTCTCCTACAGCAACAGTTTTCAAGCAAGTTCGGGCAAGGCCCCATTTGAAATTCTGTATGGCAGGAAGTGCCGTACCCCTCTCAACTGGTCTGAAACCGGTGAACGTCAGTTTTTGGGTAATGACTTAATCACAGAGGCAGAAGAAATGTGCAAAGTCATTCGTGATAACCTCAAAGCAGCCCAATCCCGTCAGAAGAGCTACTATGATAGTAAGCACCGTGATTTGGCTTTCGAGATCGGAGATCATGTTTACCTCCGTGTCTCTCCTATGAAAGGTACTCGTCGATTCGGTATCAAAGGGAAACTTGCCCCTAGATACGTCGGACCTTTCAAGATTGTCAGCAAGAGAGGCGACCTCGCCTATCAACTCGAGCTTCCTTCAAACTTTGCAAATGTTCATGACGTGTTCCATGTCTCTCAGCTTCGAAAGTGCTTCAAGACTCCTGACCACACCATCAACTTCGAGGACATTGAGCTCCAAGAAGATCTCTCCTATCGTGAGCACCCAGTTGCTATTCTTGAAGAGACTGAACGCAAGACTCGCAACAAGTCAATCAAATTTCTCAAAGTCAAGTGGTCACACCATTCCGACCGTGAAGCTACCTGGGAACGTGAGGATCACCTCCGTTCTGAGTACCCGGCATTCTTTCAGATCTAGATCTCGGGATGAGATCCTTTCGTAGTGGTGGAGTGTTGTAACACCCCGGATGTAACTTTCCCAATTTGTACTCCAACTCTTGCCATTTCCGGCGTTAAGTTATATTTATTTCCTCGGGTTCAGGTCTTTGTCTCCATGTGTTGTTGTCATTGTCATGCATCTCATATCATGTCATCATGTGCATTGCATTTGCATACGTGTTCGTCTCATGCATTCGAGCTTTTTCCCCGTTGTCCGTTTTGCATTCCGGCGCTTCGTTCTCCTCCGATGGCCATTTCTAGCTTTCTTTCGTTTGTGGGGATTAAACATTTCCGGATTGGACCGAGACTTTCCAAGCGGCCTTGGTTTACTACCGGTAGACCGCCTGTCAAGTTTCATATCATTTGGACTTCGTTTGATACTCCAACGGTTAACCGAGGGACCGAAAAGGCCTTGTGTGTGTTGCAGCCCAACACCCCTCCAATTTGGCCCAAAGCCCACCTAACTCTGCTCCATCATCTAGAGCGTTCGATCACGATCGCGTGGCCGAAAACCGCACCTCATTTGGAATCTCCTAGCTCCCTCTATGCCTATTTAAAGCCCCCCCGATTTTCCGATCTCCTCTTACCTCCGAAACCCTAAAAATCATCTCCGCGCGCCGGACATTGTCCGCACCGTGCCGGACGTCGCCGCCGCCCACTCCCATCGTGCCACGTGGCAACGCCACCGCCTCCACCGCCATGGCCCGCCAGGCCCAGGGAGGGCCCCCTCGAGCCCGTGCCGGCCGCCGCCCTCCTCCCACGTCGCGCCCGCGCCCGGCTCCTTTTCCCCGAGCTCCGCCCTTCGCCGGCCGGCGACGCCGCGCTCCATCGCTGGTGCCGTCCTCCGCGCCGCCGCCCGAGCGGGCCGCCTGCTGCCGCGCGCCGGTCGCCGCCCCGCCGCCTCAGCTTCCGCACCGCCGCCTCCGCCCCGGCCCCGACCGGAATCGGCCACCACCTCCTCTCGCCGGTCGCTGCCTCTTCGTCCCGGCGAACTGAACAGTACCTCACCGGCCATCCTCGATCCGCGTGCAAATCTCAGATCTGGAAATTCGGAGGTTGACTTTTCTCAAAAACCCTAGCTCATGTTGCATACTTTGACCTGCCGTAACTTTGCATCCGTAGCTTCGATTCTTCCATATAACATATCAAAATGTTCATCTCAGAGAGTACATCATTTCATTCCATTGCATCATTTTCATTTGAATTCATCTTGATGCCCGAAATGCTATTAGACGAGGACTACTTGAGTTAATTGTCAGATCTGCTACCCCATTTAGGTTTTTGTCATTTTTGCCATGATTAATGTGTGCATGATATGCCCTGATGCTCTACATGTGTTTTGTTAAGGGTTGTGTCATCTTTCCAGAGGTGCAACCCATGTATTTTTGTGATGTGTGTGGTGACTTGTGCAAGCTTGCAAAGTGGTGCACTTGCTAATTCTGTTTTCAGGGACTTAGTAATTTCACCAAGTCCTGGAGCTGTGTATCTCATGATGTCATATGTTCATGTTGTTTCCTAGTGATCCATGCCTCTTTTGAGGATGATCAGTAAGGATGTTTTGTTAATATTGTAGTGCTCTATCCATCCATGCCTTTGTTTGCAATGATGGATCATCCTAGCTTGAGTCAATCGAGCTCTACTTTTGCTCCTTTGTGAATCTGGGCAGATTGTCAACTTGTTTGCAATTTTGCCGATGATGTTGTAGTTGATCCGTGCATGCTATGCCATTGTTCTTGCCATGTCTAGCTTGCATTTTGTGCCTTCTTGATGGATGTATGCTTGTTTTCTCATTACTTGCACCGTAGTGGGCGCATCGAGCTCATAAACATGCCTACTTGAGTTATATTTCAGCATGTGCCAGTTTTCACCAAGTCTGAAAACTGATTATGTTTTTGCTATGTTCACATGCTTGCAATTGTATTTTCTGATCCCTTTTTGCTCAAGGTCACTAAGGGACTTTTGTTAAGCTCTTTGAGTAGTTCCATGCGATGCCTTACTTTGCCATGTTCAGGTCCTGTAGCATACAGTTTTGTTGCACCGAAGAGGGCTACCTGATCTGAAATTCCAGACAAGTGTTAATTTCACTAAGTCTGAAATCTGTTTGTCATATGCATTTTTGCCATGCTTGTTTCAACCTGTTAATGGATGATTTGGCCGCAGCTCGGTGCTAGACTTTTGTTAAGCATCTTGAATGCATCCCTGCCATGTATTTTTTTGTCATGTTTGGGTGCCTTAGCATGTTCATTCCATTGCATTAAGATGCCTACTTGCTGTAAATCGCAGACCGGTGTCATTTTTGAATCGCTTGCCATTTCCAAACCGTAATTCCGATTCCGGTGTTCTTTATATCGTTTTCAAGCGATTTCATCCCATCTTTCCATTGTCACACTTGGATTTACAAGTTGAGGCTAGGTTCATGCATTTCCTATCATATCTTGCATTTTGCATCCCGCATCGCATCCCTCTTAGCATATCATCTTTGCATCATCTTGTTTGACCCTTGCACGTGGTTGATTGTATCCTTGTTGCTTGCTTGTCTTGTTGGGTAGAGCCGGGAGACGAGTTCGCTAACGAGGAGCCCGTTGAGTTTGCTTTCGAGGATCCAGTCAACTCTGACAACTGTGCAGGCAAGATGATCATACCCTCGAAATCACTACTATCTTTGCTATGCTAGTTTGCTCGCTCTTTTGCTATGCCATTGCTATGATACCTACCATTTGCTTTCAAGCCTCCCAAATTTCCATGTCAAACCTCTAACCCACCATGTCCTAGCAAACCGTTGATTGGCTATGTTACCGCTTTGCTCAGCCCCTCTTATAGCGTTGCTAGTTGCAGGTGAAGATTGGAGGCCGTTCCTTGTTGGAACATTTATTTACTTGTTGGGATATCATCATATTGCTATGTTATCTTAATGCATCTATATACTTGGTAAAGGGTGGAAGGCTCGGCCTCTCGCCTAGTGTTTTGTTCCACTCTTGCCGCCCTAGTTTCCGTCATATCGGTGTTATGTTCTCGGATTTTGCGTTCCTTACGCGGTTGGGTTATAATGGGAACCCCTGGATAGTTCGCCTTGATTAAAGCTTTTCCAGCAATGCCCAACCTTAGTTTTACCATTTACCACCTAGCCTTTTCTTTCCCTTGGGTTCTGCAGACTCAAGGGTCATCTTATTTTAACCCCCCCGGGCCAGTGCTCCTCTGAGTGTTGGTCCAAACTAGAGCCCCTTGCAGCGCCACCTCGCGGAAACTCGAGGGATGGTTTTAGTTGTACGGATTGCTTATCTGAGTGTGCCCTGAGAAAGAGATATGTGCAGCTCCTATCGGGATTTGTCGGCACATTCGGGCGGTGTTGCTGGTCTTGTTTTAACCTGTCGAAGTGTCTTGAATTACCGAGATACCGAGTCTGATCGGAACGTCTTGGGAGGAGGTCTATTCCTTCGTTGACCGTGAGAGATTGTCATGGGCTAAGTTGGGACTCCCCTGCAGGGATTTGAACTTTCGAAAGCCGTGCCCGCGGTTATGGGCCAGATGGGAATTTGTTAATGTCCGGTTGTAGATAACTTGAACCTTAACTTAATTAAATGAATCAACTGAGTGTGTTACCGTGATGGCCTCTTCTCGGCGGAGTCCGGGAAGTGGACATGGTGTTGGAGTAATGTTTGCGCAGGTTGCTCTCTAGTTTCTCGCTCGCGCTTTGCCTCCTCTTCTCGCTCTCTTTTGCGAATAAGTTAGCCACCATACTTGCTAGTCGCTTGCTGCAGCTCCACATATATTTACCTTGCCATACCTATAAGCTTAAATAGTCTTGATCGCGAGGGTGCGAGATTGCTGAGTCCCTGTGGCTCACAGATTACTATTACACCAGATGCAGGGCCTGATGATTCCGCTCCAGGAGACGCGTTTGAGCTCAAGTGGGAGTTCGACGAAGACTCTCAACGTTACTATGTTTCCTTTCCCGATGATCAGTAGTGGTGCCCAGTTGGGGGTGAACGGGACCGTTGTCGCATGTTGGGTTCTCTTTTATTTTGGTGCCATAGACGGGCCATGAGTGTTTGGATGATGTAATGTTATTTATGTACTTGATTGACGTGGCGAGTGTAAGCCAACTATGTTATCTCCCCTTTATTATTCATATTACATGGGATGTTGTGAAGATTGCCTAACTTGCGACATATGCCTTCAATGCGATTATGCCTCTAAGTCGTGCCTCGACACATGGGAGATATAGTCGCATCGAGGGTGTTACACGAGGACAGCGCTCTTGATCCTGACTAGGGACCCCAACCCTGGCAGCATCCAGCGGGGAGGGGCCTTGCTATACCTCTGCTGGAACAGGGGCGACCTTGTGAATCAGATGCCTATCTTCGATGAGTGGGGGTCGCGCCCCGCCGGCCTCCAGGGGCCTCGCGAGAACCCAATGGTGGTGACTGCCCTTCCAGTCGGCCAAGGCGACTCTTCCTCAAGTGGCGGAGCAGGGAGGCATGAGGCGCCAGAGGCCGAGGGGGCTCCCGGCGGGGTGACAATGCCGGGCGATCCTCATGAGGGAGCAGCTCCTGGGGCCCGTGCCGCTGAGGCTGAGGGGGGTGAGCAGCTGCCCTCAGCGCCTGCGGCTAAGGCCCCTGAGGCTCCAGCTGCTTCTCTGGGCGAGGCGATTGGCAGCGCGTATCAGGCAGGCGCCCCTGACGCGGATCGCCTTGACGCTCTGTCTTCGTCATAGGTTGATCCCTGCGCTCAACTCTTGGGCCGCTTCCGCGTGGACTTTGAGGCCCTCTGGAAGAAAACGGAGGCCCTGGGCGACGATTACCCTTGTCGCCTGCTGAAGCGTAGGAAGTACTTCGCCACAGATGACTAAGCCTTCTCCTTTTCCAGGTCCCGATCCTCTTGTTGCTTTTACTGATCCTTGCTCCGCAGGCCCCTTCCGGCCGAGCTCGCGGAGGAGGCTGAGGTGCCATCCCCCTTGGCTTCCCCCCTCCGCTGTCCTCAAGTGCTCCGAGCAGCACAACCCTCGTGGTGAGGGCGATCGGTGGGGCGAATCGTCCCGAGGTGCATCGAGGTCCTGCGTACCCCGCGATCTTCCTTCGCGGGCCTTCTCGTGGCATAGCCAGCCTGCCGTGGGCTTCTCGTCTGGTCGTGGACTGCGACTGGCTGAGGCGCTCCCTGCGCCCTTCATCTGGAGGCGGGCTAGCTCCAAGCCGGGCTTCCGGCGTGGCGCGCCCGGCCGTCGCGAGGGTGCCAGCCCCCAGCCCCCTGCCAGGAGGGGGAGTGCTGATTTGTGGCCCTCGGCGCTTGCTTGGGGCAGATGATGGTGTGGAAGACGTGCTAGAGCGCACCCGGGAGCGTCGCGCTCGTCGCCAAGGATTCCTTCGAAGGGCGGCTGACACGGTGAACCTTCTTGGGGAGGAGCTTGCTGATGAAGACTCACGCCTCGACGCCGAGGGCCTGCGCCTGGCTGCAGAGAGGCGCGAGCTGGAGGGCGCCATCGCCCTTGCGCGCCATCAACGCGATCTTGACGATGAAGAGGCGAAGGCGTCGCTAGAGGCCTCTCAGGAGGCCCGATCTCAGGCCGCTGAGGAGGCCCGGGAAGCTGACCGACGGCGAGAGGCGGCGGAGGAGTGGGCTCGGGAGCTCCTGGCCTGGTGCCACTCATTGGAGGAGCAAGTGGAGCTGCGTGAGGCGGCTCTCGCGTCGATGAAGGTGGCCTCTGGCAACCCAGCAGAGCCCCAGAAGTGTGAGGAGGCGTTGACGCTGGAAGCTGCCGAACGCACCCGCGAGTACGAGCGGCTAGAGACGAGGGAGCGCTTGGTGACGCAGGCGGAGGATGATGTTGCTGCACAGGAAGCCCGTGTCCTGGAGGAGGTTGGGCGTCGGGTGGCGATGGCACGCTTGGACCTCGAGCGCGAGTTTGAGGGGAGGCTGGGGTTGATCCGGGCCGAGGCTGAAGGTAGGACTGCTGCCTTGAGGGCCAAGCTGGAGGAAGTGACACGGCAGGCCGACGCTTCTCGGGCTGCCCTTGAGGTAGCGCAAGTGGAGTCCACCACCTCCCAAGCCGAGGTGCTCCATCTTCGCCAGCGGGTGGAGGAGGCTGAGGCCGTCGCACGCTAGAATGCGGAGGAGATACGTCAGCGGCAGGTCCTGGAGTATGAGCACGGCCCCATGCTCACCACGCTCCGGGAGAGAGCCAACACAGCCTTGGGCAACATCTCCGAGGCGGCCGTTAGCGAGCCGCACGCAATCAACTATGCTGGCAACCTTCAGTTCTTCACCGCCGTGGTGACGCAGCTGGAGGCGTGGTCGGGTAGGGCCGACAGGTTGGTGAAGAAGAGGAGCCACGCCCTGCTCGGGCGTGCCTTTTCCTGTGTCTTCAGCCATCTCCGGAACATGGATCCCCTCTTCGATTTCGACGCTGACATCGCCCCAGTCCCCCAGGCCGTCCGAGACGACCTGGCGCACTGGGTGGAGGACAATGTGGATGCTCTTGTCAGGGCCTTCGCTTCAGACAACGACGACGTGATCGTGGCTGCCGACGAGGGTGGTGTGGTGAACGGCCCTGACGCCGCTGGCGGCAATGCAGACAGCGATGACCAGCCTAGCGACGCCAGCGACAGTTCGGGAGGTGCTCCTGAGGATGCATTGGGGGATTTATCCGATTGATTCCGCATCGTTCCTATTTCCTTACCCTGCATGAATAGAACTCAGGTTTTGGCCTGATGGTTGTGAGAGCATTTTGGGAGGGGGAACCCCTCATGTAAGACTTGTGTTCATCGTATTAGTAGATGTTACATTGCACATGCACCCGCGCCAAGTGGCTGCTAAGCGACACGCTGGTTGGCTAGTTTACCTTCGTCCCGTGCGGGCCCTGAGGTAGCCCGTGGGAGGCTGCGGTGTCCCAAGTGTTCCCTGATCGAATCCGTAGGATCTGCAGTGAAAAACCCTCCTGAGAGGACGCGGCGGCGGCAGTCTGGGCTGCGTGCAAGCTAGGCCTGACCCGGCTCGCGAGGGGCTCACGAGGGGAGGCAGCTGAGGCGAAGTGGTAACCAAAACGCGAGAAATTTCTCGAACGAGACTAAGCACCCCTCCCCGAACACACGCAAATCTCAAATTCGAATCCAACTTAAATCCAGCGGGGGAAAGTGACAACCAAAGGGAGAAGCAATGAAAGCAGATAAAAGGCCGCGTCCGGCACCTAATCTAGTCTTGGACGTCTTCTCACCAGCGCGGAGCTAAGTGCTGTCCACTGGGCGTGGGAGGGAGCAGGCCTGAGGCCGGCACCCCTGAGAGTCCAGGGCGTGTACAGCCCCACTCATTATTACGTGAGAGTGTCACGGGGCGGCGAGCTTCACAGGCACTGGGCCTTCTTCACAGGTACCGGCTTTGCTTCATATCGCCAGACGAGGGCCCTGCCTTGTGCCACACCCTAGTGCCATCAACGACGACCGGAAACCAGGACGCCATCGATGGGGTAGAGCGGTCGCCAGCGGTTCCCCCGACGACCACGGGTCCTCCGCCAGGGGCAGGCCCTGAGGCACCTCCCCGGCAGAGGGCCTACCTCCTGAGAACGCCTTGCTCCGAACGCCGCGGTGGTGACGTCTTATCTCTGCCCCTCTCCTGCAGCCCCCTACGCCCTCCTCCCGAGGGGTAGCAGACTGTGGGAGCGGGGCAGCTGCTCGCTGTGGCGACCTGCACCTCCTGCGATCCATGATTAACGTATGCCTGCTCCTGAGAAATTAGCGGTACCCGATAATCGTTGCCTCCGGCGTGGCCAGTGGGGCCGTCCCGGGGCTCCTGGAAGAGCTCAGCTTCTGGCGCCTCGTCCCCCCAGCTTGGGCTGAGGAGCGATCCTTGTTCACCCCCGTGAGGGTGCCCTTGGTCCATCATGTGGGGCACGTATTCTTCTGGCGCCGTCATCCCAAAGGCCACGCCGTAGTGCTCCGCGTGCCATGCAGCTCTGCTTGATGCGCCCACCGTGGGGTGGTAGCACGGCTGTCCACTGGGGCCGTGGGTCACATCGAGTCCTTCTTCTTCGCGGACCGGGGGCGGGGGCAGCGCTGCCGCCGGTCCAGTGCCGACAACCTCGCTGGCGTTGGAGTAGCCTTGAAGCCCGCGGGCGCACGCGGAGCCCCCGCATGGGCCACCCAGGGCTTGAGGCGGGAGCTGGGTGCAGAAGGGGTGAGCCCCCGAGGCGGCAAAGCCCAGGAGCTCGGCGACCCGCTCCAGCAGCAAGTCGCGGCCTCCTTCCAGCAGCCTGCACTGCAGCAGCTCTCGGGCCACCGTGAGCGCGGCCCTCGACTTCGCCTGCTCTCGGCAGGTGTACGGTGTCGTGGTCGCGGCGTGGTTGGAGGCCCTTGCTGCCGACCGCGCTTGCCTCGGTGTGAGAGTTGTCAAAGCCTGTCCGTGTTGCCCGCGGCCCGCAGCGCCCTGCGGACCGCGAGCTGCCTGGGGCATGGGGTCGCCCGAGGCGAGCGGCTCTACGCGGGTGGGCCACGCTGCCCATGGATCTGGGTTTCCCGCCTGGTCGCCAAACATGGTGATGACGACGCGATGGGGCACGAAGTGGTAGAAGGTGGATTCCGGCGCACCCCTACCTGGCGCGCCAAATGTCGGATTTCGGGTTCCGGCAGACCCTTGAGGTTTGAACTCTGGGGTGCGCGCGGAGATCTCGCCTTCTACCTACCTGCACCCCGCTGCCTCGCTCGGATCTAAGCTATCGAAAGAATTAGCACAAGAGACACAGGGTTTATACTAGTTCGGGCCACCGTTGTGGTGTAATACCCTACTCTAGTTTGGTGTGGTGGATTGCCTCTTGGGCCGATGATGATGAGCCATACAAGGGAGAACAGCCTCGCGAGGGCTGGTTCTTGGCTGGGGGATGAACTGCTAGGAGGAGTTCAGTCACCCTTCTTCTCTCTCTCCCTCTGATCGATGCTACTCGATCTAATCCCAATTGTCTCTCTCCGAATTTCTCCGTCCCTCTACCCTGGGGGTGGCTAGTCCTATTTATAGGCAAAGGCCCTGGGCCTCTTCCCAAATATTGAGTGGGAAGGGCGCCAACAATTGGCCATTTTGAAGGGGAACATCTAGTACACTTATCCTGACTAAAGTTGGTCCTCGCCTGCCAAAGGCTCCGGTGGTGACGCTAGCTTGGGCTCCACAATGACTTCTTCCCTACCATTGGACTGGTCTTGGTCTCGTTGCACCGAAACGGGTGCCTTTGCTTGATGCTCTTGCCTGCACTTGCTCCCTTTGCACCAAAGAGGAAAGGAGGACACTGCGCGGGCTGGCGCCCGCCTGGCGCCCTTGGTCGTCATGGCTTGCGTCATGGGCACCTCGTGAGGTACCCCGCCTTGATCTCTCTGCCTCCTCGTGAGCCAGCCTGATGAGGCCGTGCCTGAGGAAGCTCCGTGTCATCCGCCCCGCGAGGCTTGGCCCCTCGCAAGGGTCTTGGGTCTGTGTTGATGAAGATGGGCCGTGCTGGGCCCCCTTTGAGCCACGCCGCGGGCCGCTGGCAGGCAAGTCTAGGGACCCCCGTTCCCAGAACGCCGACAATGTTGGGGTGCAAAGAAGCACAAGCGAGAGTGGTCGCCGTATAACCTTGGATGGGGATGAATTGTGTGCTCGGGGGAGTGTGTGTGTGTGTGTGTGTGTGTGTTGTGTTGCGT
Source organism: Triticum aestivum (assembly GCF_018294505.1). Taxonomy (NCBI): domain Eukaryota; kingdom Viridiplantae; phylum Streptophyta; class Magnoliopsida; order Poales; family Poaceae; genus Triticum; species Triticum aestivum. The sequence continues at coordinate 513,689,607 of NC_057806.1, read as the reverse complement.
GTGTCTGTGTGTGTGTGTGTCAGATATCTAGAGAAAACAAACCTAAGGAGAGAAATGGGTATTCACGAAGAGATTGTGCGGGCCTTGATGTGGGCAGGGGCCGGGTGAGGGCGTCAAAATGTGCGCGTTGATGCATGTGTTGCATGCGACCGTGCGAGGGACGGACGAATCAAGAGAGATGGTTGTTGTGTTACGGATGCTCCTCTCTCTGTCTCTCTCTCCCTCTCTCTCTCTCACACACACACACACAAGTAAACTAGAATACCGTTCTCTCATGTATACACAATGTATCGGCATCTGTCTATGTCTCACTCATGCACGATCATTTGCACATTCACACTTCTCTATGTCTGTATCACACGCACACCATCTCCACATTGCCCTTCCGCCACAACACACATATGGACACAAGGTTGTCAGAATCGTGATTTTGAATCGGATCGGAGCTCCGATGGTAGGATCGCAAATCATAGAATCTTCACTATCAGGATCGTATAAACGTAGATTCTATGAACTAAAATCGTAGAATCGTAGGGGTTAGTTTGGATCGTAAAGTCGTACAATCGTATAACAGGATCGCGATTCTGACAGCCTTGTATGGACACATACACACGTCCAAATCCAAATAAACACGAACTGGAGCTAAATTCAAATATATGGAAATATTGTAGCCTCAAGAACTTTCATAGGAAAAAAAGTTGGGTAATATTCAAGGATTGTTTTCACACACACAAAAAGGTTCGGTGGATGTCCTTCGAGCGCGACACGCTGACGCGCCGTTCGATCGACCACGCGGCCACGGTTCACGCGCTTGCACAGGATTCCGTATCGTGGCTGTGGTACTAAGGCTGGTCACAATGGGCAAGAACATAAGCTAGTAACTTACACACTTTCCTAGACTATGTTACTACCTCCATAGTGGGTAGGAACATCTATGTAGTGTCATGCAATGATGTATTTATTAGGTTATAGACTCATTGTTTCTTGAAGTGTGTGATGTTCCGGTAACTTAGCTAGTTACCACAAGCACATCTCTCTTCATTAAATATGTGCCACGTAAGCAAAGTTGTATTGGAGTGTGTGATGTTAGTCCTAAGTTCGTCCCCATTGTGACCAGCCTAACTAATAAAAGCACTGCCTAAGTCTAATGTTTACGTGTACTAGTACGGTTTTCTTTTAAGTTTGACCAACCTTATATATAAAACTAAAGTAAGCTCCCACACGCGCACTCATGAATATGCCGCCACCGCCATTGCGCATGCCGGCGCCCGCCTGCTCCGGCCAACAATTTCTCGCCCATCACCGCTGTGTCGCCGCCATCCCTGTGCCATGAAGCCGAAGGCTCGCCTGCTCACGTCGTCTGTAGTCCCTCCTCGCGATGCCGCCGCACTGCCAAGCACGCGAGCAGCTGGTGGAGCCGCGTCTATGCACACAGCGTACGAAGAGGAGGACGAGCTCGTGCTCCAGCACGCCGGTGAGGAGGAACTAGCGTGTCATTGTCGTCTCCGCCCGCGCGGAGGAGGCGCGCATGGTGGCTGTCGCGGCGGAAGCCAGTCGCGCGCGCGTCGAGCCTGCAAACCGGGTGCAGACGCGGAATCTACCTTTGAGACCTTGAATGCCACATGGATCCTGCAATCTGAAGGAGCAATTTGAGTCAGTCGACTCATGTGAGCCGTTTGATGCAACATGGATGGCTAGAAGGGCTTCTTCCACCTCTTCTGTCGTCTTCTTCCTTCGCTCCGTCGAACTTCTTTCACAAATCGACTAACCCAAATTATACTACTAGTACGAACGTATTAAGTACAGTAGGAACACGAAGATACGAGCAGTAGTACCAACTACAACAAGAACAGTAGTAAGACATAGTACTAGTACTACTGTACGTACTAAAGAGTTCAAATAACGAGAAAGAACATAAACATAGTTCTGCTGGGGCCTCAGCACAACACACCTTTGAAAATAAACTAATAAGCAACTAGTCCGCTTGACACTGCAGTAGAACCAGCATGAGCGATGGCACTGCCACCAACTTGGAGTCCGAGTCCACGTCCTCGACTTCGTCCTCGTCCCTCTTCCTCTTCCTCTTCGCCGACGCTTCTTTGCTTGAACCGGACACTGGGCTCTGCTTCTTCATCCAGCCCTTGTAGATATTTAAACAAAGGTAGGCATCCATTGCTGCGTACAGGATGTGATCTTCATCTAATGTCTTCGACTCCCATGCATGATGAAACTCGTGATGAGGTTTCTTCAGTTTAGCGTACGAAGGATCAATCATGGCTGCTGCCAGGGTCAGCATTGAAGGTTGAGAGCAGGACACCAGGCTTGCCTTCTGGAGATCGAAGGGCTGGCCTACAACGAGACCTATATGACGCAGGACGTCACTGTCGTTCTTAAAGCCTACAGTAACAAATTTCACTCTTTTGTCCTTGAGGAAGTTCTTAAAATCCTGGCACTCAACGTCGGCATGGCATATGTGGTAGACCAAGAAAACATTATGTACGCAAACCTGGATCACGGCGGGATTCTTCCTCTCTTGGTCCTTTAGATCCTTCTCTTGTCCCAGGACTGTGGTGTACTCCACATCTAGCCCAGCGACCCACTCATCCGTTGAACTGTTAAACATGCGTAGGAAGCGAGCAAGCCATGCTTTCACCGTCTCAGATCCACGTGTGTAGATGACGATGAACTGATCGCCGGTGATGGCTCTAACCTGGTACTCAACGGCGACCATGGAGATTTGGGAGGACATGGATTTTGGAGGAGGGTTAAGAGAAGTTGAACTATTGTACCCCACAAAAAAACTGGGAGCGAACTAATATGAAAGGACGGGATGACTGGGAGCGAACTGTTGTAAGGTAGAAGACGGGGACGAGTAGGGCGTGTGAATGGCGTGGGGTTGCTGGCTTGCCCGGTGGATAAACGGCTGCAAGCCCCCAAAGAGTTCTCTAGAACTATGCGGGACCCACTAGATGTCATGTCTACTAGACCCATATCGTAGGCCTGACGGTATAGCTTATGCCTGTTCGCACGCCATGCCGGCGCGTGGATGTATCTTCACTTAATTCCATCAAACGTCGCGCCTCCCATGACCTTCGCCTCCCTCGTGCGGTCGCGCCCTTTGAGACTTCGACCGGCTATAAATGAGCAAATTTTTTTGCCTTTTTTTAGACAAGCAATTTTTTTTGCCTACTCCGCATGCATGATACTCCCTCTGGTCCTTTTTACTCCCGTCAACCGTTTGCAAAGTGTTTGACCAAATGTATACTTTTTTAACACCACCTTATATTAATTAACCAGCCACACCAGTACACCCATTCGATACAATATTCACCAGACAGGGCGGTACGTTATTTACAAGAATACCATCTAATCTATTGTCAAAGCTATACTTAGCGATTAAGTGTGCCACCTTATTGGCCGAACGGCTAATCTTTGACAATTGAAGATTGTTGATCAACTTCGAGATGCTCAACACTTTCATCTTCAGGTCACGCATAGCAGACCTGTCAACGCTTTGACAGGCATCAATGAAATCCCATGACCAAATTTATACTAAAAATATCAATATCTACAATACTCCCAAAACACTTAGGCGCGGTGCATTAACTTCTACCTCGTTTCTTGTTTCTTGACATATCAACCTGTAGGAGATGTGGGTGTGCATGCTTTTAATGACTTGAGACTACCAAACACGACATGCAGTGGTTAGTTCATTGCATGCAATGCTATTAATTAGCAAATAAACATTAAGATCTCTCGTTTTCCCCTCCTCCTTGGTCACAGTGCACAATCTAAGATGACTTGCTCACCTAGACGGAGGGAGTACTGATTATAATGAGTATAAGAACTACGTTTTATAATGAGTGTAAAAATATTGATTTGACATTGTGGAATAGTTTTTGAAGTCTGCAAAAGTACTCAACTTGTGCTGTCGTTCTCCACAAAAAATGTGTTTACCGACGCATGCATGAACACTAGTTACTCTAACCCCCCCTCTCTTCTTTAATTCTTTGCCACGTCAGCATGTTTGCTGTTCCCGTGTGCATGATACCAGCTAAGATACCACCATTATGGCCAACCTTAATCATCACATGCAATAATTTAGTGCACCTTGAAATATGAACATGTGTGGGGCATGTTTGTTTTTAATGACTTGAGACTATACCTAGCCCGGGCATGCAAGATGACTTATTATGCACCGTTCCCCATACCTGCAGGAAGCCCGTTCGTCTCCAAATCTTTTCCTCTCCATGCGTGGAAACAATATGCCTGCCAAACTCTCCTTCTCCCTCCGGCGGTCCCACCACTCCACCCGTGTGAAAAAATCTGCATGCATGACTCTCCTCCCCCCACGCTCGTCCAATCCGTTGTGACCAGCAATATTTCCACCCCTTCGCTCCCCCGTAATTTACTCCAACAAATATGCCCATGTAGCTGTTACTTAACTGCAGGTGCATTCGGTCACTGACATATGGGCCCAACAGGAGTCTGGCCCACATGTCAGTGACGCAATTGGACCTGCAGTTAAGTCAGTGCAGCTCAGTACATATCTTACGTAGGTGTGCCATTGCTCGCTATAAATACTGCGCCTCCCACGACATCGCTATCTCCTCCCCCTCACGTTCACGTTCATCGCTATCTCCTCCCCCTCCCTCTCACGTCGACCACCATGGCATCGCCCCTCCCAAGCGCTAGGAGCCCCTCGCTGCACCATGCGGACGGTCATGCGTCGCCGTTCCGTTCCTCGCCGCCACTAGTCGAGGAGGACGCGTCGGTGTTCCGCTCCTTGCTGCTACGCGACGCGTCGCCGTTCCGTTCCTCGCCGCCACTAGTCGAGGAGGACGCGTCGGTGTTCCACTCCTCATCGCGACGCGATGTGTCGTCATTCCGTTCCTCGCCGCCACTAGTCGAGGAGGACGCATCGGCATTCCGCTCCTCGTCGCGACGCGTCAAGGTGGACGCGTCGGCATTCCCAATCTCGCCAGCACGCGCGCCGGAGGATGCTTCGGCTCCCTGCTACGAAGAGAACGCCGCACCGCCCGCCGAGCCCCCCAGCCTTGAGGAGCTTTGGAAAGAAATGGATATCGCCTTGTGGGAGGCTTGGCCTCCAGCAGAGCATGCCAAAATAAAGGCGGAGAAGAAGGCTGAGGAAGAGAAGCGCACCGCGGAACAAGCTGCCTGGGAGGCCTATGTCGCGTCCAAGAGAGTTAGGCAATTGGCTCTTTGGCAGAAGGCTCGTGCGAGGGCCGTGAGGGTGGTGGAGGACGCCTGTGCCAACAACCTGAGTGCAGTCGGGCCCAAGCGCCTCATCTACGCTTGGCGGTACGTGGACCGGGTGCACGCTTCCAGTGAGGAGGAGTACCTGTTGGCGCCGGATCACCACACCGGTGAGATAGCGCATGCCCGCCGGCAAGCCGCCAATCAGCACCTCGCGAGTTGCGAGGCTGACGAAGAGGCGTTGTGTCGGCGCGCTGGGAAACGGCGGCGCACCAGGGCACTCGTGGCACGCCACAAGCGCTCTTGCGAGTGCCGTGGCTTTTAGGAGGAGTATACTTTTTGTTTCGTAATGCGATCTCATTAGTTTTGGGACGCAAATGATAAATCCCGAATGTTGAGGAATTTCTAGCGTCCTTAATTAAGTATGTAAAAGGGAAAGTTTGGAAACCTTGTGTATTCGTACGCATTTTGCATCTACGTGCATATAGCACAAACTTTACTATATACTATCGCACTACACGTCTCTCTCAATATATGCTTGCAGACTTTGCTACTCCCTCCGTCCAGGTCAATAAGTCATCTTCGGTTGTGCACCGTGACCAAGAAGGAGGGAAGACTTATACATCTAGTCGGAGAGAGTACTACTATTACTTATGTACGTGCAAATGCACGTTTTAACATTACGATGCGGTTTTTGTAAAAGTAGAAAAACATCACTAGTCAAGCTTGTGAAACGATTCAATGCAAAAATGCTCGTTTGATTGTTTACATTTAGCTTCCTTCTCTGTGGTTATTTCTCTGTCGTACTTTGTACGGGGTATCTCACTGGTTGGAAAGGCATGCAAATTCCCAAACCTCTTCCTACACCCTGTATCTCACTGGTTGCCTGCGTTGACGTTGTCGCCCATGTCGTCGAGGATGAAGTTGCCGAGGTCGGGGAAGAAGTCGTCGTTCGCGAAGTCGTCGCTGCCAGCAGTCGTGCGAGTGCGCTCCCCAAAAACCTAATCGCCCCTCTCTCGTACAGGATCACGAGAGGAGGGGTTCCGGAGGCCTGCTGTCCCTTCTCCCAATGCACACCTAAAGGAGGGATGGAGAAGACCTGATTGGCGGCGCAATTATCTGGAACGGTGGTGAGAAACTATATTGTGCGGGCCGGGTAGGTCGTGGGAGTATAGCTCTGTCCTCGGCTCGGCTTAATCCCGCAACCCGCGGCGCATCGTGACGAGGCGTGGTGTGGCAAGGCGAGCGAGGAGGAGGAGCGCGCGTGTAGGTCTCCTCTTCTCATGCTCATACAAGTGGTAGAAGGGCTCACCTTATAAAGGCCTACTAGCAAAATTCCAACATCGACCAGGCCGTCCATGAAACGGGAGTGGCTGTAGGGGACGTTGTGCCAGTTGAATATATGAGCAAGTTACTACGAGATTTAATCCGAATAAGCACAAAATAAATCATGACGGCTATAACAGAGATGAAACTAATCATGTGGACTAGCATAGTAGTAGGATACAGAGTAGAAACATGAATTCTACCACGATTTCGAATAGGAAGGGCAGAAACACATACGGTGCAACGAGAGCAGCACCGTTCGCATTGAGGTTGTCGCCCATGTCCAAACACCATGTAGACACGGTCTTTGAGCACGGTTCGTAGTCGTTCCATGCTCGGGCATTGAAGTTTGTAACTATTTTAGATTAGAATATACTACTCCTCCGGTGCTAGTAGTAGAGCAGAGTCCTACTCTACTACTCTACTCAAGCAAGTTAGGGCATAGCATTGTAGGGAGTACCAGTATTGTGATCACTCAAGCAAGTTGTCTGGCATCGACCTGACCCTACGCTGCTGGTATGTGTCTCGTAAGTCAAGCGGCATGCTGTAGTCATCATCACCTGTCCACTTCCCGCAGCACATATTCGCTTCTCCATCTTTGTCCGCACCTAATCTCGTCCAATCTTCCATCCCTGCTAAGGCGCCTCCCCCCCCCATCGTCTGAAACCCAAGCACTAACAACGGCAGAACCGAGCAGCGTCTGCCGAAAGAGTGGCTGGGATTGGCTCCCCACAGAGGTAATCAAGCTCATTGTTTCGCGTGTGGACAATCTCAGTACCATGCCGCACGCCGCATGCTCGTCGGTGCTATACCGTGTACTCAAAGCCCTCAGGCCGGAGCTTTTTAAGCCAGCTCCTTGCTTGCTGATGCCGCCTGATCTTCAAAAACGGCATGTCACGCAGCATAACGATCGTAGGGTGGCGAGCATCAACCCCCTTGACTGTGATCCGATCCCCGTCAGCCTCAACTACATTAACGGTATGTATTGGGTCAGCATGAACATGTCTTGGATGGTGCTCGTCGACTGTCGCGGCAGCTGGATGCTCGTGGAGGTCTACACCCGGCGATTGATCCCCCTTCCTTCGATTAACACTGCACTGCTTTGGCACCATGGCCCAGAATACTCGGAATCTTACATTAGCCAACATGATACCAAGTCTGATTTGCTCAAGGTTGTAATCTGCCAAGTGCCCACAAGATTTGTGAATTATAAAACTTTAGGCTAATTGCGTTCTTCAACCGCGGTCTCACCTATCTAATAGGTCACTGCGGTAGGTGGATAAATTTGCACGTCCATCGCAGGATCATACATCCTCCATGGTTCTCTGATGCCATTGAACATCAGGGCTTCATTTACGCTGTCGACTCCTTCTATGACTGGACGTATTGCTGGCCTACTCCAGTCATCGCTACAAACGGCTATTACAGCAGTATGTTACTTTCCTATGATATCATGATGGCTTTCTTATATTACTGTCAACATTTGCTGAAAAAATATTCATGCTCATAACATGCTGTTCTTAAGATTGACTAAACTAAGAGCCCTTTTTTATTTTACTTCAACTTGATATGATGTTGTAGGCCGCCTGGTGTCCCTACCCTTCCTAATCCCAGAACCTTTCAAAGAAAAGCGGCATGGCAGTTGCAGGTGGTTCCTGGCACGATCAGACGACGACAAAATGTCAGGACCGGATTTTCGGGGTATTAATTTCCCAAAAGCGGCCCTTGTGCTCACCAGCCCCAGGATTACTGTTAGCTGATGAGGCACCAACTTGATACAGAAACTCCAAGCAAAATACAAGATATGTAGTACAAGACCATTCTGGCCTATGAGTACAACAAATGGTTTCTAGTGGTTGATGGCGGAAGAGGTTTGTGGATCATCAGCGTCTATGGGACTCCATTTCCCACAGGAACAACTGACCAGGGTAACTCCTATCTTCGCGAGGCTGCTATCTCCATTGCGTAGGTTCCGGGGCTGTCATCGCAACGCTCCTCTCCATGCAAGAAATCTAGCCAAGACAATAGCCAGGGACAAGCCAGTGAGTACTTTGAATGTACTCGCAAACATCATGGACACTGGTATAATATGACAAAAGATAATCATGCTCTGAAATATGCCATGATCACTATGTCAGTCATACATGAAAATCATGATGCATGCAAGCAGGTTAATCATGTCAAATATGACTATGCAATCAGAGAGTAGAAATAGGATGCACTGATCGGGTGTCTGAAGCGACGCCTTGAAAGGAAAATAATATAAAGCATGCCTCAGTCGGGCATCTGAGCGACACCACATAAAGGGCTTATATATAAAAGGAATAACAAGCATGCCACAGTCGGGCGTCTGTGCGACACCACATAAAGGGCTTATAAGTGATTGGAAATAACAAGCATGCCACAGTCGGGCGTCTGAGAAACACCACATAAAGGGCTTATAAGTAATTTAAGTAACAAACATGCCACAGTTGGGCGTCTGAGCGACACCACATAAAGGGCTTATAAGTAATTTAAGTAACAAGCATGCCACAGTCGGGCGTCTGAGCGACGCCACATAAAGGGCTTGTATAAGAATAATCACATTGAATATCCGGGAGGTAGAACCGTCCCAGGGATACTCAATAATTCAAATAATACAAATAGTTAGTCCATAATAATAATAATCATAATCATAATCAATGTTCTGGTTTAGTAGTTTCTCGTCCGAAGACTGACACTAAGACCGACACTTGACCCATCCCAGACTGTAGTCCTTAACCATGGACACGGCTATTCGAATAGGTATAATCTCTGCAGAGGGTGTACTCTTTACCCACGAGTAGCGGATTTCTTTAGTCCATCGGGACTAATTCCGTCTACGGTCTTTTGATTGAAAACACACCTGACGCACACACCAGCCTAACTTATCGGTGCCTGGAATCACCCACGACACCCGTTAAGCAAAACTCTAAGTGGGGAGGCTACAACCTCGACTAACATGGGATCACAAAATTTATACCGCGCGCAAACTAGGGGAGCTACCCCTTCGGCTACAACCGAAAACACCCATGCCCCCAGACCAGGTGGCATGCCTACCGGAGGCCTTCCGGTATCTTCCACCATGGCCTCTCTGTACGGTGTGTTCTAGGAAGGGGTTGACAACTTACTGAACCGTACCCTACCTGTGGCAGGGACAAGTGGTAGTACGAAACAATTATGGGGGTTACTGGAACAAGACTCAATCTATGGTCGACTCGAGAGGTTTAGGTATTCCCTGCATGATTAGCATAACAAACATATTTCAACCAACAGGTAGTATCACCACTCCTCATACCTCACCATGCCCTACCGAACACAACCGTCTCGACGAAGACCGGAGACAAGCTCGTGTCTACCCAAGACAGATACTTTCCCAGCTTTCGCCCGGTAGGCAAGAAAGGTATACGAGGGGGATTAGCATATCCATTTCCAACAGCAAGATCTTTCATTATACACTCATGCGTATAATCATATCGTCTCATAAAATAACGAATGCTCCATGTCAAAGTGGCGTTGTAATCGTATCAAGCAACCCACAAAAATATTATGCCAGGGTTCAGAATGCTTGCCTTCGAGGTGTGGAGAGGTGAGGTGCTCTCCAAAACTTTTGCAAGTTATAATCTCCCCTCCTAATTCCTATTTAAAAGAAATATACAAATACCACATACTTCAAAAATAGTACAAAAAGTTGTCCTAATTATTTTTGAAATAAATATTAAAATAAACTAGGTGGAATTTGAGAGAGGTAGGAAAAAGAATCAATTCATTTGGAGTTTTATTTAAAAAGATATAGCTAGTCAAAGTTTCAGTCAAAATCTGTTTTCAAAATAAAACAGAAAAGAAAACGTTTCGGAGGGGCTTACGCTTTCTGCTTGGCGAAAGCGTATTCGGCGGAATACGCTTCCACTTAAAACACGCGTCGGCGGGGCGGGTCACTGACAGTGGGTCCAACGGGCCCACAGGTCAGGTTTGACCAGTCGTCTCCCGCCTTCCATCTCCTTTGGCCGAACGTAGGCGGAGCTCCGGCGATCTTTGCCGGCGAATGATGGCTCCTCGAGGGCATCCGAGGGCAGGGATGGATCCGCCAGTCCAGGGCGGTCCTCCCGGTAGTTGCTAGGTTGGTGGGGGTGGAGGGGGTCGCCGGCGGCGAGCTTCGCGGCGGAGATGGCTTCGGGCACGATTGGGGATTTGGGCTATGGTGGCTTCCGATCGTGGCTGAGGGTTTGGGCGGCTCCGCACGATCCAGGGGAGTCGGGTGGTAGCGTTGTATGGGCAGGGGAGGCCCTGGTTGCGACGAACGGGACTGGGATGTGGCGGCGGCCGAGCTGGCCGGAGACGGGGGAGAAGGCTTCCCCCCGACGATTACTGGCCGTGGGGCTTCGAGGGGATGGCCTGAGGCTGCCTTAGTGGCTGGACGAGCTCGGGGCCCCTACTTATAATGCGGCTAGGTCGGTTCGCGGCGGCCGTGGATAGGATCTTCAGCGACCTCCGTTCTGTAGCTAGGGGCGCGTGGGGATGGCTGGCGGGGTTTGGCAGGTCGAAAGGATGAGCTTAGCCTGTTCCAGGGGCAGCTGGCGGGCGGGGGTGGCTCGGGCGGCGCCGTCCATGGCAGTGGCCTGCTGCGGCCGTCGGCGGCTAGCGGTGGCGACGCTGTGGGGCACCAGGAGGGGGCCAGGGTGGCCCTGCGGTGAGGGAGGGGTCAGGCGCGACGGCTCGGAGAGGGGAGAGGCCAGGACGGGTGCGGGTAGGCGGCAGCGGGATGCGGCGACTCGCGCGCACGCACGTGCAAAACGTGTGCTCTGGCCGCGCCCAGAGCGTGCACGTCAACTGTTCGGCAAAATGCCAGGGCAAGCTAGGAGGCCTGGTTGGAGCTGGGGATTAGCAGGTCTAGGCTAGAGGCATTAGGGAGCTTAGTGGACAAGGTTGCTGGGTCAGTGGAACAAGTTCACAGAGCAAACTAAAAATTCATGTCAAAATTGACCATGCACCCAGGGTGTTTGACAGAATGCCAATGGCATCTAGGCAACTCTTGGGGTGGCCAAAATCTCCAGATCATAGTCTCTTTGGATGAATAATAGGGTGGTAAAGTTAGTTTGGCAAAACTAGAAACTTGTTAGTGCAAGATTTTAAGAAAACCAATTCTGGACAGAAAGTTAAGGGCACCATTTCATGGACCAAAAATCTCCCAATGGGTCCATTCTCCTGGACTTAAGGGTTTTGCAGGGTGGTCTATAAGCAGGAAAAAGAATCATGGGTAAAGGAGCAAGTTAAAATATGGTTGCAGTACAAATCATCAAGCTGGACCAGAATGAAGGTGAGGTTGATTTACTCAAATTTTACAAAGAACACTAGTGGGTTATTGTATAAAGTGGAGTTATATGCTACTACTAACATCCCCTAATTTTGGTGGAAGTTTTAAATAAATATTTAAATAGGTTGTAGTGCAAAATTGCCAACTGGACCATATTTGAAAATTTGGTGTAGAGCTCAAAATATCCAATGAAAAAAAGATATTTTTGCATCAAGGTGGTTTAAAAACATCACAAGACATCCCCAAATTTTGGTGGGGTTTTTAAATAAATTTATCAAAGGGTTGTAGTGCAAAAGAGGCTTTAAGGCTTATGAAAAATCATTTTAAGGAATAAAGGTCAGAGAGAAATAATTATGCAAATAAATCGACTGATAATAGAAATGTTTTTCTTGAGAGGGTAAACAAGTCCAGCAATATTTTGAAAGGTTTTCACTTGGGATAAAAACTCCATAATAACAAAGAAAAGAATGGCTCTGAAATCAAAAGAAAATCAAAAAAAATAAAAGTTTAAATTTCCTGGCAAAATTTTAGTTAATAAAACAAGGTAAAATTTTTGGGGTGTCACAACACTACCCCCCTTAAGAAAAATCTCGTCCTCAAGATTTGCTAAGGATTGTTTTGAAAATATTGCTCCTATTAGCAGAAACCAAACAATTACTTATAGCACAAACTTGAGTATAACGCATAAGCTGCAACACATAAATAAACATACCATGCCGTTTACAATGAAAACGGTAAATGGACAGGGTCCCGAGAAAACGTCTCTGGTACTAGGGCACACTGTTCTTCTATTGGGGAAAGCGGGTTGACTAGTCGATGAACGCATCTCTCCTGGTCGGGTCTCAGTGGTCTGCCGATGGCGATCTGGGGATTTAAATAAGCGAGGCTCTAGAGATAACCCATTACCCGCTGGGTCAGACGCTCTTGAGCGATGACATATTGGGCAAGGTTGGCCAGTACTGGGTCTCTCTCGATTCGTCCCCTGGGGAAAAGGTGTTACTTCTCCGAGTGCTACGCGACTCGGGAAGTAGTAATACCCTTGATCGCTGGCATAGGGTACCGCGAATCGAAGGCGAGCAAGTGCTTCGCATGCAGCAGCTTCTATGGCCATCTGCGGAGTTGGCATTGATTTCCCCATGAATGAGACTTCCGTTGGGTCTTGGTTTGGGTTTGCGGGAGGGATATGTACTACTGCCCAATATTTCGAGGTGGAAGGGGTGATCCTCGATTTGAGCAACTCGTACTGGGGTGGACGGGTAGCACTCATGGTACTACAGGTAAAGTCCCACAATATTTTAACAAAACTGCCTGGGGTTGCGTCTGGGGTTCTCAAATAAATACTAGGGCTCGGCATGTCGAAGAAATAGCTATGAGAGTTGTGCACAAGGTGAGGGGTACTTGGCAAGGTCACGAGGTGGCCTTTTATATAGCATCCAGGCTCAGTTATCTACCACGGTGAGTGGCACTAGTTTGTCGGTTCTGCTCTCATGGGGGTCGGGGTCCAAGCCACAGATACACACATCTCACAAAAGTGACGTATCACTGTGGGCGTCATCGGGGTGGTTTTTGGTAGCTACGCTCGGAATTAAAAATGCAACTGTATGCCAACATACTTATGCATGGCTATTTATTTAAAATAGAGGCACACAAGCAGGCTGCATTTATTTACGGTGATACATGGTCACAAAATTAACGGGCGTGGACATACTAAGGCTCGGTACTACTCGAGTGACTTAGTCTACCTCGTTTATATCTAAGCGGGCGTGCCTTGTGGATGTCGTGGCCTTGTCACGGGTCTCACCGTCGGGGTTAGCTGGAGGGGTTGAGGTGCTGCAGGGTCGGGGTAGCGATGATGACCATCACGGGGGTTGTTGGCCACAATCCCGCTGGAGTGTGTTCCCAAAAGGCGACGAAGCACTTCTGGGGACATCAACGCATTATGGTCGATGGCTGGGGCAGACCTCAAGGACTCAATCGGTTGTCCGAATAGCACGACTGGGTTGTCGGTGCCGGGCTCCTCTTCTCCTCTTGCCGGGGCTCGGCGAACCAGTTCTCCACGAGCTGCGATCAGATCAAGGGTGATTTGATCAAACAGTCCCTCTAGTGCACTTACATAGCACACCAGATGCAATAATGCAGGATCTGTCTCGTGATCTCCGTTGGCAACTTGGGGTGGTCTACCATACCCGTTATGGCTGAGGTAGTAGTAGAACGAGCGACAGTTAACTCTGGGCGACAAGTGCCGGAGCTGAACTATAGCCTCTCGACCAGCTAGTTGGATGGCTTGTGGTTCAAAGGAAGTTGTTCTTCCGGTGAACCTGTAGGGGCGTTCTGGAGAGAGACCCCTACCATAGACATGCACAGTGGCCCAAAATTGACGGTTCTCACCGCTCATGGACCCTTGGTACACAACATATTCTGGGGGTTCTTCTAACGCGAAGGCACGGCGGGTGAGGTTTGCTAGCACGGTAGCAAAACCTCCAAGGTTGGTTGCCGTGGTCTCATTGTGAACAATGGGTCCAGACATTCTAGCTCGGTTTGGTGGTAGAGGCTGTGTTGTGTTGGGTTGAGGCTAGCGTGCCCATTTTATAGAAAAAAGGGACGGAGTCTTCCTTCGCACGCTTGTGAATGCGACAATTTAGGTGTCGGTCACTGGCGCGTGATCGACCGGCTAGGTTAATAGGTTGGGCACCGACTGCCAAAAGGTGTCGGGTCACTATGTGGCTATCTTACACGAGAAGCTTGGCCGGTGTTTGGTTAAGGTCTGATGGGTTGGTTTACCTAGGTTTTTCGACCTGGATAAGATAGGATTAGCCAATGGTCAGCCTGGCTCTGATACCAAGTTTCTCAGGACCGAATTTTTGGGGTATTAATTTCCCAAAAGCGGCCCTTGTGCTCACCAGCCCCAGGATTACTGTTAGCTGATGAGGCACCAACTTGATACAGAAACTCCAAGCAAAATTCAAGATATGTAGTACAAGACCATTCTGGCCTATGAGTACAACAAATGGTTTCTAGTGGTTGATGGCGGAAGCGGTTTGTGGATCATCAGCGTCTATGGGACTCCATTTCTCGCAGGAACAGCTGACCAGGGTAACTCCTATCTTCGCGAGGCTGCTATCTCCATTGCGTAGGTTCCAGGGCTGTCATCGCAACGCTCCTCTCCACGCAAGAAATTTGGCCAAGACAATAGCCAGGGACAAGCTAGTGAGTACTTTGAATGTACTCGCAAACATCATGGACACTGGTATAATATGACAAAAGATAATCATGCTCTGAAATATGCCATGATTACTATGTCAGTCATACATGAAAATCATGATGCATGCAAGCAGGTTAATCATGTCAAATATGACTATGCAATCAGAGAGTAGAAATAGGATGCACCGATCGGGTGTGTGAAGCGACGCCTTGAAAGGAAAATAATATAAAGCATGCCTCAGTCGGGCGTCTGAGCGACACCACAGTCACTGCAAGGTCTTTGAGCAGGATCCCACCTTCTTTGGGCCTTCAGGAATTTTTGATTGGAGGCTGGTAAGTAGCCTTGGTACACGCTCTCTGTTTGTCGGACTGAATTATCCGATTAACTAGGAGATAACCGACGGCAAGGATCATGATGGCAGCGCGGTTTCGTTCATCAGGCAAAACTGTGTGTACACAGTGTACCATGCATCTCTGCATGCACCATACCCTGATATGTGCCGCCATGCTCTGCAGCCCAAAGTAGGAAAGAGGGTCGCAAGTATCAGACTTTGACCTGCTGGCTGGAGTTTCCCCCGTCAGGCACCCATCTGGTTCAAGCCGTCAGCCAATCTCCATAGCTTAATAAATAGTAACGTCTAACTGAGCCAGTTTTTTAGATGCGTACACTTGGTGTAGTAGGATCTTTATTTAGTTTGATGCATACACTTGTTCTTTTTTGGTAGCCTTTTGTAATGATGGTTGATGTTTGGTTTGGAAGAGAGAGCTGCGTCTTCACTCTTCTGGCCTGCTTACTGCTTCTGTTGCACCCCCAGCCCTGATTGCTGCTGCTGCTGTTTTCAATGTACAATCAGTAGTATATTGCGTCTGTTGGTTGAATAAATGTGTTGTTAGAATGACAAACACAATGTTTTGGAAGTCGTTGCACGGTTCGATCCTTTAGTGCCCCGTACCATACGTAGTGCATACTATTTATCGTACAGAACACATTTTTTTTGAAATTCGGAACACATTTTCCACTTGTTGATAACATGCAGCCCACTGATGAAGGCCCAATAGAGAAGCCCATAATTAACTATAAGGGAGGCTCTCACATGAATCCGGCCCAGGTACATGCTCATGGTCCCCTAAACATAAATAAGTAAATAAATAAATAAAGCTAAATGCTCATGCACCAGTTCTTTGGGAAAATAGGTAGCCCAGTATTTCTTTTTGAAGAATACCCAAGTTAGGCCTATTTGTTTTCTCGAATTACCGGGCTGCAAATCTTCCAAGACGAGGAGGGATGCATTCCGGCCTGGCTTAAGAGTATGGTCAATGTCTGTTAAAAGTAATATCAAAAGAGGTTGAAAATTCCAAAAAAATTATAGCAAATGGGATATAAATTTCTTTTTTTGTTTCTGTTCTTCACTGATATCTTATACGTATTTCATTGGATTTAACATGACATAGTACTAGTTTATTTTTAAATTTTCTTTAGTATGGCTATTAATTTTTGGATTAAGAATATTTTGTTCCCCTGCAAAAATTTGCGAATTTTCAAAATTTCCCACATATTTAGTTAATTTTTTGACCCTAGTACTGACCAGAAAATGGCCTACAATTCTAAAAATAGAAAATGGGCTGCAATAAATTCCATATGAATTAGAAAATGAGTAAAAATTATGAAAATAATAGCAAATGGGTTGTACACGCCACAGATTTCGAGGATGACTTGTTTACGCAAGGCTTTGTCAGTGAACACACGATTCTAGCAGCAGTTAGTGCTGCATGTCCATCCAACGGCCGATGTGCTTCTTCAATCTCTGATCTTCCTGCTCCAGCCGCCTAAACTAGCGCCGGCGGGACTGCCTGCTCCCTCCTCTTGTGGCCCGCTGTGATGCCGTGCAGGCTTCCCCGGCCCACCCTACTCCCTCCGCTGGCCTGGCCGCACGCAATCAACTGCCTCCTTATTACACGGAAAAAATGATTCCTCCCACTGACATCTGGGGCGCACCGGTTGGGAGGCTGACTTGTGGGCCTACTAAGTTGACGCGTATGCAGGGCTTGTCAACTTAGTCAACAAACGATTCTAGTAGCAGTAACCGTTGGATTTGAATCGAATGGTCCTGCTGCTTCTTCAATCGCTGCTCTTCTTGCACCAGCCACCCAAACCAGCGCCGGGGAGACCGCCTGCTCCTGCCTCCAGTGGCCGGCTGTGCTGCCGATGAGGCCTCATCGCCCCCTACTACTCCCACCGCAAGCGAGGCCCTGCAGTGATGGCAGCCTCACACTGCAGCCGAACCAGTGAACCCTCGTACTCCTCTCCGCATGGGCATCCACTACCGCGTCTTCCCCGGCTCCGCGTCTTCCCCTTCCTAGGCCTCGCCATCGTCCACCGCCTTGGTGCTCTCGACGCGGTGTGGTCAACGTGGTCAACGACATTCCATCGGAAGAGTACTGTACGTGGAGAGGCTGACAGCTGGGTCCACGGCCACAGCCCAGTTTTTTTGTGATTTGCCAAGTAAGTCGGTTTGTCAGGCCTGTTGGGCTGCAAATCTTTCAAGACGAGGAGAGCTTTCATTCGGCTGGCCGAGAACATGGCGCATCAGTAATGAGAAATGGGTTGTACATTTTTAAAACACATCAAACCCGCAATTAGTTTCAAATATCATTTTTTCATTTCGAGATTTGAAATTACATTAATTTTTATGCATGGAGAATTTGTTGGATTTTATATTGATATACATTTATTTTTGAAATCAGTTTGAATGTGAGTCGAAATTTTAGGATTAAAAACAGTTCGGACCGCACCGAAATATGCAAAATTTCATATAGTTTTTTAACCGTGGCCATAATATGGGCTGTAATGCTAACAAAAAGAAAATGGGCTCCAAAGAAAAACCTTAATAATTAGCAAATGGGATGTAAATTATTAGAAATAATGGAAGATGGGATGTATGCTGTTTTCCACAGATTTGAGGCTTTCCTAAAAAAAGGTTGACGCACAAGCAGTGACTGTTGGATGGCCATCCAACGGCCGTCGTGCTTCTTCAATCTCTGCTCTTCCTACTCCAGCCGCTCAAATAGGCGCCGGCGAGACTGTCTGCTCCCTCCTCCCGTGGCCGGCTCTGCTGCCGCGCAGGCCTCACCATCCCACCGTACTCCCATCGCTGGCCTAGCCATCCCTCTACTCACCCACACCTGCTGTTATTCTCCGGCGACGGGAGACGAACCAGTAAACCCTCATACAGTCGTACTCCCCTCCGCGTGGGAAACAACTGCCGAGTCTTCCCTGCCTCCGTCTCGTTCCCTTCCTAGGCCTCGCTGTCGTCCACCGCCCTAATGCTCTCGGCGCGGCCTGGTCAACGTGGTCAACGACCGACATGCATCTGAAGTGGACTTTACGTGGAGAGGCCGACAGCTGGGTCCACGACCGCACAGAAATGCCTCCTTATTACGCGCAAAATAATGATTCCTCCACCTGACATCAGGGACACATCGAAAGGGCCTCTGTATTTCGCGAAAAAAACGTTACCGCCGCTGACAGCTCGGACCCACCATCTATATCTTCGCACGCAAGGAAGTGCCTCCTTATTACGCACAAAAAATGAATACTCCCCCTGTTAGCTGGGACCCAGTATAGTGGCAGGCTGACTTGTGGGTCTACTAAGTTGACGGGGACGGAGGGCTTTGTCAACTTAGTCAATATGCACGATTCTAGCTCCAGTGACCGTACGATGTCCATCCAACGGCCGTAGTGCTTCTTCAACCTCTGGTCTTCTTGCTCCAGCCGTCCAAACCAGCACCGGTCGTGCCTCGTGCTCCTGCCTCCCATGGTCGGCTGCGATGCGGCGGAGGCCTCACCGCCCACTACTACTCCCACCGTTGGCCAGGCCATCCCTCAACTCAACCACACCCCCTGTTATTTTGCGGCGACGGCAGCCTCACACCGCAACGAACCAGTGAACCCTCGTACTCCTCTACGCGTGGGCATCCACTGCCGCGTCTTCCCCGGCTCCGCGTCGTCCCCTTCCTAGGCCTCGCGGTCGTCCACCGCCCTGGTGCTCTCGGTGCGGCGTGGTCAACATGTTCAAGGAACGGCTTCCATCGGACGTGGACTGTATGTGGAGAGGCTGACAGTTGGGTCCACGGCCGCAGCAAGGAAGTGCCTCCTTATTACGTGCAAAATAATTATTCCTCCACCTGACAGCGGGGACCCACCGGACGGGCCACCGTATTTTGCGAAAAAACGTTTTCCCCTGACTGCTGGGACCCACCAGCTACATCTTCGCATGCAAGGAAGTGACTAACAGTCGGGACCCACCTGGTCGAAGCGTACGTAGCATTGTCATTCTGGTCGCGAACATGTATGTACATATATACTGGTCGATGTAGAGGCGTGCACGTGTCGTAGTAGAGGCGCATACGTGTCGTAGTAGAGGCGCACACGTAGCATGTACACGTACGTACAGCGGCCAGGGTGCAAGAAAGAAAATACGGCCATGTACGTACATACGGGCAGGGTCTCGAACGCCTACTCGCGCATACGTACGGCCAGGGCTCGTGTACATGGCTGAGTCGGAATGGAGAAACAGCATCGTCGTCGTGTTCATGTGGAGGCAACGGAATGCGTCGTGTTCATGGGGATACCGGGTTTTGTCACAATTATCGTCATAGAAGTGTCATATGTATGACAGAAAAAAAATTCGTTCGGCTCCAAATGTCATGGATGTGTCTTTTTTTTTGTAGTGGTACTCGCCTTATATTATCAGCAGCGTGCAAGCATCGGTTCTTCTATTTAAAACTCACGCATGTTGAATACCTGGATTTGACGGACCCATTCAGCTGTGACTGCTGAACACAGAGCTGGAGTAAGTTGTTCAAGCTTGCAGGGTTACATGTTGTTGCGCCCTTTTGAATGTGGGTTTTATTTGAACATGAACAAACAACCCTTGTACTTTTTTGCACCGTATGTAAGCTTGCCATAACAATCCTTGGTTAGAAAGACTTGTAACTATGCTTGTCTTCTAACAGACGACACCAGCTGTAAGCAATTTTAATATGGTGCCATTTGATATGGCTTTATATTATGTTACTGGATTGGTTCTGTGATGTAGAGCAGTATGCAGTTGGAAGGAAAAAACATTGAAGCTACAATCTTTACCTAATAAGAAAGCAAATTGGGTTTCTGGTCGTCCGTCATGGCATTTTCAGAAAAGTCCCTCTATTTTAGAGAATTCAACCCACAGTCCTGTTTTAAGTTCAAATGAATCGTTTTTTCATACTTTACACAAAAGCCCCTGTGTTTTCTTGAAATCAACCCGTAGTCTAGATTTAAGTCACACCCGAACCATTATTTTACATTTTTTGAAACCCCCCTGATGTTTTAGGTAATTCATCCGCGGAACATATTTAAGTCAAACAAATGCTTTTTTAAATCATCCATATCTTTTAGACCGTAACTCCAATTTAAACATGTTATATATGAAACTTGATTAGAAAAATATGTAGAATATGAATATGAGATTATATTTATGTGTTAAGTATTTTTAAATATTATTTTGGAATATATTTAAGTCAAACAAATGATTTTCTAAATTATCTGTATCTTTTAAACCGTAACTTCGATTTTAACATATTACATATGAAATTTTATTAGAAAAATGTGTGGAATATAAATATGATGTTAATTTTACCTGTTAGATATTTTTAAAATATTGTTTTGGAAGCAAACTTATAATTTATAGCGCAAGATTTGTTTTTCTTTCGTACCGGCGGCGATCCGGATTGCAAATAAACACCCGACTATAACCATATAGGGAAAAGAAAACATCGATAACTACACATGCATACCTCTGAAAAATGTCGCAGGGCAAAACAACAGATTTCTCATCGCGATAGTGAGAGAAAGAGAGAGAGAGAGAGAGAGAGAGAGAGAGAGGAGAGGGAGGAGAGAGGGAGAGAGAGACGCCTTAGGATTAACCATATTCAAACATGTTTTTTTTGTTTTGTGTGAACACCGAGGCCATCACCGGCGAGGGTGAGAAGGAGGATAAGCGGCAAAACAAATATGATTCCTCGCAAAAATAAAGGAGATGGACCTATTGCGGTCTTGAGTGGTGGTTGTTGGGTTAAGAACGTGTGTTATGTTTTCTCTCCCGTTGCAACGCACGGGCTCTTTTGCTAGTAAACATAATTGTTGTTAGAATGAACAAGATGATCACAGTGTATGTACATGACCTGTAAGCCGGTGGATCTACTGGTTGTAAACTCGTGCTCCATGCTACGGGACGTTCGTGCCTTCCACATTGAATGTTTCAGCGGAAAGTTTCTGAGTATTTATAGTCACGACCCTGACTCTTGCTAGTATAGGACCATGCTCCTAATAATGAACTCGTCAGTGGGAACCTTTCCAATACCGAAGCACGTCCGTGATTCGTATGCCCATAGAATCGTGCCTCTCGTGACATGACGGATGTTGTTACCGATGACCCCAGGCTGAAGCTTGGCTTATCTTCGTCTTAAGGTCAGACTTTGTCTAGAAACTTCACAATCGTGGTTTTCTAACTAAGTATCCAGAGGGTTGGTACACGTGCATGTAGAGGCCTCACTTCGGTGCCTTCTATGCATACTTTTGTGCACCCAGAGAGGGTTTATACCGAGCCAAGCCTGGAGAAATGACAAGCCCGTGAGTGTAGTGGCTCCACAACAATGCCTCCGGTGCCTGCATCTATGTGCCTCACCTGACACAAGCCATGACTCTTACGTGCCCATGGAGCAAGACACCCGTGGGTCCAGAGACTTCACAACGGTGCCTCTCCAACAGAGTATTCTCACCCATGCCTCTGCCACCACACTTTTGTGCATCTAGAGGGTTGACACTCGTGCCTAAGAGGCTTCATTTCCGTTCCTCCGGTGTCTCAA
Organism: Triticum aestivum; assembly: GCF_018294505.1. NCBI lineage: Eukaryota > Viridiplantae > Streptophyta > Magnoliopsida > Poales > Poaceae > Triticum > Triticum aestivum. The sequence continues at coordinate 513,667,625 of NC_057806.1, read as the reverse complement.
TCCATGTGCCTCACATGACACTTGTTGTGAATCTTACGTGCACATGGTGCCACACTCTTGTGGTTCTAGAGAATACACAACTGTGCCTCCCTAACTGAGTATTCGGATCCATGCCTCTGCCACCATAATTTTGTGCAACCAGAGGGTTGACAATCGTACGTGCCTGTAGAGGCTAAACTTCGGTGCCTCTGGAGCCTGTACCCTTGTGCCTCACGTGACACGAGCCATGGATTTTACGTTCCCCTAGACACACACGCCCGTGGATCCAGAGACTTCACAACCGTGTATTTTTCACCTGAGTGTTCGCAGCCATGCCTCTGCCAGCACACTTTTGTGCATCCAGAGAGTTGATACATGTGTCTGTAGAGGCTTCAATGAGGTTTGTGCCTGTATAGACTTCAATTAGGTGCCTTCAGTGCCTACATGCACGTGCCTCACATGACACTTGGCCCCGTGTCGTGGCACCACACCCCCGTGTCTCTAGAGGCTGCACAACCGTGCGTCCCTAACTGAGTATTCAGACCCATGCCTCTGCCATGAAACTTTTGTGTATCCGGACGGTTGATACCCGTGCCTCAAGAAGACGCACGTCTGTCGAGGCCGTGACTATTCCACCATGTCTTTCGAAATCTTCTAGTTTAGGTACATATATATATTGTCGTCATTGTGAATTGTGAAACCCTAACCCTCTTTCCAGATGCACTGCACAGAGACCTGCAACGGAGGCGGCACAAGCTCCTCAATGGAGATGAATAAGCGTGCCTCTAGCAACAAGAAGACGAGGTTCGCAGCTATACACGTGCCCTCTAAGCTCGTTAAGAGGAGCGGCTATGGCCTGCCCACTGGATCCGAGAACCATGTTGAGTCTCGTCCGGACCGCATCTGCGATCTCTCGGACGCCATCCTCGGAGAGGTCATCTCTCGTCTGCCCATAAAGGAGGGCATCCGCACACAAGTGCTCGCATCTTGGTGGCTCCGCATATGGCGCACCGCACCTCTCGATCTTGACTTGCGTGCGATCCCTGATACTCGTTCTACCAGATCTCTGGAAAAAATCTATTGCCAAATCATCCGCGCTCTCCCTGGCAAGCAAATCATCCAAAAAAACATACGTCGGAACTCAATGCCAACATCTTAGTTGCAACTTCCATGGAGAATCTGTGGCTAATGACTTCAATCTTCCTGTATCTATCCTCTCCTATAACGAGTGCCCAATTCTCCACCTCGGCATCCCGACAAGCTACCTCCAGTGCCAACCTTGTGGCATCGATGAGTCGTTCCTGTCTCAGAATCTGGACAAACTCCGGGTTTTAGAGTTCTATCACATATTCCCAAAATTTCTTCTACCCAGGGCCTAGGCAATGCAGAATCCCTTCATCTATGTTGTCGCCACCGACATCCATCATGAGATTTCATGCGTCTCTCCACACCGTCACCTTCGCCATGTGCAAACTAGAAGACAATCTAGTAGAAATGCTTTGCCTCCCACTGCTCAGAAGACTTTTGCTGGTGGAGGTCTATATATCAGATGTCTCATTGCATAAGTTCATCCACTAAGTTTGCCCTGCCCTGCAATGCCTGCTGCTTGTTTGCAACAAGAAATTCTGCTGTCTACGAATAAACTCAGCTAGGCTTGTAAGCATTGGAATTTGTTCTGATGGAGAAAACTAATCATTGAGGATGCCCCTTCCCTCTGAAGACTGCTACATGATTCTGTAGACGCATAACTACAAATAACAATTGTGTCTGCGCCTATATTGGACACCTTGGGAAAATTTTCTGAATTATCCAATGAAACAAATATCGTCATTGGGTCTACAGTTATTCAGGTACTACCTCTCCATGTTACTTTTACCCGTGTTATTCAAAAGCACATAAGATTCACATCCACAAGCTAATAATATCATGTTCTCTGCTCAATGAAGGGTCTCTCCATAAGTAGCCTACCTATGGTACTGGATTCTGTCAAGACCTCGTTTATCTCAGAGACATGCTTTAATCTGGATGAGGTTGTTGACTTGGTGCGATGCTTTCAATGCTTGCAGAACTTGTTTATCGAGGTGATGATTTCACAAACGTTGAAATCCCACGCACAATGTGTGTTTAGGAGGAAGGATGGGATCAAAGATAACAAATGAATGGCGCCAAAAGCAGTGGGTGTTTCTCAATAATCACGACACTTGTTTGAGGACATTAACGCTGGAAGACTATGAAGTCACAGATGCAAACACTGAATTTGTGATATTATTTATTCTTAATGCTAGGATGCTACTGACCATCAGGCTTAAGTTTGGCCTGCGCACAGATTTCACTTGTGAATTTTACAAACGGCAAGTACAGATACTGCAGATGGACAAAAAGGCTTCTAATTGTGCTCAGCTTAAATTAACAACAACTTGCAAGCATATGCACATGGATTAAAAAACACAGGTATTGAATATCTGGATTTGCCAGATCCATTCAACTGCGAATGCTGAAAATAGGTCTGGAGAGATGTACTTGCGATATTGAATGAGTGCATTGCGTAAACATGGTCAAAAGATTCTCACTCGTTTTGCACCGTATCGTCTGTAAGCTTCTTTTTTCAGGCAGTAAGATCATATTTTTAAAAATAGGAATATGAATGTTTATGATATCAATTACGTGCTTTATGTTTACAATATTGATCATATGTTTGTAGACCCAAAGCTAAAAGAAATCAGCTCACACATGCTAAAAAATCAAACTAGTTTCCTCTTGTTTATCTCAGTTGCTTGGCATGAAATTATGTCTTTTAAAAGCAACATGTGTCTATTGCAAACCTGCATCTGCTGCAACCACACCTCTCCGAAGGACGTCCGTGCATCCCACAGGAAACGTGCATCAAGAGGTTGTGAAATCGTACATCCATGTGAACGCGTCACTGAAAACATTTGGAATACACAGGCACTTCTGTGCCCCTTTTAATTGCAGACACCGTGTCCCTCTGAGAGACCGTGTCAGAAAGGAACAATTTGGAAAACATTAGCATGGTCTTGCATCATTTAAACATACACTCGTGCCTCTCTCAGTGAACAAGCAACTGAAAATTTTAGGAAAACAGAGGCACTTCAGTGCATTTTCTCCTTGGAGAACCGTGCGCACCATGGATTTAATTCCCTGTCCCTCAGAGTGGTCGTGTCATGCGAAAACAATTAGGAGAACACAAAGACATTCGTGCATCGTGCACATGTACAACCGTGCGCCAATTGCTCAAAGACCGCACCTCTGTCAAGAACACGTCACTGAGAACATTTCAAATATGGAGGCACTTCTGTGTGTCTTATTCTTATCCTTACAGGACAATGCGCACCGTGGCTTCACGTCCCTGTCCCTCCAAGAGACCGTGTTAGGGAAAATACTTCAGAAAACAAAAGCATGGTCGTGCGTCATGGACATGCAAAACCGTCCCGCGACTGCTTAAAGACCGCGCCTGTCTCAGTGAACGCATCACCGAGAAAATTTGGAATACAGAGGCAAAGCTGTGCCTTATGTGCATGTAAATTCGTGCGTGTTGGGCCATCAGTCAGTGCCTCTATTCTCCTAATAAGCTACTAGTCTTATCTTTGCCGCTATACAGTAGCCCCATGTCAGTGAGCAGGCGCGTATTATAACTATTTGTTCTGTTTTGTGCCAACCCAGATCCCCCCTGCCACTCACCCGTTGTAGATTTCATCTTCTCTTGTCTCTCGATTCTCCCTCTCGATCTAGGGTTAGTCCATTTTCTCTTCATTTCTATGTGAATTTTTTGCTATGATCCGTTTCCCTCTTTGTTGGTTTCGCCTCTTCGTGTTTGAAAGCGATGCATCTACGCTGTTATGCTAAGAATTGCCTTGAAATTTGTTGTTATCTAAACCAAATCCGCACAGTACAAGGCCGAACCTATACACGACCCGTGCCTGTTAGGGGTGGGGTTGACTGGGAGTCGGCGTTTGTGATTGAGAATGCTACGAGTTGCAGCGACCTGCGGCGTCCAAGTCCCAGGTGAGCGATGAACTTCGCCGAGGGAGGTTGGTAGTTTAAATTGAAGCCATTAGGTGCAAACAACAGCGGTGGCCGAAAGTCCAAGGGAGTGGCCAGACGTTGCGCTCTATTGCTAACCGGCCACAGGGTGCTGGAGGTTGGCGTTTGGGGTGGTGTTGACTAGGAGACGGCGTTTGTGCTTGAGGACGGCGTTTGGGGTCCTGTAGGCTGGGGGCAAGGTTAACGTTGCTGGATCACCCGTTTCAAATACCACCAAGCTACACATGCTCGGGTGGTTGGCGTCGGTGACGGTAGCATAGGGTTGCAGATGACGTTGCTGGGTGCAGCTCTGACAGATTTATGTATAATTTTAATGTTACAAACACTTTTTTGAGCCGCCTGATGATAGATTATGGTTTCTGCTTTTTGCTTGTCTTGTCATGAAATATACGGTTGCTAAAGCTACTTTTATAACCAAGCAGCAGAGATCCTTTCACTGAGTAACATTGAAAACAAAGATTGTGAACTGCTCTAAAAATAGTCAATACTGAATTTGGATGAATTAAGCAACCATTTTTGGAAAATGAATGCTGATTTAATTAATTTCATATTTCCTCTGTTATTACTACCGTTGTAGAACTATCAAGCTATGCACATGTCTTTTTAGGAATTTGTATGTGAATGACTATTTATGAAAAGTGATCCTTTAGCTGAATAGTTTTTCAAGATAATTTAATTTTCCTTTTGTTGAGAATTTCATATAAACGTTGTTTTGCAATGTATTCCAGGGGAAACCATGTGTTGTGATATATGTACCAACTTTGGTTGCCCTGGATTGGAGTCACGCGTTCTTCACAACATGATAACAGTGCCTCTTCCTCGATGCTACAAGACATGCCTAGTAAGGAGAAATGTTTGGCACGCCATGCCCATCAGTTACTACCAACTACTCTATCTTTGTAATGGCGGGAAATAAAAGTTTCTCCCATATTGTTGGAATGGAATGCCTACATTTAACGAGATGTTTTCAATTTTTGATGTATCTTGTTTTATCCAATGGCTACCTATTGAAAACAATTGGTAGAAATATGAAAACCGCTATCTGTCTTGATTATACATGTCGGTATTCAAGGATTCCTTCTTGCCGGTTTGAAGATTTTTTTTATTTTTTTGTGCAGTATGTGTCATGCTATTGCAGTTAGCAAGTCACTTCTTCAATCTTTAAGTGGAAAGTGGAAGCATTTCAAGAAGAAGGAAAACAAAGGAATCTAGTACTAATCACCAATGTGGATCTGTCGTATGAGATCTGCATCACCGATGAACCTAACCGGTCTAAAATTCATGGACCTGGCTGGGAAAAGTTAATTAGCGACTACGATCTTTGTTATCAAAATCTAATCACCATAAACCTGGATACTGGGAGTCTGGCCATTGAGATAGATCTGAGACTCAGTGATTCTTGAGGAGGTCACAGGCCCCTTCCGAAACCATCACTAGGTAAGTGCATCAACTTCCATCGTGCTTTATCAACTATGTTTATCAGCATACTTTGGTGCTCCTACCACTGTCCATGAAATGTATGTCATATTTATAGTCGTAGTTATTTTCAAAACATTTTTTGCACTTCTGTCGATTATCATCCCAACTTGATGATGTGGACTGAATTCAACCATTCCTTTTCAACTTTAATAGAGAGTTCATTTCTTTAAACAAACTCGTTTGAAATGAGTTATTTTTTTCCCTGTAGCTTTTGATTATATAAATGATCCGGGGAGGGAGTACATTGGGAAAACAGTGTTTGGTCGAGGCATAAACCTCCCATAAAAACAATTCGGACAGATGATATACTTTGTGTTTGAAGCTGACGAGTTGTCGGAGTAATGGGCCACGGTAGGCTAACCCGAGACCCAGAACCTTTCAGGACATCAGGGTGGGCTTCGCCCCTCACGAATCCCAAGACGGAGGGCCGCCTCTGGGAGTCGGCTACAGCAAGGCCGACTACCCGCTCACGGCCGAATCCCAGAGTCGATAACGAAATGAGCCGACTCCCAGCTGGCGGCTTCCAGAGAAGCCGACTATGGGGAGTCGGCCCGCGACTTCACCACCCTCTGCCTTCAAGGAGAAGGACGGGACGGGGGATGGCCGCAGTACGGCCCTCCCTCACCCCGATTACCAAGGGCGGGTATGGCTACAGTGCGCCGTACCGAAGGAGATCTCCGTTCGGCGCGGCACTGTTGCCATACCAGCCCTGACATCCGCCCTAGTAGCGGAACCCTGTTCCCACGTTGGCCCGCCTGTACGGCCTAGAGACAGCGGGTCCCGCTAGTCAGCAGGGGGACAGAAGACGGCGAGAGCACCATAAGACGGATCCCGTGGGAGTCGGCCTCCGAGAGTCGGCCAGCTCCTCCCACGGGCCCCGCATGCCATTAACCAGACAAGACGGGGAGTGGCGACAGTGATCGCCCGTCAGGCGGCAGCACTGTTGCCACGACCCCACGACCAAGCCAACGTCACCAGAAGAACGGCTATAGTCGTCGGGTCATTCGGCGGGGCCCACCAGGCGGCGGGCCCTAGCAGTCGGCGGAGAAGACGGCGGCCTAAGAGACAGACGGCTGGGACCCGCGCCCAGCCGGATTACCATTGTACCCGCGGGGGGTAGGCCTATATAAACCCCCCGGTGCACCCATGCAAAGGGTTCGATCCTTTTAGCACTAGACTAGAGACACAAGAGGGAGAGAGCTAGCCTTGCCCTCTCCTACCTCCAGGAAACAGCTCAAGGAGCAACCTTGTATACACATCGCTATAGTGATCATGCGGAGACCCTGCAGAGCAGCAGTAGGGGTGTTATCTCCTCGGAGAGCCCTGAAGCTGGGTAAGATTCGCCGGCGTGCATGTCTACGCCTCATCCCGCTTCCAGGCACCGGCGATGTTCTACTCGCCCCCACCATGATAAGCCATCCTTTGGCATATCTCGCATCCAACCCCCGACATTTGGCGCCCACCATGGGGCGAGGTGCACCATCGTCCGGAGACCTATTCTGGACGGGAATCCTTTTCCTTCCTAGCTAGCGCAGCCAACCCGGCACGCCAGAGCGAGTCTGTACCGACACGCTGCACAGCGCTGAGACCGCCTGCGCGGCCAGCTGCCTCGCCGAACTTATCGACGAGGTTCGCCTCTCCGACAAGCCTGCATCCGACGCAGGCACCGGCGGCCCCGAGAGCCTTCTCGCGGGCCTCCTCGACAAACTCCATGTTGCCGGCGAGCCTGCCGCTGACCTGGAGTCCATAGGCTCCGACCCGATGCTGGTCGATTCCGACACCGCGTCGCTCGACGCGTTCCCCACCAACGTTGTAGTCTACGATGAGCCGCTCCCTCGCGCGGAGAGCGGCGGAAGCATCATCATAGAAGTGCTCGTCATCGGGCATGGCGAGCACTCCGACGGCAGAGCTCACGACCCGCTCGATGCAGCACTACAAGACCTGGATGCGCCCATACCAGAGGACGCTGACACCGAGATGCTGGAGGCACGCCGCCTCCAGCTCGTCGAAGGCGCAAAGAAGCTGGCAAGCATGAGACGCTTGTCAGAGGCCTACCAGCGTGAGATGGATCGCGCTGTGGGCGGCTCGCCGGCCCCAACGGGGCCTAGCCGCCTAGGCGCGGTCCGGCAACACGGCACAGACATCGCCAGCATGTTTGGGGCCAATCGCCCCGTATACGCCACGCCCGCGGAGAACATCCGAGCCGCCCAGGCGGCAGCAGACGAGTTGGACAACCTCGAAGGCGAAGAGCGCCGCTTAATGACGGAGTGAGTCCAGCGACTCCTCGACGCGGCTACCGCACAGAACGCGGCCGGCTGCCACACAAAGGCGCCGCAACGACAGAACAACGACCTACCACCCCACCGAGACCAAGGCGCGACGTCTCGGACGCCGACTGGCAGCGTCCGCGGAAGGAAAGACAAGGATCCGGCTGCTAGCCGCAGTCGGACCCACATCACCATCGAGCGCGACCAAGACGGCCTCCCGTGAGCAGTGGAGCGGCGGGACGACTATCTGCCTCCTCCGCCTCGCAGAGAAAGGCGAGTCTCCCCGCCGCCCGTTGAGCATCCGACTCTCGGTGGTCGCCTCGGCCGCCGAGAAGGAGTCGGAGAGAATGATGCCGGCCACTGGATCGACCGACTCCACCGATCCCTGGCGCTGGAAGAAGAGGACAAGTTGGGTCCGCCGTGTTTCGGCCCCCGCATCCGAGATGAGCCCTTTCCCAAAGGGTTCACTCTCCCCAGAGATACTCCCAAGTACACCGGCTCCATGAAGCCAGAAGATTGGCTGGTTGACTACGCCGCGGCCGTCGACATAGCAAGCGGCAACAAGCGCGTTGCCGTGAAGTACATTCCACTCATGCTCCAGGGCACGGCCCGGACATGGTTGAACAGCCTAAAACCCCGCAGCATCAACAGCTGGGTCGACTTCACCGAAGCTTTCGTCCGCAACTTCACGAGCACATACAAGCGACCTCCCAAGCCTCGCCAGCTCTCCTTGTGCGTGCAGGGCCCCAACGAGTCGACTCGCGACTACCTCACGCGTTGGGCCGAGCTCCGAAACTCCTGCGAGGGCATGCACGAGGTGCAGGCCATCGAGTACTTCACCGCCGGGTGCAGAGAAGGCACCCTCCTCAAGCACAAACTCCTCTGCGATGAGCCGGAGACCCTGGACGAGCTGCTGATTATAGCAGACAAGTACGCCACAGCCGACTCCTCCATGAAGACAAAGATCCAAGTTAGTACAACCGGCAAAGTGGCCCCTCATGCTCCCAGAACTCCGGCTAGAGACGCCAATCGGCGGCAGCAGCAGAGCGACCTCCGCCCAAGCGGCAGAACGGCGGCAAGTCCAACTGGTTGCCGGCTTTCTCCTACGAGCAGACTCTAGATGGCCCATGCAAGTTTCATAGCGGCGCAAAGCCGTCAAATCACACCACCCGAAAGTGTCACTGGCTCACCAGGATCGCCAAGGGAGACAGCCTCCTGCCCCCTCTGCCTGCTGGGCAGCCGCCTCCGCCTCCACCCCAGCAGCCGGCTGTCAGGCCGGTCGGCGCAGTACAAGACGAGTACCCAGAAGAGCATGGGGCCTATGTGGTGTTCACCAGTGTGGTAGACGACAAACGTAGCAAGCGGCTGCAGTGGCAAGAGGTGAACGCAGTGGCGTCGGACACCCCAGAGTTCATGCACTGGTCCGAGAAGCCTATCAGTTGGAGCAGAGCTGATCACCCAGAGGTGATGCCGAATCCGGGTTCCTACGCCCTGGTCCTGGATGCTACCTTTGCCACGGATAAGCGGACTGTATTCCATGGCATCGTCCCAGGCCTTTCCTGCTCCCCAATCGGCAAGATTTTGATAGATGTCCTCTTTGGAGACAAGGATCATTTCCGCCAAGAGCCAGTCTGGTTTGAAGTGGTGGACCTTGAGAGCCCGTACCATGCACTGCTTGGCCGACCTGCTTTGGCCAAGTTCATGGCGGTCCCCCACTACGCCTACCTCAAGATGAAGATGCCGAGTTCCAAGGGGATTCTAACTATAGCCGGCGACTACAGAAAGTCGTCCGCTTGCGCGGCCGAGAGCAGTCGGCTGGCCGAGTCCTGGGTTGTTGCAGCAGAGAAGCGGCTTCTTGATCGGGTTGTGGCGATGGCCGGCAAGCAGCCAGAGATGTCACCCAACCCCAAGGATTCGGAAGTTGAGGGCTCATTCAAGCCGGCTAAAGAGACGAAGAAGATACCTTTGGACCCAGAGCATCCGGAGAGGTATGCTGTCGTAGGTGCAAACCTTGACAGCAAATAGGAAGGCGAGCTCGTCGATTTCCTCTGTGAGAATCGGGACATCTTCGCATGGTCCCCCAAAGACATGCCAGGTGTACCGACGGAATTCGCCGAGAACAAGTTACATGTTAGGTCTGATGTGAAGCCCGTCAGGCAGCCCTTGCACCGCCTGTCAAAAGAGAAAAGAAGAGTTGTTGGAGAGGAGATAGCCAGGCTCCTTGCAGCCGGCTTTATCATGGAAGTGTTTTTTCCAGAGTGGCTAGCAAACCCGGTCTTAGTGCTGAAGAAGAACAAGCAGTGGCGGATGTGTATTGACTACACAAGCCTCAACAAAGCTTGCCCCAAGGACCCGTTTGCTTTGCCAAGAATCGATCAGGTGATAGACTCCATAGCCGGATGCGAGCTGTTGAGCTTCTTAGATGCCTATTCAGGATATCACCAGATCAAGCTGAACCCGGCAGACAGACTGAAAACCGCATTCATCACGCCGTTTGGAGCCTTCTGCTACCTGACCATGACGTTCGGCTTGAGGAATGCCGGCGCCACCTTTCAACGTTGCATGCAGAAGTGCCTCCTCAAGCAACTCGGCAGAAATGCCCACGTCTACGTAGATGATGTAGTGGTGAAGACGGAAAAGCGCGGAACTCTGCTGGAAGACCTCAAGGAGACCTTTGAGAACCTGCGCCGATTCCAGATCAAGCTTAACCCTGAGAAATGCGTTTTCGGAGTACCAGCCGGCCAGCTTCTCGGCTTCCTGGTCTCTGAACGCGGCATAGAGTGCAACCCTGTGAAGATCAAGGCCATCGAGAGGATGGAGGTACCCAGCCGACTGTTGGATGTGCAGAAGTTCACCGGCTGCCTGGCATCCATCAGTCGTTTCATCAGTCGGCTGGGCGAAGAAAGCTCTCCCCTTGTACCAGCTCATGAAGAAGACCAATTTTTTCGAGTGGAACCACAAGGCGGACGAGGCCTTTCTCCAGCTGAAGAAGATGTTGGTTACTCCCCCTGTGCTGGCGGCTCCGACTCCCAAAGAGCCCTTGCTCCTGTACATCGCCGCCACCAGCCGGGTAGTCAGCACAGTCATTGTAGTTGAGCGCAAGGAGGAAGGCAAGGCACTACCCGTCCAAAGACTGGTATATTACCTGAGCGAAGTGCTGTCAACCTCCAAGCAGAACTACCCCCACTACCAAAAGATGTGCTACGGCATGCACTTTGCTGCCAAGAAGCTGAAGCCTTACTTCCAAGAGCATCCAATCACTATGGTCTGCACAGCCCCACTAGCCGAGATCATTGGAAGCCGAGATGCGTCTGGCCGAGTGGCCAAATGGGCCATAGATTTGGCGCCCTACACAATCTACTATCAACCCCGCACCGCCATCAAGTCGCAAGCGCTGGCCGACTTCCTCGTCGACTGGGCCGAGACCCAGTACCTGCCGCCAGCGCCCGACTCCACCCATTGGCGGATGCTTTCGATGGCTCCAAGATGCGCACTGGCTTGGGAGCCGGCGTTGTTCTCACTTCTCCTAAAGGCGACAAGCTCAAGTATACGCTGCAGATCCATTTCGCCGCCTCCAACAACGTCGCTGAATATGAGGCGCTCATTCACGGGCTCCGGCTTGCCAAAGAGCATGGCATTCGCTGGATCCTGTGTTATGGCGACTCCGACTTGGTGGTCCAAAAGTCATCTGGCGACTGGGACGCCAAGGACACAAACATGGCAAGCTACTGCTTCCTCGTGCAGCAACTCAGTAGATATTTCGAGGGGTGCGAGTTCCTCCACGTGCCAAGAAATGACAACGACCAAGCAGATAATTTGGCACGAATTGGCTCCACCCGCCAAGCAATACCATCTGGCATCGCTCTTCAGCGCCTCCTCAAGCCGTCCATCAAGCCTTCACCAGAGTCAGATTCCATTTTTGTTCCGGCTCCTCCTGAAGAAGACGGATCCGACTCGAGAGCCTCAGCAGACAGCACAAAACCCCCTGCAAACGACTCCAAGAACACCGCAGTCAAAAGCCGGCCCGGGGACTCCAGAGCCCGGCCCGGGGACTGCGGCGACCAGACCAAAGACTCCAGAGCTCGGCCCGGGGACTGCACCAGTCGTCCTGGGGACTTCGTTGATCCAGCAAGCGGCCGCAGACTCCAGCCCGCCGCCTTCCAGCCCAGCCGCCCTCGTCCAAGTTGCAGTTCTGGCAGTCGAAGAAATAGCAGCACCTTCATGGGCACAACCTATCCTCAAATTCCTGGTAAACAAGGAGCTGCCGACTAACGAAACCTTGGCTCGGCAAGTACAATGCCGGGCGGCAGCATACACCATAGTCAACAGAGAGCTGATCAGGCGCAGCGTCACTGGTGTCTACCAGCGCTGCGTTGAGCCGGACCAAGGCCAAGCAATACTCAGAGACATCCATCAAGGCGAGTGCGGCCACCATGCGGCTTCAAGAGCACTCGTCACAAAAGCTTTCCAGCACGGTTTCTTCTGTCCGACTGCCCTAGAAGAGGCCAAGGAATTGGTCCAGAAGTTTCGTTCCAAGCCGCATCAGCCAGCTTCTGCGCTCAAGACTATCCCAATTGCCTGGCCCTTTGCAGTTTGGGGCCTGGATATGGTGGGACCATTTAAGATGGCGCGAGGTGGCCTAACTCATCTACTTGTCGCGGTGGACAAGTTCACCAAGTGGATAGAAGTAAAGCCAATCAAGAAGTTGAATGGTCCGACTGTCGTGACTTTCATCTCAGATATCATGATTCGGTATGGCATACCACACAACATCATCACCGACAACGGCACCAACTTTGCCAAAGGCGCCTTGGCCCGTCTCTGCGCGACACAGGGCATCCGACTGGACTTAGCGTCCGTTGCCCATCCGCAGTCAAACGGCCAGGTGGAGCGGGCGAATGGCCTCATCCTGTCTGGCATCAAGCCTCGGCTGGTCGAACCATTGGAGCGTTCGGCCGGTTGTTGGCTTGACGAGTTGCCAGCCGTCCTCTGGAGTCTGCGCACGACTCCAAACAAGTCGACCGGCTTCACGCCCTTCTTCCTCGTCTACGGTGCTGAAGCCGTCATCCCAACGGATATAGAGTTCGACTCCCCGTGAGTCACGATGTACACCGAGGAGGAAGCAGAAGAAGCATGACAAAATGGCGTCGATCTGCTGGAAGAGGGCCGGCTGTTGGCACTCAGCCGGTCCAGCATCTACCAGCAGAACCTGCGCCGATACTACAACAGGAAGGTCAGGCCGAGATCTTTCCAAGAGGGCGACCTTGTGCTCAGACTGATCCAGCGAATAGCCGGCCAGCACAAGTTGTCGGCGCCTTGGGAAGGCCCTTTCATCATCAGCAAAGTGCTGGGCAACGACTCCTACTACCTGATCGATGCTCAGAAGCCCCGAGCACGCAAGAGGGACGACTCTGGCAAGGAGACGGAACGACCATGGAACGAAAATCTTCTCCGAAGATTTTACAGTTGAAGCAGTATGTACCACGCTACCCTTTTGTATTGAAGTACCAAGACTCCGGGCCCCCCGAGACGAACTCGGGGACTGCCCTTTTTGTTATCCGTATGATAAGGATTATGCCTCCGAGTATGCTACTCTTTGCTATGCCGCTTGGCACCGGGCTCGACTAGTCGGCCCGGGGACTCGCCGTCTTGCGCTATGAAAACGCTTCCTGCAGTCGGACAAGTAGTGTGTGGCGCCTAAGCCGTCTCCTGTCAGAAGCCGCGACTCGCAGAGCGACTGTCCGGTGGGCAGGAGTAAGGAAGAATGGGCGCCCACATGAAAAATGGCTAAGGACTCAAAGCGTAAACATAGCTTAAGCCGGCTTTCCAGCCGCTCCTCGCAAATCCGACTCCGGAGTAGTCGGCTTGCCGCTTTCTATCCAACTTGCTAAGAAACTCTAGAATGGCTAAGTACTTGCCTCGCCAAAGTAGCCAAGTATTCGATCTAGCGGCAGTCCACAGAGCGGCTGTCCGACTGCCAAAGACGGCATCTAAGGGAAGGCGACAAAGGAAAAGCCAAAAGAGCAATAAGCAAGAAATGATAGAACCTAGATAAATATTTACATAACATAGGCCCTTGGCCGAATCATCGAATGGAAGTTCAAAATACACCCCGCGGGTGGAATTGTGCGAATTAACAAAGTTCTTCGAGAAACTACCAAAGCAGATAAATAAAGACAAGGCGGCAGCCTACGAAGCAGCAGACGGGTTTTGAGGCTCGGAGGAGATAGCGGTGTCGGACGTTGGGGCGGCCGGCTGAGCAGTCTCGGCTTGACCGCCTCCAGCGACAGTCGGCTCGGTTGGGCGCGGCTCGTTGCTGGAGGCGCGGTCGAGCTAAGGCTGATCGCCCGCTCCGTCTTCTGGCACCTCCATCTCGCCTCTGACCTCCGCCTCGTCTCCCTCCTCGGCACTGGAGCCGATCACCTCCGCCGAGTCCTCGTCGTAGTCCGGGTTCATCCCAAACCACTCCGGCGGTGCCTCCTCACCGTTGTCAGCTCGCTCAGGAACGAATACGTTGGTATCGGCGTACTCGGCGATCGCCGCGGCGCGCTTGACAAGGGCGTCCTCCACGGCTGCCAGCTCCGGCTAGGCCTCGGCCCGGAGCGTGGCCAGCTGGTCCAGGTCCAGGTCTGGATACCACGCCTTGACAAACTCCAAGGCCTGACGCGCTCCAGCCCGTGCCGAGGAGCCTTTCCAAGCCTCCAGACGACCTGCTGCGACCTCCAGCCAGTCGGCAGTTCGGCTGGGAGTGCGCAAAATCGGCATGTCTGGCCACAAGGCAGCAATCGCCTGGGCGCCAACGCGTTGAAGCCGGCGCAGCATCCAGTGAGCCGGCCGCAGGCGAGCCTCGACGCTCAGAAGCTGCTCATCAAGGGTCCGGGGGGCATTGGCGGCAACCTCCTCGCCAGCTGCCCTCTGCGCCTCGCGATCGCCCTCGATGGCTTGAGTGGTAGCTTGCGTGTGGCCCAGGAAGAAGTCTGCCGAGACGAAAAAGAAGCAAGTTAGAAAAAGGAAGAGTCGGCCTGACCTATAGTCGGCGGCTCAAAGAAAGAGAGTAAAGAAAACTCACCATCGACGATATCCTTAATCTCATGGAAGCCGGAAGTCAGCATTGCCTCCTTGTCGGTCCAGGAGGAGCGCTCGGTCTCGAACTCGGCCAGGAGTTCAGTCTCTTTCTCCTTCGCCTCCTCCTGCGCCTTCTTGAGCAGCTCCTTCTGCTCCGCCAGCTGCGCAGCCAGCAGGTCGCGCTTTGTGACGAGCTTGTTGCATTCCACCTCCTTGGCACGCAAGGCGGTGTTGGCTGCACCCAGCTGCTCCTGAAGAATGGCGTTGGACTCTGAAGAAAAAGAAAAATGACGTAAGTCGTCAAACAAGAACGTCGCCAGGAAGATCCGGCCCGACTGCACAGCAGTCGGCCCGAATCTCGGGGACTACAGCCCGCGGGTGCGCCAGCGCGCCTCCGCGAAGAAGGAAACTCACTTCGGCTCTCCGACAAATTGGCGGTCCGCTTGCCCAGCTCCTCAACATTGCGGTTGAAGACGGTGACCCGGAGGTTGTGGTAATCCTGTGATAAGCATTTCAAAACAAGAATTAGCATTTGGAACTCGCCAATAGAGTTCCGACCCGCCTGCTCAGCAGTCAGCCCGGAACTCGGGGACTACACCCAGTGGGTGCGCTGGCGCGCCCCCACGGAGAAGAACAAGAAAAAACAAAGTCAGAGGAAGACATACCCGGACGGCCGCCCGCGACGCCAGATGCGCCTTGGTGCAGTTCTGGATGGCGTCGCCTTCGGCCCGCAACTTCGCCTGGACGTCCAGGAGCGCCTGGTTCAGCGGGCCTGTGCCGCCTCCTCGCACCCACCCGACGGGCGCAGCGCTCGTCACCTCGACGTTTGGGATGGCCGAGCTGGCTGCGCCGGTCTCCAGAGGGCGTGGCGCTGAGATCGCCTTCTCCAGACGGCGGCGCGTTGGCGAGGCGACTTGGAGGAGCAGATTCGCCATGGCCTTGTCTACAGTCAGCGGCACCGGCGGGTCCGTCGGCTGTTCGCCTCGCGCGCTCCCAGACGGCGGCGGAGGCGGTGGTGGCAGCAAGGCCATGTCCGGCACAGGGGCCTCGCCGCCTTCCCTCTCCATGATGGGATGCTCGCCGCCGACTTCCCCAGTCTGCTCCGAGAAATCCGGAGGCGGCCGCGCCGAGTTCAGCAGGATGACAAGCAGAGCCGACTGGCGGTGCGCGGCTTCCTCTGCTTGCCGCCTTGCTGCGATAGCGGCTTCGGCATCGTCCAGTTTCTTCTGGGAAGACGCGGCCACCTTCTCGGCCTCCGCCTTCTCTCGGCGGGCATCTGCGTCCTCATCGCGCTTCTCCTGCGCATTCCGCTCCATCGCCTCCCGGAGGTCGGCGGCGGGGCCAATGCACTGAGTGGTGGCGGACGACTCTGCCGACCCCTTGATGAAGGCGGCGGTGACCCTCCCAACAGTGAGAGGGGCTCTGGAACAGGGAAAGTGTGTAAAGGATCTGGACAAAATCCACCAGAAGATAAAACAAGACAAAAGACAGAAGCACTTACCCAGAGGATAGTGGCGGCTTCTTCACTTCCTTGCGATAGCGGTTGGCCTTCGCGACCGCCTCTTCCCGCTTGGTCGCCGCGGCCGCCCCCTTGAACTTATTCTCTCGACCACCAAGAGAACTCGGCCCGGCCCGGCACTTCCTCGCACCGCCTAGCCCGCCCAAGGCGGCGGACGAGCTCGCGCTGTGATGGCCGACTCTTGATTGGTGGCGCGGGGCGACTTCCTCGTCATCATCGACGGGCCAGTCGGCGAAGGTGGCCGAGGGCCTGAGGCCGCCTTCCTCTCCTCCGCCGCCTCCGTCGGCGTCGTCCTCCATCGCCACCGCCCCCATGTCGGGGTCGTCGATGTCGCTCTCCGCCCGATCAGGGACAAACTGGCGGGCTGGCCCAACGGTGCCGGCCGAGGGCTCGACGAGAGGATTCTGATTCGAAAAATAAGATCAGGAGTCAGATTCGACCGCAAAAGGAAACAAAAGAAGAAAGACAATTTGCAACCGGCGGGGGGTTAGTGCGTGAGTACGGCTCCATGTCGAACTGCCAATCCTCCGAGAGGCCGTAGTTCGCGATGAAATTCACCGTGTCCGCCACCTCCACGTGGGGCATGTCCTTGGTGCACATCCGACTGGGGTCCCGGTGGCCGCTCATCTGACAGATCAGATGAGGCCGGCCTTGGAGTGGGAGGACTCAGCGCGCCACGAAGGCGGCCAGCAAGTCGGCCCCAGTCAGACCCTCCGACTGTGTCAGCACTCGGAGCCGCGCGACGGTGGCGGCACCAGCCAGAGTCAGCGTCTTGGCGCGGTAGGACCAGCTGGGGAGCCTCCCAGCCGGTGCACCGGCTTCGTCAGTTGGCAGATTGACCCAGTCGCCTTCTGGGGCAACGTTCTTCACGTAGAAGTAAGAGCGCTGCCACATCTTCACCGACTTGATTAGCTGGATGGCGGGGAATGGATTGTCGGCCACCGTTCTCCGCATCACGATGAAGGCGCCGCACTGGGCTGGCACGCCGGCGACATGCGTGCCGAGCTTGGACTGAGAGAATTCCCCCCACAGTTCGATGGTGGGGAGAACGCCGAGGAAACCCTCGCACAAAGTGGTGAAGGATGCTAGCAGCACCACCATGTTTAGGGTAAGGTGGTGCGGCTGGAGGCCGTGGAACTCCAAAAACGAGCGAAAGAACCCGCTCGCCGGAAGCCCCAGGCTGCGCATGAGGTGCGAGCGGAATACGAGCCGCTCGCCCTCCTCCGGCGCCGGTGTCACCTCCTTCGCCGGCGGGGCACGGGCCCGCACGAGGTTCGTGCCAGGGAGGCAACGCGTCTTGCGGAGGAAATCGATGATGTCGTCGTTGATCTCAGAGCCGTCCCACACGCCGGCGCGCACGGCGGCGGGCGCAGCGGCAGAGGATGAGCTCATCGCTGCAAGTGGGACACGGTTCGGCGCGGCGGCGGCGGGAGGAAGAAGAAAGAGGAAGAAGCAAAGGGAAACGAGGGAGAGCGGGCGCGCGTGCTTCGCCGCCCCGCTCCCTCCGCCTACTTATAGGCCTACGGGCTGAGAAGCCGAGGGGGCGTCGTGAGATTAACTACGCCCATGCCTCCATGACCCCCATGATTTACCACACGAGTTACTGCGCGCAGTTACCGCGCTGGAATCCCAACCGCCCGCACGGCCGCAGCAGATCCGTTCAAAGGGCGAGGCGCGGTAATGGTGGGTCACACCTGCGGGCCTGTCCCGTCGCGTGCGTGGGCTGGCAGACTGGCCTGGCCATGTGGCGCCACCCGGCGGGTCCACAGCGAGCGGCGACTGTGTAGCTTATCAAGCACGCCGTCTGAATCCCACCACGACTTTCAAACTCTTTAAGGAGCAAGATGACCTTCGACGAGTCCGGCTCTCTGTAGACGGCTTGGCGGAGCCGGCCCGAGCGAGTTCGCCTCGCAATAGTCGGCTCGAAGGAAGGCGGCGGGCGAGTCCCGGATCCAACCACTGGAAGGAAGAAACTGTTGAGGCTCCTCGACATATCTCCCTCGGCGCCTCACCAGCTTCGGGGACTACTGTCGGAGTAATGGGCCACGGGTAGGCTAACCCGAGACCCAGAACCTTTCAGGACATCGGGGCGGGCTTCGCCCCTCACGAATCCCAAGACAGAGGGCCGCCTCTGGGAGTCGGCTGCAGCAAGGCCGACTACCCGCTCACGGCCGAATCCCAGAGTCGACAACGAAATGAGCCGACTCCCAGCTGGCGGCTTCCAGAGAAGCCGACTATGGGGAGTCGGCCTGCGACTTCACCACCCTCTGCCTTCAAGGAGAAGGCCTGGATGGGGGATGGCCGTAGTACGGCCCTCCCTCACCCCGATTACCAAGGGCGGGTATGGCTACAGTGCGCCGTACCGAAGGAGATCTCCGTCCGGCGCGGCACTGTTGCCATACTAGCCCTGACATCCACCCCAGTGGCGGAACCCTGTTCCCACGTTGGCCCGCCTGTACGGCCTGGAGACGGCGGGTCCCGCTAGTCAGCGGGGGGACAGAAGACGGCGAGAGCACCATAAGACGGATCCCGTGGGAGTCGGCCTCCGAGAGTCGGCCAGCTCCTCCCACGGGCCCCGCACGCCATTAACCAGACAAGACGGGGAGTGGCGACAGTGATCGCCCGTCAGGCGGCGGCACTGTTGCCACGACCCCACGACCAAGCCAACGTCACCAGAAGCACGGCTACAGTGGTCGGGTCAGTCGGCGGGGCCCACCAGGCGGCGGGCCCCAGCAGTCGGCGGAGAAGACGGCGGCCTAAGAGACAGACGGCTGGGACCCGCGCCCAGCCGGATTACCATTGTACCCCCGGGGGTAGGCCTATATAAACCCCCCGGAGCACCCATGCAAAGGGTTCGATCCTTTTAGCACTAGACCAGAGACACAAGAGGGAGAGAGCTAGCCTTGCCCTCTCCTACCTCCAGGAAACAGCTCAAGGAGCAACCTTGTATACACATCGCTATAGTGATCATGCGGAGACCCCGCAGAGCAGCAGTAGGGGTGTTATCTCCTCGGAGAGCCCTGAAGCTGGGTAAGATTCGCCGGCGTGCATGTCTACGCCTCATCTCGCTTCCAAGCACCGGCGATGTTCTACTCGCCCCCACCATGATAAGCCATCCTTTGGCATATGTCGCATCCAACCCCCGACATGAGTTCCCCACCATACCCTTTGTGCAGCGTCTAAATGTCACCATTGTCAAAAATGGTCGTCTGGTTAGTCATTCAATATTTGTTTTGATCCACTGCCATGGTTTTGTTTGCTATTTTCAATGTTTTATGTCCTTGTACATTGAATTTATCTAGTAATATCGATACAATCTGTAGAGAATCCCATCTGCTGTTGTGAGGCTTCTAAAGATGAACCTAGGATATCTACCTCAAAACGGTGGAATCAGCCTAATAGAGGTGTATGATGCAATAGACATGAGCAAGATGTACTCCATACAAACCGACGACAGAATGGAGGTGATCAGTTTTTCAGATTTTGCCCGGGAAGCTCAGCTAAGGGTTGGTTCAATTGTCCTCATCACCATTGAAAAGTGATGGCCAACTTTGGGAAACATGAAGCTGTTGCGGCTGATAATCAACGACCTTTCCTGATAGAGCGTTGCTGGTGGCTATAGTTCCTATATCACAGTTCAGTAATGTATATCTGGTTTTTGAACAAGCTGTAAATCCCAGTTTTGTTATCTAGTTATGTCATGGTATATAACTAAGCATATAATTATGTCCAAGAGGACGGTGGTGAAAATTCTCGGTCAAATAAGGTGAAACACTTACGTGGTTACTTCATTTATCTGTGATAATAATAAAAGGATTTGTTGACTAATAATGGAGAATGAATGGTTGTCATGAAGTATATTTATGCATAGTTTAGTGACGTTCCTAGCTCCCCACTTCAGTAGTATACATATGTTCACTATGGTGCTCCGCAGAATAGCGGGGTGCCAAGTAGTTTGTTGCGATGAGCTCAAAAATACACCTCTGTCTACCGCACAGCAGTTCTCCTAAAAAACCAGTGCCTTCCCCTATGGCTCTGTTACCTTAAACATCCATGCATTTACAAAGTGAATCTTAAAACAGACGTCCATGCATCTACGAGTGAACAAGTCGGAGAAAATATTTCAAACATGGGGAGACACGCCCAAGACTCATCTTAGTGAAAATATTTGGATCACTGATGCACGGACGTGGCTTCTTATGCTGCTAAAATGGCACCTTTTCAAAGTGAAGCGCGTCACTTAAAACATTTGACAGAACAGGGGCACGGATTGACGTCCATGCCATCACATAGCTCCATGTTCGTGCCTCACGTAGCGTCATACCTGTGCCTCTAGTTGTGCCTCTCATTGTATAAGTGTGTCTCACAGCTTCATGTCCACACCTCTCGTTGTTTCTGTCCATCTCATAGCGTCAGTTGCGAAACGGACGCACAACAGTGCCTCTGAAAAAAACACAGCAGTGCTCCTCCGAGTGAATGTATCACTGAAAACAATTGCCACATGGATACTTCACGCCCGTGTGTCTGAGAGTTAAACCAGGCACTTCAAGCATGCTTCTCTTGGTCAGAGACATGTGCCTCTACATGTTGCCCCTGCATGCCTCACGAGATAAATTGTAAAAATTGACATTTGATACTGTTGCAACCAAACTACGAAAGACAACGATCTTCTCCCCGAGTTGCTAGGCGCCGGGGATCCTCATTCTGGAGTAGCAAAGAAGTGTGCCATGTTCTACAAAGAAGTGCGGTTACATCTATAACGCATTTCGGCAACTGAATCAGGTTCTTTCAACCGCCTGCCACATACCAAAACAATGCTAATTTGGAGATACAACGGTTGTTAAAAACATCACTGCTGATTTTTTTTATTTTTTTTAAAGAAAAACCACGATAAAAAAACCCAGGATGTGCACAACCGCATCGACATGGAGATGAAACCATGATCCAAAACCCACGATGTGCATAACCGCATCGACAGTGAGATAGTGCACTCCTTTGCCGCTACCCCGCCCTTAAATTTAGACTTCCACCACGGCCTTCTCACCCACAAACAACCGAAATCGCCATTGCGCTCCCACTCATTGTTCCCCACAAAATACTAGGTTGGAGGAGGAAGAACTGCTCCAAGCCATGGGATTCATCAAGGAATTCATGGAGGTGCAACCCCATGGCAACACCAGGTTGCACGTGATCCACACCAACGACTTGCACAAGGCGGCGACCACCATCGAGCAGTACGAGCGACACCTCCAGTTCGAGTGCCACAAGATCGCCGGATTTCATGTGGAGTACACCAACGATGATGGCAATGATCAGAAACCCTCCCTCGTCCAGTTCTCCGTTGGCAAGAATCATCTGGTGCTGCTCTTCCAACTGAGCGCCACCGACAAGAACTGCACCAAGTTCGACAACTTCCTCGCCAACCCCAGGTACACGTTTGTTGGCTTCTCCATCGACGGCGACATAGATATGCTCGGCTGCGTCGGACTGGAGATCGCCAACTTCGTTGACATCCAGAAGGAATGGAGGGTTCCTACAGATACCAAGCCTCTAGACTCCCTTGGGGATGCCTCAGGCATCCTCGTCCATGACTACTACAACGACATGAAGAAGAAGCTGACCAATGCAGAACACGGGCGCTGGGCATGCATCCCCTGTCCATGAGGCACATTGACTATGCAGCAAAGGACGCTTACGCTGCGTACGAGATATGGAGCCGCCTCACCATCACCTAGGAAGGGCTCCGCCGGGAAAAACTCAAGAAGGAGCAGTCCAGGAAGCACGGTAGGTCCTGGGGCGACTATGACAACTGAAGAAGGTGGTCCCGGCCTAGAAAAGTATCTAGAAGATTGCTCATGCCATTCTAGATTTCTCATTAGATTTTCTTTCTCTCAAGATTGTCGTTTGCTTGTTATAAATTTAGGTTTGCTTGTGTCGCAGTTAACCTTGTAGTTTGCTTGCAATTTACATATCTTTTGAACAAGTTTATTTCCAGTGCAATGTTGGAGTTATCTATTAGTAGAATATATTGCAGTGCACTGAAAAATATAAACACAGTACATATAGTATACGATTAGCGTAACGCACAGAGCAGGTACACATAGCAGTCCACAAAAAGGACGAGCATGCAGTGCACTAGTATCTTTGTGGATGCACCGTGGAATTGTAGGGACAACAATTACAGAATGTTCTTAAATACAGTGCACAATGTTCTAACAAAGCATTGCACACACGGTATGAAAAATGTTCGTATGGATCACTTTGGTAAACATTTTGAATACAGAGGTACTTACGTGCTTCTTCTCCTTGGAGAACCATGCTCTACGTCTGTGTCCCTCAGGCAAAAACACTACGAAAAACAGAGGCACGGTTGTCCGTCAATGACACGTACAACCATGCCCCAACTTCTTAAAACACCACAGAGGCACTTCTGTGCCTCCACTCCTAAGGGGACTGTGCGTAACTTGGCTTCACATCTATTTACCCAACATTCTCGACGTCAACCCGAAGCTTCACCTTGTCGCTGATAAGTTCATTAATGAGGTCGAATGCCTTCTAAAACACATGGAGCTCATAGGCCATGACCCCCCGCAATGGAAACGTATCAATGAAAGCTTCTTGAAAACAAAGGCACAACTTCACGTGCATGCATCACGAGCCTTCGCATCCGTACCTCCCTTCAAATCATGTCTGTGCCTCCAGTCTGTCACCTGCGTGTCTCTACCTCAGGTAAAATTGTACCTCTCTCATGTGTAACATGTTAAGAAAGTTGCTGACAACAAAAACATCAGAAAACCGAGCCTTACGTCCACCCCGCTAACACTAAACGTGACGTCAGCGAAAATGCAGAGCATTACGTCAAAACCTGGTCGTAAGGCACGGTCGTTATTCTTGTTGAGTGCCTCTCCTAGCATTACGTCTCTTGTCTTGTCAAATTACCGTTAAAAGAATTCAAAACCATATTGAAATCTAACCATATTGAAATCTCTAGAATCAAATATGTGCCCCAGTTGAGACATTCATTTTGTACTTGAAACTATAATTTATAATAAAACAATACAATGTAATCAAACATACGCCTTCCGTCCCAAATACGGTACTTGAAACTGCAATTTGTAATAAAACATACGCCTTCCATCGCAAATTAAATGGCTCAACTTTGTACTAACCAGTACAATGTGAATTGTACTGTCTGGTAAAAAGTTAGTACAAAGTTGAGACATTTATTTTGGGACGGGGTAGTACTACTACTTAAGAACAAAACACAATTGCTTGACATGTATACGTAACTGTCTGCATTCAAACACTTCATAGTTCAACCGTTAGAGGCATACAAAACATGGAAAGCACAAAAACCATGCAAAGCAAACATCTACGAACAAAACTACACTACTCCCCATCGTCGGAGATGTCCACTATCTCCATTCTGACATCGACGTCGTCGGCCTCCACCTCCTGCTCCGCATCCAGCTCGTCGAAGAGCGCATCGGTCTTTGCATGTTCTTCCTAGAGGAAGCGCCGGTTGGACTCCACGTACACCTCGTCTTGGATGGACTCCAGGATAGCGGTCTACTCTGCCATCAAGGCCGCCTCACCGAGATAGAACTCCGCCTCGTCTTCCTCGTCATCCCCCTCCTCGTCGTCCTCGTCATCCCCCTCCTCATCGTCCTTGTCATCCTCATCACCCCCCTCCTCCTCGTCCTCGTCATCTTCATCATCCCCCTCCTCCTCGTCCTCATCATCCTCATCATTCTCGTCATCCTCATCACCCCCTCCTATTCCTCCACCTCTTCCTCCATCACGCCTCCCCCCACTGGATCAACTCCCTGCATGAGATCCGACGCGTCCCCCTCCCCTTCCTCCACCTCCCCAATCTCCTTCGGCTCGGGTGAGTCCAGAGACATGCCCGCTGCGACCCGAGCAGCGCGCCTCGAACGAATATCCTCCTGCTACTGGAAGCGGCGCTAGGGAGTAAGCATGGCGTAAGTAGTTTTCTTTTGTCGAACCATGGCGGGGGTGGTCACAAGCAAAAAGAGGAAGATGGATGATTTCCTAGGGTTGCCGGCAAAAAGAGGGAGAAGCAGGATGATGTCTAGTGGTGTCGGACGATGCTCGGCTTAAATAACTGGTCCTTGACTTCGGGCGAGGAGCCAGAGTGGTGCCACGCGGTGTTCACTTCGCCACCTAATGAGACACCCGTCGGTCCTTTTGGCTTCTGCAGCGCTGGCACGTGGCGTTCACTCTATTCAATACCTCGACCTCCTCCAGAGCGGCATCACCGGAGGAGACAACCATCGGACCACTGGGTTTCCGGAGCGACACCACGCGGCGTTCACATCCGAATACGAGGAGACGCCCATCGAACCATTGGGTTTCCGCAATAAACGCACGAATGTGACACTGAGTAACACATAACTGTGCCTCTCCGGGCTTCGTGGAGGCTCCACCACCGCGCCACCTCAGCTGCATGCCTGCCTACATGGCGCTGCATGCATCGCTGGCCAGGGTGCGTGTCGAAGCTTGGAGGAGCGGCGACGGACAGGACGGGCCCCGCCCCTGTCCCCGATAAAGTGAAGGGACACCTAAGCCTTGCATTAAATGTGCCTTGTCCTGTAATACCAGCGAGAAGCTCATGACGCTATAGCACTTTCCACCTCCTGTGTGCCATCGTGGCAGCCCCTTTCGCCTATAAAAGGAGGCCCATGGCACATGGGAAAAGGATTCAGCTTTTTTGGAGCTCGTTACACTCCGTAGCTAGCTCAAGAACTCAGAATACATCCACCAAAGCAGGACTAGGGTTTTACGCATCCTCGCAGCCCGAACTTGGGTAAACGAACCGCGTGCTCTCTGTTAGATCCGCTCTTCTCTCAACCCCGCACCCCGCAACCGCAGTAGGGATTCTTGTGATCCCATAGGTGTCGTTTTCCACCGACATCCTTGGCGCGCCAGGTTGGGGGCGTGTTTGTGAGAATCTGGTCTAGTAGTTAGCCTAGCGGTTCTTCGTCGCCATGGCCCCTAAGAAGAAGACGGCCACGGTGATCGGCTCGTTGGGGGTCGAACGGCCCGTGCCGGTGCGGACAAGCAGCGGACCGGTCGCGGATAGGACTCGGGCCATGGCCCGCGAACACCAACACCACCCAGGCAGTCGGAGCTTGGCGAGCAGCGTCGTTCATGCACCAGACGATCGGCCCCACGCCGCCGGATCCAAAGACGGAGCTGGGCCCCATGCCGGCGGCGCGGGGCCCTCCGAGGGTGTCGTTGCGCCGGGTCCGGGCGGCGCGGCGACCTCCAGGACGCATACACCGGCGACCACCGCGCGTTCTTCCCATGGTGTGCGCACCGAACAGCGTCACCACGGTTGTGACCCTGGGCACCACCGTGGGAAGAGCCATGTGCGTCGTCAGGAAGACGAAGGAGTTCAACACGCTCGCCGAAGCACTGGTGAAAATGGCACGCAGCCGCTGGGTCGTGACAGAGCTCCTTCTAACATAGTTATAAGTCGAAGTGCGCTGCGATCCACTCAGCTGTCACAGCCACCCACACCAGTGGAAGCCTTAGAGCGCGCACAACTACTCCTCGACTTCCCTCCTGCTGCGGAGAAGCTCGATGAGTGGAGGGCCACCATTTGGAGCCTCGTCACCGTCGCGAACAAAGATGATCCACGACCGGCGGGGCCCTCGGGTCTGCGCTCCACCGAGCCACCGCATGCTGGCACTGGGAGGACCGGAGGAGCTGCGGCCACGGTGCACTCTCCTCCTCCTCGCCAGCCGCCGCGGACGTCGGCCCGTCGCGACGATGCTGGTGATAACATCTCCATAGCGTCGTCCGATCCATGGACCCTCCGTGACCAGCGCCAGGTCCTTCGGGAGCTAGCTCACGAAGACGCTCGAACCACCGTCGAGCGCCGGCCCGAAACGTGCCGCCAGTCGGACAAGCAGGCGGGACCCACTACGGACCACCCGGCACCGGGGGGCCGCAGTGGCCTACCTTATGAGGTGGGCTGCCTGGCTTTTACCCGTGAGCTGAGGCAGTTCCAGTGGCCGTCCCACCGCACGTTCAAGCCCGACATCGGCGAGAAGTACGCCGGCAAGACCCATCCGTCCAAGTTCCTCAGCATCTACACCATCGCGATGCAGGCCACTGGGGCTCGCGATGACAAGGTGCTTGCCAACTACTTCCCGCTGGCGCTCAAGCCCAATGTAATGTCTTGGTTGATGCACTTGCCGGTGGACTCCATCTCTTCCTGGTCAGATCTGTGACATGAGTTCGTTTGCGCCTTCATAGGAGGCCACCAAGCTCATGGCCAGGCCAGTGATCTGCATATCATCCCCCAGAAGGAAGGGGAGACCCTGCGCAAGTACATCTAGAGATTCAGCCGGGTGCAGTACAACATCCCCGACGTTCATCCCGCCATTGTGATTAGCGCATTCCATCAAAATGTGCGCAATCGCAAGATGCGCGAGGAGCTGGTGATGACCAAGGTTAAGGATGTGGCCAAGCTCTACGTTCTGGCCGACAAGTGCGCCCGGGCTGAGGAGGGAAGGAAGTACCCCGGCGAAGACGCCGGCGCGGAAACCGACTCTACTGATGAGGACGCCGCCGCCCCGATGAACAAGGCCGGCGTCGCAACAGGAAACACAAAGGCAAGGCCGTACTTGCCGTTGAGGGATCTGACAATACCGGTGCCGGCAAGAAGGTCAAGGCAGACACCCTCGGCAAGGAGGTTGCCGGGTGTGCTGCCTGCCGGGCCTTGGTGGCTACCGACAAGCCAGGAAGCTCCGGCAAGCAATACTGCAAGATCCACCGCACCAAGGGCCACGATCTCCAGAACTGCCGACAAGTCGAGCTGCATGCTGAGAAGCAAAAGGCTGAGTACGAAAGGCGGGAGAAGGAGAAGGACCAGGATGGTGATGAGCGATCTGGCAAGAAGCATGGCGGCCAAGGAGGCCGCCCCGGCAAGGACAACCAGCAAGAGAGGCCCTCCCGGGGCCGCGACAAGAAACAAGAAGACGATGATCACGACGAGGACGACGAGTTTGGTGAGCAAGGGTTCCAGAAGGCTACGGAGGCCATGTGCGACGATGGCGGCGCCTCGCTGCATACCTCTCACCGCCAGCTCAAGCAGTGGGCGCGAGAGGTTACAGCAACAGAGCCGTCGTTCGACACTCAGAAGCCACTAAAGTGGTCCAGCACGCCGCTCATCTTTGACGCCAAGGACCACCCTGATCGCACTACCGCGGTCGAGTGTTTGCCGTTGTTGGTTTCGCCAACAATACGCAACCTCAGGGTGAACAAGATGTTGGTTGACGGCGGGGCCGGCCTAAACCTGATCTCGCCTGTCGTGATCAAAAGGTTGCAAATCCCTGACGGAGACCTCGAGGAAATGGGCACGTTTCAGGGGTTCAATCCGGGGAGAAGCCAGCCAAAGGGAAAGGTCACACTGCCCATGACATTTGGAGGAGAGTTGAACTACCGGACGGAGAGGATCGTCTTCGACGTGGCCGAGATCCCCTTACCCTACAACAGGATCCTCGGCCTCCCGGCACTAGCCAAGTTCATGGCGGCATCACACTACGCCTACAACATGCTAAAGATGCCCAGGCCATTGACCATCATCTCCGTCCCCTCCGACAAGAAGGACGCGCTGATCTGCGCCGACCAACTCTACCGGGAAGCAGTTGTAGCAGCTACCGTCAAGGCACCTGCTCCTACCGCCGAATGCCCGGGAGGAAAGAAGGAGCCCGGCAAGACCTCTCGCACCCACTCTGGCAAGCGCACCTCCTCGGAGTGTTGTGCTACCGCTGAGGACGTGCCAGAGAGCTCTGCCGACAAGAGCAAGAGATCCAGAGCCGAGCCGCCACAGACCAAGAAGGTGCCCATCACGGAGGACGGCACGGGAGGGGCCTTCATCATAGGCTCCGCCCTCAATAGCAAATAGGAAGGTGAGCTCGTCACCTTCCTGCGGGCGAATGTCGACGTGTTTGCATGGCAAGCGTCCGACATCCCCAGTGTTCCCAGGGAGGTGATTGAACACCACCTAGTTGTCTGCCCCCACGTGCGGCCCATCAAACAGAAGGTCAGAAAGCAGGCTCTAGAGAGGCAGGAGTTCATCACATAGGAGATCAGGAAGTTAGAAGCGGCAGGTTTGGTGAGAGGGATGCTCCATCCGATGTGGTTGGCCAATCCGGTAGTGGTGCGCAAGGCGACTGGGAAGTGGAGGCTGTGTTTTGATTACACAGTTATCAATAAGGCTTGTCCTAAGGACCCCTTCCCATTGACGCGCATCGACCAGATTGTTGACTCCACGGCCGGGTGTGATCTGTTATCATTCCTCGATGCCTACTCAGGCTACCACCAAATCTTCATGACAAGAGAGGATGAAGAGAAGACAACATTCATCACCCCATGTGGTACGTATTGCTTTTTACGGATGCCTTTCGGGTTGAAGAGTGCTGGCTCAACGTTTGCAAGAGCAGTCCAAATTGGTTTTGAACCTCAGCTCCATAGAAATATGGAGGCCTACATGGATGACATAGTGGTCAAAACCAAGGACGGGTCGACTCTTGTGCAAGATCTAGAAGAGACATTTGCCAACCTGCGCAAGTCAACATCAAGTTGAACCCTGAGAAGTGCATCTTCGGCGTCCCATCCGGCAAGCTTCTCGGGTTCTTCGTGTCACAGCACGGGATAGAGGCAAACCCAGACAAGATCAAGGCTATTGAGCAGATCGAGGTGCCCAAGCGGATCAAGGATGTGCGTCGGCTCACCGGTTGCGTTACCGCCATGAGCCGGTTCATCTCCAAGTCCGCCGAGCGCGCCCTCCCATTTTTCAAGATCTTGAAAAAGGCGGGCCGAATAGAGTGGACCCCAGAAGCCGAGGCCGCACTGCAGGACCTGAAGAAATACCTTTCCTCCACGCCAATACTAGTTGCGCCTAAACCACAAGAGCCGTTACTACTGTATCTGGCGGCGACGAATCAAGTGGTCAGCGCCGCACTGGTGGCACAGAGGGAGGTCAACGAGGAGGCAGCAATGGTGGCAGAACCAGCGGATGGTAAGCCGAAGATTCCCCCAGCAGGGACTGGTGCCGACAAGGCGCGGCCCCCGGCAGAGTCTGGTGCCACCAAGGCGATGCCCGCGCGGTCGAGTGAAGTGGTGTCCCAGAAAAGGATGATGCAGCACCCGGTTTACTTTGTCAGCTCCCTCTTGCAGGGGGCTAGGTCAAGGTATTCTAGTGTGCAAAAATTGTTCTTCGGCCTCCTTATGGCCTCGAGGAAACTGCGTCACTACTTCCAGGCCCACGAGATCACTGTCATCACCCGCCTCCCGTTGCAACGGATACTGCACAACCTGGATGCAACCGGAAGGATTGTGGAATGGGCCTTGGAGTTGTCAAGCTTCGGCTTAAAGTTTGAGAGTACCTCGACAATTCAGAGCAGAGTCTTGGTGGAGTTCATCACGGAATGGACCTCGATGCCTGACGAAGAAATCCAGGAGACTACTCTCCCCGGCAAGGAAGCAGACCGCAAACTAGATCATGTACTTTGATGGAGCCTTCTCGCTGCAAGGCGCCGGTGCTGGTGTGCTGCTCGTCGCACCCACCGGAGAGCACCTCAAGTACGTGATCCAGATGCACTTCCCCAGGGAGATGTCCACCAATAACACCGCCGAGTACGAGGGATTGCTTGCTGGTCTCAGGATCGCGGCAGACCTCGGGGTTAAGAAGCTCATCGTCAGGGGTGACTCGCAGCTCGTTGTCAGGCAGGTCAATAAAGATTATCAGAGCCCACTGATGGAAGCATACGTAGATGAGGTGAGGAAGCTGGAGGAACGCTTTGACAGTATCCAGGCAGAGCACGTCCCCCGAGCGGAGAACGACATTGTCGATTACCTGTCAAAGCGTGCCGCATTCAAGCTACCTGTGGAACCAGGTACCTTTTTGCTCCGGCTAACTCAACCATCCGTCGATCCATCAGCAGGGCAGAGCAAGCGGAGAAAATCAGGTCCCGGCAAGTACTTTCCTACCGAGCCCCCCGAGGCTGCCTGCAAGGGTGCTGCCGTGGACGCTGAGCCTGCCCAAGAGCAACTGGCTCCGGCGGGGCGTCAGGCCCTGGCCGTAGAGACAGCCGCTCCCATGGCGGAAGAGATGCCTTTGGTCCTTGCCGTCGAGCCTCAGGCTCCGACATGGGCGCATCATACCGTCCAATTCCTCCAAACAGGGGAGCTTCCTGAGAAGCAGGAAGGAGCGGAGAAAGTAGCCCGTCGGTCTGCCCTGTACCAGTTCGTCGATGACGTCCTGTACCGGAGAAGGCCGAATGGTGTGAAACTCAAGTGCATCCCCCGGGAGGCAGGACAAGAGCTGTTGGCAGAGATACATGGAGGCATATGTGGCTCCCACATAGGGTCGAGGGCCCTTGCCAGGAAGGCGTTCCGGCAAGGTTTCTTATGGCCCACCGCCCTCCAGGATGCAACGGCACTAGTCACCAAGTGTGAAGCATGCCAGTTCCATTCAAAGAAGCTTCATCAACCAACTCAAGCCCTTCAAACAATCCCTCTCTCCTGGCCATTCTCGGTCTGGGGGCTCGATATACTGGGCCCTTTCCCCCGCGCTGTCGGGGGCTTTGAGTACTTGTACGTTGCAATTGACAAGTTCACAAAGTGGCCAGAGGTGGAAGCAGTGAGGAAGGTGACTGCTCAGTCAGCCGTCAAATTCTTCAAAGGACTGGTCTGCTGTTTTGGTGTGCCAAACAGATTCATCATCGACAACGGCACGCAGTTCACAAGCCACACCTTCATGCAGTACATCCGAGACCTCGGCAGCAAGGTCTGTTTTGCTTCCGTGGCACATCCACGGAGCAACGGCCAAGCAGAGAGGGCAAATGCTGAAGTGTTGCGAGGCTTGAGAACGAAGACCTTTGACAAGCTGCACAAGAGTGGAAGGCGCTGGATTGATGAGTTGCCGGCGGTTCTTTGGTCGATCAGGACGACGCCAAATTGAGCCACCGGCCAGACACCTTTTGCCCTGGTATACGGGGCGGAATCATTTCTCCCCACGGAACTCATACATGGGTCACCTCGAGTGCTCGCTTATGACGAGCTTGAGCAAGAGCCGTTGCGCCAAGATGATGCGACGCTCCTTGAGGAAGATCGTCTTCGGGCAGCTGTGAGAGCGGCACACTACTAGCAAGCCTTGTGCCAGTACCATAGCCGCAAGGTTCATGCCCGAAGCTTTGAGGAAGGCGACCTTGTTCTTCGGCGCGTTCAGTCGGCCAAGAATTCCAACAAGTTGACGCCAAAGTGGGAAGGCCCTTATCGGGTAATACGAGTCACCAGGCCTAGCGCAGTCCGCCTAGAGACTGAGGATGCCATACCAGTGAGCAACTCCTGGAACATCGAGCATCTTTGCAAGTTTTACCCATAAGGCGCGGCTTGCCGGGCCTCCCGGCAAGCCACCTTTTGTACGAGCTTTGCCGACAAGGCATGTGACCCTCTGTACAAAGCCAGGCGCAGACCCTGAGCATAAATAAATGAAGCGTTGGCGCCCTAAGTTATATCATGCATGCTAGGTCGAGTCTCGTCCTTGGTTAGGGTTGATAGTGCTTAGCGGCGGCTAAACCCTAGCTTAGAGGTCGAGTGCGCGTCTCTCTGTTCTTCTCTGTCTTCTTTGGTTCGCAGGACACATGAATATCCTTGCCGAGCTCCTTTGGAAGAAAGGGGACGGACCGGCGTCCGGGCCCCGGCAAGCCAGTATTGCCGGGGGCTACAAGAGCAAAGATCCACCCGCGGCAAGCCAAGGTTGCCGGGGGCTACAGATTCAGATAAGTTCTCTATCCCTTATCATGTGTTTCGTTATGGACTGAGGTATGTGAAACCTCGTTTTATCCTTAGGCTACCGCACTCCCCTCACTCCGGACCCCAAGACTCGTTTCCTAGGACCGAGTTTGGTCGTAGTCGCGGCAGCAAGGAAATGAAACGAGGAGCCTAAGCCCACCTCATCCCTGCCTCCGCCAAGGGCGTGAGAAAGGTCGAGCGAAGTGGGGGGACGGCAAGGCCTGTTGCCGGGCAAGAAAACGTTTATCTTAAAGGTAACAAGGATTTACTCCTTGTCATGGGTTTTACCTGCGAACGAAAAACCCGGCAAACATCCCTTTTTCAGTAAAAAAACATCCCGTACAGGTACAGTTCATATGAAATGAAAAACATAAACAAGGGGATTACAAGTTCTAAAGTTAACAAAGGCCCGAAGGCTTACAAGCAAAAAAAGAGATAAGATGCCCGTAATCCCTTTCTTGTCCCTCTTCTCAGGAGGCAGGTCAAGGAGGCAAAAAGGGCAAAAGGGGCGCCTAGGCGAGCTATGAGCAGCAGAAGACACCGAGAGAACACCTCGGCGGCCGCCCATGGGCAGGCCGGTGATGACGGTGCTGGGAAAAGAGCTGGAAGACGAGGAGGCAGGACCGGCGGTACGCGATGAAGGCGTCGGCGCCCGCGTACTCCGATTTGACGGCCTTGCCGCCCGCCCTCTTCCTCTTCCGCAGCCTCCCGACGCCAGCCGCCCAAGGAGACAGCCCCGAGAAGTTCAAGGAGCTGGCCCCGCCCCTGGCAAACCCCTGCTAGAGGAGAGGCGAGGTGCAGATGATGCTGCTACCGCACCCGCCCAGGCGCTGGGCGTCCGACGCCTAGTCGGACTCGTCCCCGCTATCCGCCCCATTGTCCTCCTCGTCACTTTCGCTAGAGGAAGAGCTTCCATTGTCAGAATATCCATCGGAGGAGCTCTCCACGCAGCACTTCAGGCGAGTCCCGAACTCCCCGAAGACCTTGGCAGAGAGTAGGCCGTCCTCCATCAATTTGAAGTAGAGGATGAGCCCCGCCGTCAGGCTATGGATGCGAGCGAACGTCTTCCACCCACGATGGAGGTACATGACTCGAGGAGCCGGGAAGTCGACGTCGACCCGCGTGCCCCCGTTCCCGCAACCCCTCATGTGCAATCTAAGGGATTGGGGAAGGTCATGCTCCATCTCCTGAGCAAACGGGGTGGGAAGACGAAGACGGTGACGCAGAGGCTGGCGTAGCCTAATGAAGAACTTGCGGGGCTGGCCTCCGACATGGCCTTCCATCGGGAAAGGCACCATGGGCGGGGGCGAAGCTGGCGCGCCGCCCCGCCCTCCTCTTCCCCGAGCACTGCGACCTCTGCCCCGGCCTCGCCCACGGCCTCGCCCCCTCCCCATTCCCCTCGCGGCCGGCTCTGCCACCACGGGCGCAGGAGGGACACGTTGTCGAGCGGCGACCCTCGCCGCCACCGTCGAAGGACCGGGATTCCCTTTCTCCATGATGAATGAAAGGGAGGAGCAGAAGCAAAGGGAGGTAGAAGATGGAAGAATGCGGGATGCCATCTCCCCTTCCCGCTCTTTATAAAGGAATGGGGCTGGGGCACGGCCGCCCCGCTCGGCCAATCAATACACGGGAGGCGCAGGGAACCAAGACCGACCCGCTGCCCCAACCAGCGACGGCCCGGTTTCCCGCCTCCACCGTTTGCCACCCCGAGCACATGAAAGACGCGTGGCAGACATGCAGAACTGAGGGGACAGGTGAGGCGACCTCTCCCCGCCCCATGATCGTGGGGAGTGGACGCCTTGAAGACCGCGCCCCGGCCCCACTCAGTAAATGAGCCGCGCCTCCATGCCTCCTTCCCTTTGCGAGGAAGGCGCGAGCCGCCTCTTTACTGTGATGTGACGCATGCGTGTGAAAACCACCCCACGCATGCCGCCCACGTCACGCACGCCCCTCCACGCCGCACCGCGCATGCGGGTCGTGGGAAGCACAGCGCGTGAAAAATCTTACCACGGTAAAAACCGCCCCGCCTGCCCGGGCACCGTTTTGGGCCTGACCCAACAACGTGCCGCGCTTATGTGTAGCCTAGGCCCGGGGGCTCCTGTTGGTGTACAAAACTAGGGGCACATTTTTGCACCCCTTTACCTGTGCATGGGCAGTCAGAGCCACGCCCACGACCACATCAAGCAGAGCGAGGGAGGTGAACCAAGGTAAGATCGAAGCCCAAGATGGCCAGAGCAACAACAAGGACCAAGGCCACAAAGATCAGATGGACGAAGCAGGTTTCCCTGGCAAGGACCCTTGCTGGGGCAGCCCCAGCGGCCCCGGCAAGACTCTTGCCGGGGCAGCTCGCCCACGCCAGCCGAGCGAGCCACCCTCGAGCCCACCAACACTTGACAAAGGCATTGGGACCGGGCTCAAGAGGCACCTCTATGGTGGCATGCAGATCTTTGTGAAGACAAAGAATAGTCAAAATCAAATGAGGATAGGAAGGCGGCCAGCCTCACCGAAGAAACCCGCAAGACCCCCGGCAAGATCCTTGCCGGGGACGCCTGCGCGCCATGGCAAGACCATTACCGGGCCACCCGGCAAGGCCCTCGCCAAGTGCACCAGCAGGGCCACCGTCAGGCCCGCACCAGCCAAGTCTCCGCCACCATTCACATGCAGCTGCCGACCCAAACAGCTGGGCAGGCACCTGCGTGGCAACATACAGCCCTTCGTGGAGGCTCCACCACCGCGCCACCTCAGCTGCCTGCCTGCCTACACTGCGCCGCATGCATCGCTGGCCAGGGCGCGTCTCGAAGCTTGGAGGAGCGGCGACAGATGGGACGGGCCCCACCCCCGTCCCCGATAAAGTGAAGGGACACCTAAGCCTCGCATTAAATACGCTTTGTCCTGTAATACCAGCGATAAGCTCGTGACGCTGTAGCACTTTCCACCTCCTGTGTGTCACTGTGGCAGCCCCTTTCGCCTATAAAAGGAGGCCCATGGCACACGGGAGAAGGATTCGGCTTTTTTGGAGCTCGTTACACTCCGTAGCTAGCTCAAGAACTCAAAATACATCCACCAAAGCAAGACTAGGGTTTTACACATCCTCGTGGCCCGAACCTGGGTAAACGAACCACGTGCTCTCTGTTAGATCCGCTCTTCTCTCAACCCCGCGCCCCGCAACCGTAGTAGGGATTCTTGTTATCCATAGGTGTTGTTTTCCACCGGCACCGTGCGAAGAATATACCACACCAGCGTCTCTCGAACAGGCCACTCCGTGCCTCACAGAGTAAACCATGGGTGTTCACATCTGAACCCATTCCGCTGGGTTTCCCCAATTAAAGAACGAACGTGATTGTCGGCGTTCTGGGAACGGGGGTCCCCAGACTTGCCTGCCTGCGGCCTGTGGCGTGGCTTAAAGGGAGCCCAGCACGGCCCATCTTCATCAACACGAGACCCAAGACCCTCGCGATGGGCCAAGCCTCGCGGGGGGGGGGGGGACGACGCGGAGCTTCCACAGGTGCGGCCTCATCAGGCTGACTCACGAGGACACGGAGAGATCAAGGCGGGGTACACTACAAGAAATATGTCAACTTATGACCTTCTGTCAGTGACCCTCGAAGAATTGGTCATAAATTTATGACCATTTTAGACCAATTGGTCAAAAGCTGTTCAGGGGGCTCCAAACCCTAAACCATTGCGACCATTTTGGTCAGAAAGGTCGTAATTTCATTACACGAAATGGTCACAAAGCAAACAGTGCTAGTCCGCTGCCTTATTTCTAGTTGTTAATGACCAATATAGATGGTCATAGCCTTGTAGATTGTGGTGGGTTGTGATGACTAGGTGCCATCTCATCAGTTTTGCCTATGTGTCATGTCCATGTGGCAGTTTTTGCCCTAGGTTGTGAAGCAACCTATATTTCTATCATTCCCAAAATTCCCAAAAAAATCTCATAAATTCTTTGGGGCGTATCTTCATCAAATATGTAAAAATCCTTCCTTGCCTAGTTCAAAACTAATTCAACAATATTCATTTTCCTATTCTGTTCACAACAACACTTTATGAAGGAAGTGCTATTTATATATTCTTGATTGCCCTTGGAATTTTTGGGCACTCTTTCCTATCCAAATCATTACCGCATGACAAAATTTAGCTCCATTTTCCTAGCAAATCTTCTTCGGCAAATTTCCAAAGTTTTTATCCACCTAGAAGCATAGTGAAGGAAGTACCTTTTTTATATCTCTAAATGACATGAAATTTATACAGTTCCTTCATATGCCCAAATTATCACCCTCTTCCAAATTGCAGCTCAGTCAAATCATCTATGTGAGCCCAGGTTCAATTTATATTTTATGGCCAAATTGGCACGTTGCAAAGCAAGTGTTATATAGACCCCTCCTATTACCCTCAAACTTTTCGGGCACTCTTCCATACCCAAATCATTGCCACATGATAATATTCAGCTCAATTTTCCTAGTAAATCTTTCTCGGGAAATTTCCAAAGTTTCTACCTCGAGAGAAGCTTTGTGAAGTAAGTACTAGCTAGGCTTACCCAAATGATCTGAAAATTTACCAACGCATGACCATACCTAAGTAACTTACCTACATCAATTTTGAGCTCATTTCATTCATCAAATCTCTCTCACTAGTTTTCCCAAGTTTCTGTCCATAGAAGAGCATCGTGAAGGAAGTACTACTTTGGCATGTCCAAATGGTATCAATTTTCTACAATGCTTTCCTATGCCCAAATAACCATCCTCCACAAAATTTCAGCTCACTCCATTCATTATTTTGAGCCCAGCTTCAACATTCATATTTTTGTCCAGCGTGGTACTTTGCAAAGCAAGTACCACCTAGGATCCTCCTTTTGATCTCAAAATTTGTGAAGACATTCTCCTTAGTACATGATCATCCTCAGCCAAAACTCACGCCCATTGGCCATGTGCATTTTCCGTACCACTAATCAAACACTTGGCTGCTAATTCATGTTTAAGCATCGATCGGTCTCCTCGTGAGAATCTTATGTTGTAATTTTCTTCCTAATGCCAACCTGGGGAGTGCCCAACCCACTATACATGCCTAGGCCGCCCAGAACACATGGCAACATTACGGTCACGCGGTGACCACGCGACGGGCACGTGAGTTTACGTGCTCTAGAGTTGGGGCCCTCGGCCACCGCCCAAAACTCGATGTATCGCCACCAAACCATGTATTTATGATTAAATAGGTCCTTATGTAACTAGAAATGATTTTTGGAAAAAATAAATAGCAAACTATGAGGCAGCTGCAGTTCAAATTTGACCCGCTTCCAACTAAATCGGCAGAAATTTGTCTTTTTCACGAGAGGTGGATCAAAAAATTTTACACCCAACCATTTTGTCAATTGTGCATTAAATATGGCCTAGTATTTTATAAAAATGATTTTGTCCAATTTTGCAACAATTATTTGGTAGTTCCTTCACAAAAAAACCTCCTTTCGGGCACTCAAAAAATGGAAAATGGTTTTTTCGTCCAACGAAAATGAAAACTTCCTTAGGAAACATTGTTTTCCATTCCAATATGCACCCTTGTGCACAATATGAGATCATTTGAACAAACTATGCCATGAATGTGGCCATAAGATTGATCATTTGGCTTGAAAGCCATTGATCTCCACACATGATAGCTCGTTTCTGAGAACACTTTTTTAAAATAATTGCCGTATTATAAGTTTGTTATTTTTCCTAGGAACTTGGCTACATATGATGACACAATGCGAAGGTTTCCCAATTTTTTGTTTTTTTTTGAATTTTTTATGCCCGTTTCAAAATGCAGTCAAAACGACGGGAATGACCGTTCCTAGCTAGTGGTTGAATCTTGGAATTTTTTTGGTGTTTCTCTGATTAAATAGATACTTATGTACCTAGAAATGATTTTTTGAAAAAATAATAGCAAACTATGAGGAAACTGCAGTTCAAATTTGACCCACTTCCAACTGAATCGGCGGAAATTTGTCTTTTTCACGAGAGGTGGATCAAAAACTTTTACACCCAACCATTTTGTCAATTGTGCATTAAATATGGCCTAGTATTTTATAAAAATGATTTGGTCCAATTTTGCAACAATTATTTGGTAGTTCCTTCACAAAAAAACCTCCTTTCGGGCACTCGAAAAATGGAAAATGGTTTTTTCGTCCAACGAAAATGAAAACTTCCTTAGGAAACATTGTTTGCCATTCCAATATGCACCCTTGTGCACAATATGAGATCATTTGAACAAACTATGCCATGAATGTGGCCATAAGATTGATCATTTGGCTTGAAATCCATGAATCTTCAGAGATGATAGCTCATTTCTGAGAACACTTTTTTTAAATAATTACCGTATTACAAGTTTGTTATTTTTCCTAGGAACTTGGCCACATATGATGACACAATGCGAAGGTTTCCCAATTTTTTGATTTTTTTGAATTTTTTATGCCCGTTTCAAAATGCAGTCAAAACGACGGGAATGACCGTTCCAAGCTAGTGGTTGAATCTTGGAATTTTTTTGGTGTTTCTCTAATTAAATAGAT
Source organism: Triticum aestivum (assembly GCF_018294505.1). Lineage (NCBI taxonomy): Eukaryota > Viridiplantae > Streptophyta > Magnoliopsida > Poales > Poaceae > Triticum > Triticum aestivum. The sequence continues at coordinate 513,628,882 of NC_057806.1, read as the reverse complement.
ACTTATGTACCTAGAAATGATTTTTCGAAAAAATAAATAGCAAACTATGAGGCAGCTGCAGTTCAAATTTGACCCGCTTCCAACTAAATCGGCGGGAATTTGCCATTTTCACGAGAGGTGGAACAAACATTTTTACAACCAACCATTTTGTCAATTGTGTATTAAATATGTCCTAGTATTTTATAAAATTGAGTTGGTCCAATTTTGCAACAATTATTTGGGAGGTCCTTCACAAAAAAACCTCCTTTCAGGCAGTCGAAAAATGGAAAATGGTTTTTTCATCCAAAGAAAATGAAAACTTTCTTAGGCAACATTGTTTGCCATTCCAATATGCACCCTTGTGCACAATATGAGATCATTTGAACAAACTATGCCATGAATGTGGCCATAAGATTGATCATTTGGCTTGAAATCCATGAATCTTCAGAGATGATAGCTCATTTCTGAGAACACTTTTTTTAAATAATTACCGTATTACAAGTTTGTTATTTTTCCTGAAAACTTGGTCACATATGATGACACAATGTGAAGGTTTCCGAATTTTTTGATTTTTTTTGAATTTTTTATGCCCGTTTCAAAATGCGGTCAAGACGGCGGGAATGACCGTTCCTAGCTAGTGGTTGAATATTGGAATTTTTTTGGTGTTTCTCTGATTAAATAGGTACTTATGTACCTAGAAATGATTTTTGGAAAAAATAAAGAGCAAACTACAAGGTAGCTACAGTTCAAATTTGACCCGCTTCCAGCTGAATCGGCGGGAATTTGCCTTTTTCATGAGAGGTGGAACAAACATTTTTACAACCAACCATTTTGTCAATTGTGTATTAAATTTGTCCTAGTATTTTATAAAATTGAGTTGGTCCAATTTTGCAGCAATTATTTGGGAGGTCCTTCACAAAAAAACCTCCTTTTAGGCAGTCGAAAAATGGAAAATGATTTTTTTGTCCAAAGAAAATGAAAACTTTCTTAGGCAACATTGTTTGCCATTCCAATATGCACCCTTGTGCACAATATGAGATCATTTGAACAAACTATGCCATGAATGTGGCCATAAGATTGATCATTTGGCTTGAAAGCCATTGATCTCCACACGTGATAGCTCGTTTCTGAGAACACGTTTTAAAAACCGTATTACAAGTTTATTATTTTTCCTGGGAACTTGGCCACATATAATGACACAATGCGATGGTTTCCCAATTTTTTGATTTTTTTTTGAAATTTTTATGCCCGTTTGAAAATGCGGTCAAAACAGAATGACCGTTCCTAGCTACTGGTTGAATCTTGGAATTTTTTTGGTGTTTCTCTGATTAAATAGATACTTATGTACCTACAAATGATTTTTGGAAAAAATAAAGAGCAAACTACAAGGCAGCTACAGTTCAAATTTGACCTGCTTCCAGCTGAATCGGCGAATTTTTTTCTTTTTCACGAGAGGTGGATCAAAACATTTTACACCCAACCATTTGGTGAATTGTGCATTAAATATGGCCTAGTATTTAAAAAAAATGATTTGGTCCAATTTTGCAACAATTATTTGGGAGGTCCTTCGCAAAAAAACCTCCTTTTGGGCACTCGAAAAATGGAAAATGGTTTTTTCGTCCAAAGAAAATGAAAAGTTTCTTAGGAAACATTGTTTGCCATATCAATATGCACCCTTGTGCACAATATGAGATCATTTGAACAAACTATGCCATGAATGTTGCCATAAGATTGATCATTTGGCTTGAAAGCCATGAATCTTTAGAGATGATAGCTCATTTCTGAGAACACTTTTTTTGAAAGAATTGCCGTATTACAATTTTATTATTTTTCCTGCTAACTTGGTCACATATAATGACACAACGCGAAGGTTCTCCAATTATTTGATTTTTTTTGAATTTTCTATGCCCATTTGAAAGCGTGGTCAAAACGGTGGGCATGGTTTTTCCTAGTTGAATCCCTGAAAACTTTTGTTGTTTCTCTGATTAAATAGATACTTTTGTACCTAAAAATGATTTTTGGGAAAAATAAATAGCAAACTATGAGGCAGTCATGGTTCAAATTTGACCCGCTTCCAGCTGAATCGGCAGAAATTAGTCTTTTCACGAGCGGTGGATCAAAACTTTTGACACCCAACCATTTGGTCAATTATGCATTAAATATGGCCTAGTATTTTGAAAAATTGAATTGGTTCAATTTTTCAACAAATATGTGGTAGGTCCTTCACAAAAACTCAAAACTTCCTTGGCGATAACTTTAATCATTTGGGTTCAAACCGGCCTCATTCTCCCCCCTCATCCTCTGCCGCCCACGCACACTCAAGCCGCTCGCCGCCCACATGTGCTATGATTGTGAGTAATAAAATTGATGTGCTCCAAATTTGCAACAAATATTTGCTAGGTTCTTTATAAAAATATCATTTTGGACACTCGAAAAATGATTCTCTTACAAAAAACTCATATCTTAGAACACTTTTTTAATGATATTTACATTATTCAAAGTTTTTTATTTTTGCTGAAAAGTAGGTTACACTAGGTGACAGAATGCGAAGGTTTTTTATTTCTATTTATTTTTACAAATTTCTTAGGTTGTCAAATAGCAGAGATGATTCAAAATCTTATTTTTAATCAATTATGACCAATTTAAATGGTCTTAACATCATCAAAGGAGATACTGCGTTCTGATTGGTCTAAAATCATCTCACGCGGATCATGGATTAAGCACCGTCCTATGCGCCTGGATCCAACGGCAGCCCACACCCCCCTCGTCGCTGGCACCCCCTCCCGAATCCCTCTCATCCTCGTCCACACACGTAACCCTAGCCCCCTTCTCCCAATCGCCGCTGCCGCTCCCTTATCCCCATCGCCACCGCCACCGTCCTTCCCCTCGCGCTGCCCAGATCTACGCACACTCTCGCCGCCACCGTCCTTCCCTCTCCGCCTCACCTCTGTCTCCCACCACGCCGCTGCCACCGCCCCCGCCCCCATACCATGGCCGGCCTCCACCCCTGCATCGACGACGAGGAGCCTGAGTACCCATGCCTCCCCGCCCTCAAGTGGCGCCTGTTCCCCGCTACCTGGATCCGCGTCGCCCCATCCACTCTCTCACCCGGACCACACGCCGGACCAATCCCGCACCCGCACAGCCCATCGGTGACCTCGCTGGAGAAGAAAGAAGAAGGTGAGAGATGGAAGCGGCGGAGGCCGCGGCCGGCGTGCAGCTGGGCTCCTCGAAGCCGCAGATCGCGACCCAGCTAGGCTCCTCCGCCGACTCGCACCAAGTTCCTCGAGGAGTTCGCGCGGCGGTTCGACCTCCTCGGGCAGGTCTGATTCGGGATGGAGGTAGTGAGCATCCGCCGTAGCAGGGCCGACGACACGGGCTGGAGGGTGAGGCTCGCCTGCGCTGGCAGCAAGCTGGAGGAGGAGGTTTGACGCCATGAGATCAACCGCCAGATGCCATGGGCGCCAGTTGGAAGCTGCAGGGCGAGATCGACCGCGTCCTCAAGAAGGTCCAGGAGGGCGTCGTCGTCTTCGACAACATCTGGAACAAGGCACGCATGCACGCGCCTCCTTCTTTCCTCTCCCCAACCCTCACGCTAGATTCTCATGATTTTGCATGATTTTGGGGCAGGTCTACGACACCGAGAATGTGAACCAGAAGGAGAAGTTTGAGGCGGACCTCAAGAAGGAGATCAAGAAGTTGCAGCACTACTGGGACCAGATCAAGACCTGGATCCAGTCCAGCGAGATCAAGAACAAGAAGGTGACCCCTCTATAAACAGATCAAGGACCATGATCTGTTTGGTGCTGTTTTCGATGATGATTTGGTCCTTGTAAATGCCCTCCTTGTAGATTTAGCTTAGTACACTAGATCATGTAATGTGTGTAGGCTTATTACTCTGTGTGGTTTTATCTTGCCACTGCAGTGAAGATCAGGGATTCACCGGCAACGGAGTTAGTTCTAATATTTCTGTTGTAACAGTTGTTACATTTCTCATGTTTGATTCCTGTTCTGGAAGTCCAAGTAACTTACAAAGTACGTCATATCATGATACATATTGCATGCATATTTGGTTTCCGGTTGATGCATGGTTGGTGTGCTAGCTGTTCGTTAGTACCTGCTGGTTGTTACTATTGCTCTTTTTTATTAAGGCAGTTAGTGTTTAACATCTATCGCTTTAGCGCCTAGCGACTAAATAATGTTTTGTTTCTGGTTAGTTAGGATGATTCGTCCGCTTGTATCCATTTTCCTGAACTAATTATGTGTATTAGTTCGTTTTAGGTTAATTTTATACTATCTAGGACCATGTGTTTTTTGGTTAATTTTACTGTGTTGGATTTGGAAGCGCAGGCGACCTCCATGGACGACATCGACGATGAAGAGGAGGACAAGGAGGACGACATCGACGATGAAGAGGAGGACAAGGACGACGACCAGGACATGCGTGACCCCACCCCGAGCCCAACGAGCTCGACGAGGACATAGTCGAGTCCGACCTCGAGCTCGACGAGGAGGGCATCGTCCAGTCTGACCATGACGGCGTGCCACAGAAGGTCCTGTGCTCTGCTCTGCCTGCCTCATTTACTGCCTCGCCACCGCAATAGATGTTCTTTTTTCTTTTGTAATTTGGCTGGACTTGTGTGTCTCTGTTCTGATGCGTTTGTGCGCGCGTATGTTGAACAGTGACCTCGGATCTGGTGAAGGGCACCAAGGAGAAGCAGCTCAAGGTCAATGGCCCCGTCAGGATGCTGCTCAACATCACCACCAGGAAGTTCCCCTGTGGAGTAGGTAGCCACCTCCCTCTCTTTGCCCTTCCTCACCAATCCCATTTCCTTAGTAGCTCTGCATAGTATATGGTCCTTGCATGCTCACAGTAGCTCGTTGGTGATGTGGGTCACTATGTTTTTGTGGATAGCTAACTGTTTAGGGAATTTCCGTGACGATGATGATGTTGTGCTGGGCAGAGGATGTGAAACATTTAGACCGCTGAGGCCTTTCCGGTCTTTGATGATATAAAATTGAGCTTTTTAAAACTGATGCCTAGCATGCCATCAACGTTTTTTGTTCCTCATCTAGAATGCAGCTCTGTGTGTTGGTGTGATATAATGTAGAGGAGTTGCATGTGACTCATTTGTCAGCTGAGCATATGATGTTACAAGGAGATGCTACTGAGATTTTACGCCGTTGAAGTATCTTAAACCGAGCTTTTTAAAACTGGTGCTTGGTTGATCTAGTTCTAGTATATTAGTTGGGAGAGAGTCTACTGTTGTTGGTGCTGTGTTGTCATTTCTTTTTATGTCGTTGAAGAATAAAAAAGATAAGCATTTCTCCAGCCAATGTCTGAAGTAGTTGCTGCTGTGTAGTCATCGGCTGAACCTAGTTTGGCAGCGCTGTATTTAAAATACCATAGTATCTCAAAGCTTCAGTATTGCAATGTGTGGGCAATGAATACTACGGTTTTAAAGAAAATACATTTTTCTCAGTTTTAGAAAAACTACCGATGCATTTGGCTCATGTTGTTTTACTGTAGTTTTGACTGATAGTCACACAACTTAATCTAACTTATACTAAACCTACGGAGCTACACGAATCAGTGTGTGCCGGCCGGCTGCATGCAATGCTGTATGGTCTTCTGACAGCTGAGCTACGAAGTTGCAGACGTGATCGGCAGTAGCTAATTACAAAGAATAGGAATCAATATCTTATTTTAATTAGTGTGGTGCATGCCATTGAAAGCATACTGACATGTGGTTAGTTATGCTTGTGAACCAAGATGCACGGTAGTCAACCAGCAATGACACGAGCGACTTTTCCTCAGTTTGAGAAAAAGAGGTCTAGACCACTTTTTTTAATACTCCATGAGAACCACAGTAACAACAATACCACTGTTTATGAAACCGTAGTTTTTGGTATAGCCAAATGCCTCAAAGTATTCAAAACTATAGTTTTTCAAAATCTATGGTATTCTAGTAATGCTTTGAAAATACTTTGCATCCAAACGGGGCCTGCAATTAGCACATAGCTGCGTTGTACAGTTGCTTATATAATCAGATGTTGTATGTAGTCACGTACGCTTTCCAATTTTGATCCAATGCTTGCTTCCTAGCTCACGTGTGTCAGTTTTTCAGATACTTGTGACTCCTTGTGCATCACCCCTCAACTAACAAGTAAAAGTAAATAAAATTGTTGTTTATGCTCGCTCCTTGTTTTCATATACTTTTTTTGTTGGCTGTTACTTCTCTTCTTTTATATTGAGTTTGGGAATTTGGTATTGATGATAGTACGACGACTCTGTCATCTGATGCGCAAGTCCATGCACGTCGGCTCTCTGGGTAAGAGAACTTGTCTCGCTGCAGTTGCAGTTATTGAATGACAGTAGAGCAAATTGAATTTTAACAATTCTATCTTCCGCTATTAAAACAAATCTATGACAGAGTTGCAGCAAACTAATGTTATCAGTTCTATCTTCTGTGATCAAAACAAACCCGCAGCAGTTTTCCAATGTCAGTAGCAGCAAGCTAAATTTTATAATTATATCTTCTGTGAAGTTTAGGTGCAATGTGTCGCAGTGAAGTATTTTGCATGGCCTGCACTTGTGCAATGAATTTTCATATTGTGTCTCTGTTTTCTTGTATGAATGAGTATCTCATTTTAACTAGCTGGAGAATAAAAAGCATGGTACTAGCTGAATTTGTCTTGGCATTCTTAATAACTGCCCTTTTTTGAAAGGTCTACTCATAATATATTGGCTTCAGTTTTTTTGATTCTTTTTTGTTGATTCATGTAACAGGTCATCCAGTAAAGCTGTCGAAGGAGCTCCATGCTGAAGAACATAACACTTGTAGAGCTTGTAAAACACTGTATCTCATTATTGAACTTGTGGAGCTTGTAGCTGTGACTGGCATACTGTTATTACACTTGCAGAGCTTGCAAATTGTATGTTAGAGCTTATTTTGTACAGCAGGAGCTTTGTATTGAATCTGGTTGATAATATTTGAAGTGTTACTTGTAGAATTGTTTTGTCCGGCGACTCAGACATACTGGGTATTTATTTATGTTAAATTGAAAAAAATAAAGAATATGACCCTGACAGCTAGGACCCAGTTACCAGAACCTCAAAACGGGGACCCATTTTATAAAAAAACAAAAAATGGGACTGCTAAGACAAAAAGGCCATGGCCCAAAAATAAAAAGGCTGCAATGTTGGGCTTGGCCCATGAAGTCAACGAAAAATTAACAGGAAAAAAATATAGAAAGGTTGAATTAATGGGCTAGGCCCATGTAGAAAACTGAATTGGACCGGGCTGAATCTTGTGCCACATCAGCTTGCCACGCTGGATGCCTACGTGGCCTGGGGAGGTTACTAGTGACCAAAACGCCACAGTGGACTTATTTTGGTCATAAACGTTTGCGACCATTCCAGAAGAAAGGTCGCTATAGTCAGTTTACGACGACCTGCTTTTGACCTTCTGTTTTTGGTCACAAAAAGGTCACAAATGGAAATTTGTGACCATTCAGTGACCAATAGTGGTGGTCACAAGTTGACATATTTCTTGTAGTGGTACCTCACGAGGTGCCCATGACGCAAGCCATGATGACCAAGGGCGCCAGGCGGGCGCCAGCCCGTGCAGTGTCCTCCTTTCCTCTTTGATGCAAAGGGGGCAAGCATAGGTGAGAGGATCGAGCAAAGGCATTCATTTCAGTGCAACAAGACCAAGACCAGTCCAACGGTGGGAAGGAGGTCATCGTGGAGCCCAGGACGGCGTCACCACATGGCCTTTGGTAGGCGAGGACCAACTTTAGTCAGGATAAGTGTACCAGATGTTCCCCTTTCAAATGGCCAATTGTTGGCGCCCTTCCCGCTCAATATTTGGGAAGAGGCCCAGGGCCTTTGCCTATAAATAGGACTAGCCACCCCCAGGGTAGAGGCATCGAGAATGAGAGAGAGAAAGAGAGAGAAGGGTGACTAAACTCCTCCTGGCAGTTCATCCCCCCAGCCAAGAACAGACCCTCGCGAGGTTGTTCTTCCTTGTGTTCTTCATCATCATCAGCCCAAGAGGCAATCCACCACACCACAAACTAGAGTAGTGTATTACACCACAATGGTGGCCCGAACTAGTATAAAACTTGTGTCTCTTGTGCTGTTCTTTCAGTAGTTTAGATCTTTGCGAGACGGAGAGGTAGAGGGCGTAATCTCCGCGCACACCCCAGAGTTCGAACCTCAAGGGTCTGCCGAAACCCAAAATCCGACATTTGGCGCGCCAGGTAGGGGTGCGCCCGAATCCACCCTTCTACCACTTCGCGTCCCGTCGCATCGTCATCACCATGTCCGGCGACCAAGCAGGCAACTAAGATCCATGGGCGGCGTGGCCCGCCCACGCGGAGCCGCTCACCTCGGGCGACCCCGCGCCCCAGGCAGCTCGTGGTCCGCAGGGCGCAGCGGGCCGCGGGCGGCGCGGACAGGCTTCAACAATCCTCACACCGCGGCAAGCGCGATCGGCAGCAAGGGCCTCCAATCATGCCGCGACCACGACATCGTACAGCCGCCGGGAGCAGGCGAACTCGAGGGCCGCGCTCACGGTGACCCGAGAGCTGCTATAGTGTAGGCTGCTGGAAGGCGGCCACGACGTGCTGCTAGAGCGGGTTGCCGAGCTCCTGGGCTTTGCCGTTTCGGGGGCTCACCCCTTCTGCGTCCAGCTCCCGTCTCAAGCCCAGGGCGGCCCTCGCGGGTGCCCCGCACGCGCCCGTGGGCCCCTAGGCTACTCCAACGCCAGTGAAGCTGTCGGTGCCGGACCGGCGGTGGCGCTACCCCCGCCCCCGGCACATGAAGGAGAGGGACTCAACGCGGCCCACGGCGCTAGCGGGCAGCCGCGCTACCACCCCGCGATGGGCACGTCAAGCAGAGCTGCATGGCGCACGAAGCACTACGGCGTAGCCTTCGGGATGACGGCGCCAGAAGAATACGTGCCCCACATGATGGACCAAGGGCACGCTCACGAGGGGGAACAAGGCTCGCTCCTCAGCCCGAGCTGGGGAGACGAGACACCAGAAGTTGAGCTCTTCCAGGAGCCCCGGGACGGTTCCACCGGCCACACTGGAGGCGACGATTATCGGGTACCACTAATTCTTCAGTAGCAGTCGTATGCTAATCATGGATCGCAGGAGGTGCATGTCGCCACAGCGAGCAGCTGCCCCGCTCCCATAGTCTCCTATCCCTCGGGAGGAGGGCGCAGGGGGCTGCAGGAGAGGGGCAGGGATCTGGCATCACCACCGCGGCGTTTGGAGCAAGGCGTTCTCAGGAGGTAGGCCCTCCGCTGGGGAGGTGCCTGAGGGCCTGCCCCTGGCGGAGGACCCATGGTCGTCGGGGGAACCGCTGGCGACCGCTCTACCCCATCGGCGGCGTCCTGGTTTCCGGTCGTCGTTGGTGGCACTAGAGTGTGGCGCAAGGCGGGGCCCACGTCTGGCGATATGAAGCAAGGCCGGTACCTGTGAAGAAGGCCCAGTGCCTGTGAAGCTCGCCGCCCCGTGACAGTCCCACATAATAATGAGTGGGGCTGTACACGCCCCGGGGTCTCAGGGGTGCCGGCCTCAGGCCCTGGGGCTCCCTCCCATACCCAGTGGACAGCACTTAGCTCTGCGCTGGTGAGAAGACATCCAAGACTAGATTAGGTGCCGGACGTGGCCTTTTGTCTGCTTTCATTGCCTTTTCCCTTGATTGTAACTTTTCCCCTGCTGGATTTATGTTGGATTCGAATTTGAGATTTGCGTGTGTTTGGGGAGGGGGTGCTTAGTCTCGTTCGAGCCATTTCTCGCGTTCTGGTTACCACTTCACCACAGCTGCCTCCCCTCGCGAGCCCCTCGCGAGTCGGGTCAGGCCTAGCTCGTGCGCAACCCAAACTGCCGCTGTCGCTCCCTCTCGAGAGGATTTTCCGGTGCCTACGGAGGTTGTCCTCTTGAGAAAAGGCCCAGAGCCTGTGAAGAAGGCGACTGCCTGTGAAGCCGTCGCATTTGGGAAAAGGCCCAAAGCCTGTGAAGAAGGCGAACGCCTATGAAGCCGTCGCATTTGGGAAAAGGCCTAGAGCCTGTGAAGAAGGCAAATGCCTGTGAAGCCGTCAAATTTGGGAAAAGGCCCGGAGCCTGTGAAGAAGGCCAGCGCCTGTGAAGCCCCCCACCAGCGACACTCTCACGTCCTACGGATTCAACTAGAGAACACCCAAGACATCACGTCCTCCCACAGGATACCTTGGGGCCTGCGCGAAACAAAGGGTAAAAAAGACAGGAGCTATACATACTCAGTCGGACAAATCCCCCAATGCGTCCTCGGGAGCACCTCCCGAGCCGTCGCTGGCATCGCTGAACTCGCCATCGCTGTCTGCGTCGCCACCAGCGGCGTCAGGACCGTTCACCACACTGCCCTCGTCAGCAGCCACGATCACGTCGTCATCGTCCGAAGCAAAGGCCCTGACAAGAGCGTCCACGTTGTCTTCCACCCAGTGCGCCAGGTCGTCTCGGACAGCCTGGGGGACTGGGGCGATAGCGGCGTCAAAGTCGAAGTGGGGATCCATGTTTTGGAGATGGCTGAAGACACGGGAAAAGGCGCGCCCGAGCAGGGCGCGGCTCCTCTCCTCCACCAACCTGTCGGCCCTGACCGACCGCGCCTCCAGCTGCGTCACCATGGCGGTGAAGAACTGAAGGTTGCTGGCATAGTTGATTGTGTGCGGTTCACAACCAGCCGCCTGGGAGATGTTGCCCAAGGTTGTGTTAGCTCTCTCCCGGAGCGTGGCAAGCATGGGGCCGTGCACGTGCTCCAGGACCTGCCGCTGACGTATCTCATCCGCGTTCTGGCGCGCGACGGCCTCAGCCTCCTCCACCCGCTGGCGAAGACGGAGCATCTCAGCCTGGGAGGCGGCCAACTCCCCTTGCGCTACCTCAAGGGCAGCTCGAGAAGCGTCGGCCCGCCGCGTTGCCTCCTCCCGCTTGGCCCTCAAGGCCGCGGTCCTTCCTTCAGCTTCGACCCGGATCAACTCCAGCCTCCCCTCCAACTCGCGCTGGAGGTCTTGGCGCGCCATCGCCACCCGACGTCCAACCTCCTCCAGGACACGGGCTTCCCGTGCAGCGACATCGTCCTCCGCCTGCATCACCAAGCGCTCCCTCGTCTCCAGCCGCTCGTACTCGCGGGTGCGTTCGGTGGCTTCCAGCGTCAACGCTTCCTCACGCTTCTAGAGCTCAGCCGGGTCGCCAAAGGCCACCTTCATTGACACAAGGGCCGCCTCGCGCAGCTCCACTTGCTCCTCCAGTGAGTGGCACCAGGCTAGGAGCTCCCGAGCCTACTCCTCCGCCGCCTCTCGCCGTCGGTCAGCTTCCTGGGCCTCCTCGGCAGCCTAGGATCGGGCCACCCGAGAGGCCTGTAGCGACGCCTTCGCCTCTTCATCATCAAGATCACGCTGATGGCGCGCGAGGGCGACGGCGGCCTCCAGCTCGCGCCTCCCTGCAGCCAGGCGCAGGCCCTCGGCCTCTAGGCGCGCGTCTTCATCAGCAAGCTCCTCCCCAAGCAAGTTCACCGTGTCAGTTGCCCTTCAAAGGAATCCTTGTCGGCGAGTGCGGCGCTCCCGGGCGCGCTCGAGCATGTCTTCCACACCATCGTCTGCCCCGAGCAAGCGCCGGGGGCCATGGACCATCGTTCCCCCTCCGGGCAGGGGGCTGGGGGCTGGCACCCTCGCGACGGCCGGGCGCGTCGCGCCAGAAGCCCGGCCAGGAGCCAGGCCGTCTCCAGATGAAGGGCGCAGGGGGCGCCTCAGCCAGTCGCAGTCCACAACCAAACGAGAAGTCCACGGCAGGCTGGCTATGCCACGAGAGGGCCCGCGAAGGAAGATCACAGGGAGTGAAGGGCCGAAGTGCGCCTCGGGACGGTTCGCCCCTTCAATCGCCCTCACCACCAGAGCAATGCTGCTCGGAGCACTTGGGGATGATGGAGGAGGCGAAGCCAAAGGAGGCGGCACCTCAGCTACCTCCGCAAGCTCGGCCGGAAGGGGCCTGCGGATCAAGGGTCAGTAAAAGCAACAAGAAGGTTAGAAGCTGGAAAAGGAGAAGACTTACTCATCAGTGGCGAATTACTTCCTGCGCTTCAGCAAGCGACAAGGGAAGTCATCACCCAGGGCCTCCCTTTTTCGCCGGAGGGCCTCAAAGTCCATGCGGAAGCGGCCCAAGAGAAGAGCGCAAGGATCAACCTGCGACGAAGACGGAACATCGAGGCAGTCCGTGTCAGGGGCGCCTGCCTGACGCGTGCTGCCAATCGCCTCGCCAGAAGACGCGGCTGGGGCCTCAGGGGCCTCAGCCCCAGGCGCTGGGAGCGACTGCTTGCCACCCTCAGCCTCCGCGGCACGGGTCCCACGAGCTGCCCCCTCGAGAGCATCACCCGGCGCTGTTGTCGGTGTTCTGGGAACGGGGGCCCCTAGACTTGCCTGCCGGCGGCCTGCGGTGTGGCTTAAAGGGGGCCCAGCACGACCCATCTTCATCACACGAGACCCAAGACCCTCGCGAGGGGCCAAGCCTCGCGGGGCGGATGACGCAGAGCTTCCTCAGGCGCCGCCTCATCAGGCTGGCTCATGAGGAGGCGAAGAGATCAAGGCGGGGTTCCTCACGAGGTGCCCATGACGCAAGCCATGACGACCAAGGGCGCCCGGCGGGCGCCAGCCCGCGCAGTGTCCTCCTTTCCTCTTTGGTGCAAAGGGGGCAAGCGCAGGCGAGAGGATCAAGCAAAGGCATCCATTTCGGTGCAACAAGACAAAGACCAGTCCAACGTTGGGAAGGAGGTCATCGTGGAGCCCAGAACAGCGTCACCACAGGGCCTTTGACAGGCGAGGACCAACTTTAGTCAGGATAAGTGTACCAGATGTTCCCCTTCAAAATGGCCAATTGTTGGCGCCCTTCCCGCTCAATATTTGGGAAGAGGCCCAGGGCCTTTGCCTATAAATAGGATTAGCCACCCCCAGGGTAGAGGCGGATTGGGAAGATCCAGATCAAGAAGAGGTCCAGAACCTGGGCCAGCAGAGAGAGAGAGAGAGAGGGGTGGCTGAACTCCTCCTAGCAGTTCATCCCCCCAGCTAAGAGCAGACCCTCGCGAGGCTGTTCTTCCTTGTATTATTCATCATCATCAGCTCAAGAGGCAATCCACCACACCACAAACTAGAGTAGGGTATTACACCACAATGGTGGCCCGAACTAGTATAAACCTTGTGTCCCTTGTGCTGTGCTTTCAGTAGTTTAGATCTTTGCGAGATGGAGAGGTAGAGGGCATAATCCCCGCGCACACCCCAGAGTTCGAACCTCAAGGGTCTGCCGGAACCCGAAATCCGACATTTGGCGGGCCAGGTAGGGGGGCACCGGAATCTGTCTTCCACCGCTCCGCTCTCCTCCGACCGTCGCGTCCATGTCCGACGCTCGTCGGGCCCGCGCCGAGCGCCGGGCCGCCACCGCTTCTCGCATCGCCCAGACGGCTCCCATCGGGGGGCGTCCTCGTCGTTCCCCGTCGCCCGCCATCAACGCCGCCACCGGCCCGGCAGGGGACGAGCAGCAAGCGACGTCCCAGCATACATCCGTGCGGCAAGACGGCCGCACCGCTACTCCATCGCTCACACCAGCCGGCTCTTCATCCCGCGCGCTCCGCGCACCCTTGGAGGCTCGAGCTGCGCTCATCGCGGCTAACGAGCTCATCCGCGCCGTCCGTTCCGCTGCGCCGCACCCCGCCCCGCGCGGGCAACGAAGCCCCGGGGGCGTACCAGCCGCCTCCTCTCCAAGAAGATGCCATGGCTCCAAGGCGCGTGGCCCCTGGCCGGAACCCGCTCTGTCAGGCGCCAGCGCGACAAGAGCAGAGCTGCCAAGAAGTCCCTCGCCCGCAAGAAGCTGCCCGGGCGCTCCCCGCTCCGGCACGTCGCGACCCTGCTCCAGCTCCGACACACCAAGACCCCGCGCTGCTCCCAGCAGCAGCGCATGAGGACCCGCAAGACCAAGCTCTCCCTCACCCAAAGCCTCCCGTGGCCACAACAGGCTGCCGTGCCTACACCACCGAGCTGCGTAGCATCGCATGGCCCGGCAAGTTCAAGCCAGACCTGCCTCCCCACTACAACGGCACCATCGACCCTGCAGAGTTCCTCCAGCTCTATGAGCTGGGCATCGAAGCTGCCAGCGGGGACGAGAAGGTCATGGCGAACTAGTTCCCCATGGCGCTGAAGGAAGGAGCTCGCACCTGGCTCCTGAATCTGGCTCCAGGCACGATCTCTTCCTGGGACCAGATGCGCACCCGCTTCATCGCCAACTTCCAAGGTACTCGCGACCGACCGCCCGCCGTGAGCGACATGCGCCGCATCAAGCAACAACCCGGAGAGACCCCGCAAAAGTACATCCAGCGCTTCAACAGTGCGCACCTCAAGATCCCCAAGGTGTCCGAGGAGGCCATCATCTCAGCCTTCTCTGATGGTGTGCGCGACGTCAAGATGAAGGAGGAGCTGGCGATGCATGAAGACCTGTGCGCCTCCCTAGAGCTGTTCAACTTGGCGACCAAGTGCGCCAGGGCTGAGGAAGGGCGTCTTTCCCTCCTCGAGCTGCCAGCCGCAGACCCAGAAGAGAAGAAGCCCAAGGCTAAGGACGTGAAGCGCAAGGGGGCTACCGTGCTCGCGGCAGAGCCCGACACCAAGCGGGGCAAAGATCTGCCCGAATCCTCCAGGGGCAGCCGGTAATGTGTGTACCACGACCTCCACACCCACAACACCAACGAATGCCAAGAACTCCGCACCGTGCGAGAAGGAAGGATCGGCCGTCGTCCCGACCGTGCTGACCGGGGCTACGGCCAAGGAGGAGGAAGAAACGCGGGACGCTGGGAAGACCGCAGCCCGCGCCAAGGGTGGCGCGATCACCCTCGCGAGGATCGCTGGCGAGACCTGCCTCGTGAGCGGGACTGGAGGGATTAGCCTTGTGAGGACCGCCCACAAGGCAACGCAGGCCTCCCTCCACTGCCGCCTCAGCCATGGAGGAACGAGGACCGCCATCAAGACGAGGGGGCTGGGGGCTTCCAGGAGCCGCACGCGATCGCCTGCATCCTAGGCGGAGCTCAAGCCCCTGCCTCCCAACGCATCTTCAAGCAGTTTGCCCGCGAAGTGAATGCAGTCATCCCCAAGCTCGAAGCAACGCGCCCTCTTAGGTGGTCGGCGTGCGCCATCACGTTCAGCTCAGCGGACCAGCTCAAGTGTGCGGCCACAGCTGGAGTCCTCCCGATGCTTTGCTCCCTAGTCATCAGCAACGAACTGGTCACCAGGACCCTCATCGATGGTGGGGCAGGGCTCAACGTCCTGTCCATAGAAACGTTCAACAATCTCCAAGTGCCCTATGACCAGCTTCAGCCAACCGAGCCTTTCTCCGGAGTCACCGACGGTTCCACGGTTCCGATTGGGCAGGTCCGCCTTCCTATCACCTTCGGGGCACGCAACAACTACCACACCGAGCTCATCGACTTCGACGTCTCCCACATCCGCCTGCCGTACAACGCCATCCTCGGGTACCCAGCGCTGGCCAAGTTCATGGCCGTAACTCACCATGGCTACAACGTCCTCAAGATGCCAGGAAGTGGCGGAGTCATCACTGTGCCCTGTGAAGAGAAGGATGCGGTGTGTTCCCTTGAGCGAGCCTTTCAGGCCGCGTCACTGGAAGACCCAGATCACGGAAGCAGGAGGCTTCCCGAGACCACCCCCAAGAAGAAGAAGACATCGTCTGGACTGGCCCCTCAAGAGGCGGGCCCCTCAGGGCCCGCGTCTGCCCAAGGGGAACCTCCTTCCATCGCATAGGAAAGCGCGCCCGGCGCCCTCCTCAGGCAGGGCTCGGGGGCTCTCCCTTGGAGGGCCACCGACCTGGCCAGGGTCATGAGGGAGGCGCTTGGGCACCACGTGGAGGCGTGTTTCGAAGCACGAAGGAGCAAGGCAAGGAAGGTCAGATCAGCAGGAGTTCGTCAACAAGGCCGTTCAAGAACTACAGGAGTCAAGAGTCATGAGAGGCTGCCACCGTCTACCGGCTGTGGCTCCCCATCCAGGCGAGGATTGTGGGCTACGCGTCTGCATCGACGCACCAAGGCTCAACCGAGTCGCCTCGCTGGAGCGCCTCTGGCCCTCGCAGGTGGGGCGCTGTGGAGGACCGCCCCACAGCTACACTCGCATGCCTTACGGCTTGCCGAATGCGGCTGCTACGTACGAGCACCTCATGAGGGGCATCATGGAGGCTCAAGAAGACAGGTGTTCCGCAGCCCTGTCGGAGATGGAGATGATTCGCGAAGAGCCACCAGTGCCTCCGGAGCCTCCCGAGGCCCCTGGGCCTGGGGGCTCATGAGGATCAGCTTCCGCGGCCCACCGAGTCTGCTGCACCAACACTCCTTCGTCCTCGACATCTTCAGGTGACATCTTTCAAGTTTCATTTCCAGCTGGGAGCGCCCCTACCAGGGCTGCATCATTCCCAGGCCGCGTGGCTCCGTCCATGCGGCATGTATCCCTTTTATTTCGTGTTGTTAGCTTGCTTTGTTGGGGGCGCCCCTCGGGCTGCATCATACCCAAGTCGCTCCGGCCAGGCCCAGCGGCATGTATCTCCTTTGCGTTTATTTCCGGCTATGCATTCGCCCATCATGCTTGATTACTTGATGCATGTCCATGGCACCTCTTATTCTCCATGTCGACCACTTGCACATTAAAGGGGGGGTACCTGAGCATCGCGACTCAGGGCTCTTACCGGTGCTCCAGCCCTCACCCTCTGGCCTTGTCCACGGCATCGCGACCTGGCATACCAGCGCTGAGACCAGCTCGAGGGCCAGGACCTGAGGACGTAGAGTGCCGGCATCTAACCAAATTTGCAGAACACATCACAAGATAAGGCCCAGTGCTAGGCGCAACCCGCCTAGAGGTAGGGCCCCGTGAGTCCCGCGCTGGCTCACGGGTGCCCAAATACGCCTCACCTAGCCCTACCGTGTCGGCCACGTGTCAGGGCGGGGCTGTACACGCCCCGGGGGCTCCTCCCGGAGGGGAGACCCCTCCCGCGTACCAGTGGAAGCACCATGCTCCGTGCTGGCTGACGACACTGCCGAGGAGCGGCTATGCCCGTACACATGCGGAAGCGCTATGCTCCGCGCTGGTGATAAACAACTGAGGGTGGCCCCCGGGCCGCATCAACCTCAGGGAGCCCAGAGCTCAGTGTCTAGCCTCATCGCAATGCCTCCCCTCGGGAGTGCCGCGCGAGGGGGCTAGGCACGGGGGCTGCGCCTGGGTCACGCCCAGACGTACGCCACCCAGCCAGGCCCCTCGGGCCTGGTTCGTCGCGCGTCTCTCCCCGAGCGGAGCCAAGGTATGAAGGCCGTTTGAGCGTCAAGGGGGACCCCTGAGCATCGCGACTCAGGGGCCTAACTGATCCCATAGCCCCTCACTCCTTAGTTCCGAAAGGCTAATGCTGGTTGAGGTACGCGCGGGGCCGGGCTCTGCAGACGTAGAATGGTAGTCTCACTTGCATCTCACCCCATCACTTGCTATTTGCGCGTCAAGGGGGACTCCTGAGCATCACGACTCAGGAGCCTAACTGGTTCCGTAGCCCCTCACTCCTTTGGTCCCGTCCTGGTTTCCGGTCGGGGCTAATGCTGGGTGAGGTACGCGTGGAGTCAGGCTCTGCAGACGTAGAACGGAAGATCCACCTACATCACACCTCCCTACTTGTTGTTCATGCACCAAGGGGGACTCCTGAGCATCGCGACTCAGGAGCCTAACTTGTCAGGTAGCCCCTCACTCCTTTGGTCCCGTCCTGGTTTCCGGTCGGGGCTAATGCTGGGTCAGGCACGCGCGGGGCCGGGCTCTGCCGGCGTAGAACACAAGCAAGTAGGGAGGAAAAGCATAAAATTCAAGAAATTTAAAAAGCAAATATTACAGTCCATACTGTCGTCTCAATTCCAAACGCAAGTTTAAACGCCTCCCCGAGGCATGATACATGTGCAGGAATTAAAAGCAGGACAGGAGCTGTAGCGGAGTCGCTTGTTGGTGGTGGAGCAGCGCAGAGTGGCTTCGCCTCATGGAGCAGCAGGACCGGTAGCGCCTTGCTTCGACTTGGTGCTGAAGGCCCGGGACTTCCCCAGCAGAGCCTCCGCATGACCCTTCACGGCCTCGACAGCGGCGGCAGCACCCTCGCTACTTACTGGCTCCAACAGGCTGTCGAGGTCGGCGCCGGGGTCGCGGAGGTAGATGTGGGTGAAGACCCGCGTCAGCGCAGCAGAAGACAGGACACACGCCTCGGCCTCGGCCGTGGGGCCAAGGCCAAGGGAGACATCCTCAAGGGCACGAACTAGGAAGGGAAGCAGCTTGGCGGGGCCGTCCTCGGCGCCAGCCAGCGGGCTCTCCAGGCCGCTCTCGTAAAGCATCTTCAGCGAGGAACGAGCTTTCTTCTCCATGTCCGCGAAGGCCACGCGATCCTCGGCAAGAACCCGGGCTTTGCCGTCCAGCTCAACCTTCGTCGCCAACAGCTCCTTCTCCAGCGCACCTAGACGGTCGCGGCGTTTCTTGAGCTTGGCCTCCCGGCCCTCGATGGCCACCTCGCGAGCCTTCATGCCTTCTTCTTGCTCCTGGCGAAGACGAACCTCTTTCGCGAGCTGGTCTCGCAGGCCTTGCAGCTCGTCCTCCAGCGCCTTGCAACGATCACGGACTTCAACCACCTCCCCCAGAGCCACGTCACGAGCAGCCTTCGTCTCAAGGACGGCCAGCTTCTCCTCGTCGTGGGCCGTCGAGGCCTGAACCAGCGCCGCCCGCATCGAGGCGTCGGAGTGAATCCAGCCTGAAGCCAGCTCCAAGCGCCCGGCCACTAGGCGAGGGTCGGCGCCAAGAAGATCCTATCGCAGCCGGTCCAGTCCAGCAGCAGCACGCTCCAGGACGGCAGGAGGAGTCGGCGAGATAGCAATTGGTGGAACGGGAGGAGAAGGTAGCGGCGGCGAGACCACAGCATCCTGAGGCGGAGTCTGCTGCGCCCCAACGACTGTGGCGGCGGCAGCAGGCAAAGGCACCTTGGGGGTCACTTGGGCCATGGGGGCTGAGCTCGCCCCAGCCAGCTCAGCCAGACCTCGTGAGGACGATCGGGCAGGAGAAGCCCATGCATCGCGGTCACCTCCTTCCACAGGCGGAGGCGTTGCCATGGATGAAGCCTCAGGAGCCCCCTTCGGCTTCTTCGCCGCGGGCGCCAGCCTATTCAAGAGATGCGAACGTCAAGCTTCAGCAGCGGAACAAGAAATAAAGACAAGGGTCAAGTGCTTACGGGTCATCGCCGGTGAGCTCCGGCAGCCTCCGGCCAAATTTGAAGCCTGACAGCCGGCTGGAAGGGTCAACCTCGGAAGCAGAAGGTGCGTTTGCAGACCGCCTCGGGGCGGGGGCAGACGCATGGGAGACCAGCCCGGTCCTGTCCTTCTTCGGGATCGGGGGCAAGCTCCCGCCGACCTTCTTGTACCCATCTTCGTCATCATCGCTTGAAGAAAGGTGGAGAGTGCGGGGCCTGCACCGGGGGAGGGGAGCCCTCGACTCTCCGTCGGTCGCCTCGGAGTCAGGCCCCTTCCCCGCTCTTCTTCACCCTCCTCTCTATCGGAGTCGCCGGAGGACACGTCCACCAGTCCCTCGGGAGCCTCCACGGGCACGGGCCCGTCCCCGTTGAAGACAGGCATGGACTCCCCCACCTGCTCCCAGTCATCGCGGAGGAACAAGGGCGTAGGCGCGCCCTCCAACCTTGCCACCTTGCCCCCAACCAGAGATTGGAGGACCGCGGCCAAGTCTTCGTCGCCCAAGGCCGTGGGGCTCGGATGAGCCCTCCACATCAGAGGTGAGCACTGCCGAAGTGGGGCCAGTTGGTGCTCCAGGAACTCCCTCAGCAGCGACGCGCCGGTCAGCTTCGCCGCCGCCATGCTGACCGGCCTCAGGTCCGGGTCCATCTTCTCCAACACCATTTTCGCGCGGGGGTCCGTGAGCTCCGCTTAGCACCAGTCGCTGGAGCTCGCGGGATGCTCCACGGGCAAGATCAGCCGAGGGTGGATGCGCCCGGCATCTACCAAGACCCACTTGCTCCTGAAGCCCTCAATCCTATTCCCAGGCTTCGAAATGGCAATGGTGCCACCATACGTGATGAAGCTCGCGCACGCGGAAGGAGAACCGCGAGAGACCCGGAGGGAGAAGTAGTGGCGCAGCAAGGCCACTGAGGGTTGCACCCCTACGTGAGCCTCGCAGTAATAGGCAAAGATCGCCAGGAGAAGGACGGAGTTGGGGTGGAGATGCAGAGCCTGCAAGTTGTAATGGCGAAGGACAGAGAAGAAGAACTCGGAGAAGGGAGGCACCAGACCAGCAGCAATGGAGCTTACAAAGAGAGGATAAAAGGTGCTCCCTTGGCCCCCAGGGGTGGTGGAGCCGACCTTGAACACCTGCGCCCCGTCCATGCCCTGCGCCGCCGCCATCCGGCGCAGCCGGGCAAAGCCCGCCTCCGACACATTCGGCAGGTCCAGAGCAGACGAGTACCAAGCTTCGGCCAGGGACTGACGAGGCGCCATGGCTTCCTAGGTCACACGGCCGGAGTAGATCTGGAAATTTGGAGGAAGGGGAGACGCACGAAAGGGGATCTGTGCAGCAACCGGAGAAAGCAAAAGGAAAAGCCTAGGAAGATGCTGCCCCTTTATCAAACTGCGCGGTTGCTGAAGCGCTCCAGTCCAATCAACCGCCACGCGGCGCCCAAGGCCGCAGGCTATTAGGGCCCACGGCGCTTCGCCCTTGCCCTTTCGCCTCTCAGCACGGCCAAGTCCGCGCGCGCCTTGGGCCCGGGGGCTACTGTCGGTGTTCTGGGAACGGGGGTCCCCAGACTTGACTGCCTGCGGCCTGCGGTGTGGCTTAAAGGGGGCCCAACACGGCCCATCTTCATCAACACAAGACCCAAGACCCTCGCGAGGGGCCAAGCCTCGCGGGGCGGACGACGCGGAGCTTCCTCAGGTGCGGCGTCATCAGGCTGGCTCACGAGGAGGCGGAGAGATCAAGGCGGGGTACCTCACGAGGTGCCCATGACACAAGCCATGACGACCAAGGGCGCCCGGCGGGCGCCAGCCCGCGCAGTGTCCTCCTTTCCTCTTTGGTGCAAAGGGGGCAAGCGCAAGCGAGAGGATCAAGCAAAGGCATGCATTTCGGTGCAACAAGACCAAGATCAGTCCAACGGTGGGAAGGAGGTCATCGTGGAGCCCAGGACAGTGTCATCACAGGGCCTTTGACAGGCGAGGACCAACTTTAGTCAGGATAAGTGTACCAGATGTTCCCCTTCAAAATGGCCAATTGTTGGCGCCCTTCCCGCTCAATATTTGGGAAGAGGCCCAGGGCCTTTGCCTGTAAATAGGACTAGCCACCCCCAGGGTAGAGGCGGATTGGGAAGATCCAGATCAAGAAGATGTCCAGAACCTAGGCAAGCAGAGAGAGAGAGAGAAGGGTGGCTGAACTCCTCCTAGCAGTTCATCCCCCCAGCTAAGAGCAGACCCTCGCGAGGCTGTTCTTCCTTGTATTATTCATCATCATCAGCCCAAGAGGCAATCCACCACACCACAAACTAGAGTAGGGTATTACACCACAATGGTGGCCCGAACTAGTATAAACCTTGTGTCCCTTGTGCTGTTCTTTCAGTAGTTTAGATCTTTGTGAGACGGAGAGGTAGAGGGCATAATCTCCGTGCGCACCCCAGAGTTTGAACCTCAAGGGTCTGCCGGAACCTGAAATCCTATAGCTGTCACCTCATCGGGAGCCCCCTCGGCCTCCGGCGCCTCGTGCCTCCCTGCTCCGCCACTTGAGGAGGAGTCGCCTTGGCCAACCAGAAGGGAGGTCACCACCACAGGGTTCTCGCGAGGCCCCTGGAGGCCAGCAGGGCACAGCCCCCATTCATCAAAGATAGGCATCTGCTTCACATAATCATCCCTGTTCTAGCAGAGGTACAGCAGGGCCCCTCCCCGCTGGATGTTACCCGGGTTGGGATCACCAGTCAGGATCAAGAGCACTGTCCTCGGCACCACAGGTGTCAGGTCCTCTTCCTAGAGCCTCATGCGATCACCACACCCACTGAAGGCCCACATCCGGCGGGAGTGGCATTGGAGAGGGGCAATGCGACGCAATAGGAACTCCTTCACTACCTTGGGCACTATCACGCCGATCGATTTCAAGAACGCAAAGCGGCGCCAGACGAAGGCGGGCCGGGGGCTCTCGAGCGTCTCCTGGCCCCAACCCGAATTAGGGACGGCAGGTGAGGTTGGTTTCGATAGTAGGGGGTTGGGCACCCCGACATCAACATACAACCACCGCTCGCAGAACCCAGCCGAAGGCGAAGGAAGCCCGAAGTCGATCCCTGAGGCCACAGTTTCAGGCGCGGCGACGAAGCTCACACACGCCGAGCATTGGGTAGGGTCGTCAAGGCGCAGAGAGAAGAAGTGGCGCAGCAAGGCAACAGAAGGAGGGATGCCCATCATTGCCTCGCAAACAAAAGCGAAGACCGAAAGAAGGGTGATGGATTCAGGACCCAGATGCATCATATGGATCTGGTAATGGGAGAGAACAGCCTTGAAGAAGTCAGAAAAGGGGGGAACCAGACCCGCCCACAGGGCATCAGCAAAATAATGGACCTCAGTGATTATCCTGTCAGTGGGGAAGTGAGACGTAGGCCAGGCCGTCGTCCTCCCGCACTCGTTGAAGATGGAAGCCAGAGCCAAGCTGACCTTGCCCAGGCACTCTCGATTGAGTATGATCGACCGGCCAACGGCAGGGGCCACCGATGGCGGTGGGCGAGACGGAGGCATGGGTTTCTTCCCTCTCTCCTTCTTCGTCGGAGCCATGGCGATGGGAAGAGGGGGAATATTCGATATTAGATTGGAGGCAGGAGCTGGCGTTCGAGGGGGGGAAGAACAAAGGATGCTCGGGCAGCAGGAAAGGGATCGGCTGTGTACAACTACGAGTCCGCTTAGCAGGGCGCAAAATAAGGGGGCGTGGGGGAACAGTGCCGCCCACGTCCAATCAACCGCCACACGGCGCCCAAGGCCGCAGGCTATTAGGGCCCGCGGCGATTCGCCCTTGCCCTTTTGCCTCTCAGCACGGCCAAGTCCGTGCGCGCCTTGGGCCCGGGGACTACTGTCGGCGTTCTGGGAATGGGGGTCCCCAGACTTGCCTGCCTGCGGCCTGCGGCGTGGCTTAAAGGGGGCCCAGCACGGCCCATCTTCATCAACACGAGACCCAAGACCCTTGCGAGGGGCCAAGCCTCGCGGGGGGACGACGCGGAGCTTCCACAGGCGTGGCCTCATCATGCTGACTCACGAGGAGGCGGAGAGGTCAAGGCAGGGTACCTCACGAGGTGCCCATGACGCAAGCCATGGCGCCAGGCGGGCGCCAGCCCGCGCAGTGTCCTCCTTTCCTCTTTGGTGCAAAGGGGGCAAGCGCAGGCGAAAGGATCGAGCAAAGTCATCCATTTCGGTGCAACAAGACCAAGACCAGTCCAACGGTGGGAAGGAGGTCATCATGGAGTCCAGGACGGCGTCACCACAGGGCCTTTGGCAGGCGAGGACCAACTTTAGTCAGGATAAGTATACCAGATGTTCCCCTTCAAAATGGCCAATTGTTGGCGCCCTTCCCGCTCAATATTTGGGAAGAGGCCCAGGGCCTTTGCCTATACATAGGACTAGCCACCCCCAGGGTAGAGGCATCGAGAATGAGAGAGAGAAAGAGAGAGAAGGGTGACTGAACTCCTCCTGGCAGTTCATCCCCCCAGCCAAGAACAGACCCTCGCGAGGCTGTTCTTCCTTGTGTTGTTCATCATCATCAGCCCAAGAGGCAATCCACCACACCACAAACTAGAGTAGGGTATTACACCACAATGGTGGCCCAAACTAGTATAAACCTTGTGTCTCTTGTGTTGTTCTTTCAGTAGTTTAGATCTTTGCAAGACGGAGAGGTAGAGGGCGTAATCTCCGCGCGCACCCCAGAGTTCGAACCTCAAGGGTCTGCCGGAACCCGAAATCGATAGTGATCGTGCCTCTGTGGGCTGAACGCATGTGCCTCTCCATATGATCGAGTCGATGGAATCATTCAGAACACAAACACAGGGGAGCGTAACTCTATATTATACGGCACCATGCCTTTTAGCGCTTCACGCCCGTGCATGTGACCCTTAACACTGCCACGAACGTCCACGCCATCGTGAGTGCACAAGTCATGTCGCTACCTGGTACAGAACCGTGGTTGTAGACACTTCACGCCCATGCTTCTAATAAAAGAAGTGCGACGCAACTCAGTACAGAACCATGGCTTTTAAAAACAAGGAACTTACGCTTTTAACACACCGCACCTCTCGAATCGGCCATCCCGTGCCTCTTAAAGTAAACAATTAGTGTTAACATCTAAACCCATCATGCTTTGTTTCCATAATAAGCGTACGAACGTGACTCTGCGAAAGACCAAACCATGCCCCCATGGAATTCACGTCCGTGCCTCTACTTCTGAATGATTCAACGGAATCATTTCGAACATAAATACATGCGAATGTGACTCTATATAAAACCGCACCATGACTTTGTGGGATCCAAGCCGTGTCTGTGACCCGAAACACTGCAACACAGAAAAGCCACGAACGTAAATGCCTTCATCAGTACACAAGTCATTGCAATACTTGGTTCAGAACCGTGGCTGCAGAGACTTTACGTCTCGTGCTTCATGAGTAACAACGCCTAATTACAATGATACTGGAAACCAAAATACATTTTGTTAACAAAATAACTGACAACGAAATTTCACAAGACAAGGTAAGAAACTCTAGTCCACTGCTTAACAACCCTAGATGCACAGAACAGCCAGGGACGCAGTTGTATACTTAGTCCCCACCGACCTTCTTGCTGGTTTGCTCCTCGCACAGTTCATCAATCTGCTTCTTCATCGCCTCAACGACCTTCATATACTCGTCACATTGCTTCACAGCTTCCACCAATTCCTCCAACAACCGGACGTGCTCGTCAAGGAGATTGTTCTTCTCACCCATAATTTCTAGGATCCTGGTGTTCGCCTTCTCCAAATCTTCACTTGTTTTCTCGAAGAGCTTCTGCCACCCGTAGATGATCTCCATCAGCTGCTCGGACGTTTTGTCAAGCTTTGGCCTTGAAACCAAGGCATTCATCTGATGGAGCAGGTTATTGAGAGTAATTAACATGGATCTAACAGTTTGTTCGCCTCCAAGACGAGTTAGCTGGCTTGAGCCGAAGCTAGCCCGTAAGGCCTCCCCGTCGCCATGGGACCTCTTAGCACTTGCCGTCTCCGCCCCGCTCACCATTCCGTTCTTTTTTCTCGAGCCACAACTGCTCCCCAATTCTACAGCGGAGGACTTCTGCTGAAGACCATGACGCAACCTAACCCTAGCTCCAATTGACTGTAAATCAGTATTAGCAAGACACACCCGCATCAAATTAGGAGTCAGCTCACCACAATAATTCATGTTTCACAAACTAAATCAAGTAGCCGAAAGAAACAAAAAACGAATGAAGCAGAAACAGGGTGAACTTACAGACGAGGAACCCTCGCCAACCGGGATCTCCACCCGCGACAGGACACGGCGCTCCAGAGTAGTCTCCTTCTGCCCAGCCATGGCGGAGAGGGTCAGAGGATAGATAGCAGCAAGAGGAATGGAAGGCCTGTCGGCGGACAAAGGGAGGATTAGGATGTGGCTAGGGTTTTGAGACTCCGTCCGTCCGGCTTAAATAGCTGGAGCTTCCCCTCAGGCGATGAGCTAGAGCGGCGTCACCGGAGGAGACGCTCGTCAGACCATTGGGTTTCTAGAGCGGCACCACGTGGCGTTCACACCCGAATACGAGGAGATGCCCGTCGAACCGTTGGGTTTCCGCAATAAATGCATGAATGTGACTCTGTGTAAGGCATGGCCATGCCTCTCCGGGCTTCACAGTTGTGCCTGTCCTTGGGAACGGTTCAACGGAATCATTTGGAACACGAAGACAAACTAACGTGACTCTACACAATACCACGCCGTCACTTCCTGGGAATCACAACCGTGCGAAGAATATACCATAGCAGCGTCTCTCGAACAGGACATTCCGTGCCTCACAGACTAAACACTGAGTGTTCACATGTGAACCCATTCCGCTGGGTTTCCGCAATCATAGAATGAACATGACTGTGCGTAAGACCAAACTGTGCCTCTGTGGGATTAACGCCCGTGCCTCTCCATCTGATCGAGTCGACGGAATCATTCGGAAGACAAACACAGGCGAGTGTGACTCTATATAATACCACACCATGCCTGTGCCTCTCCATCTGATCGAGTCCACAGCTTTATTGAGTAATATATGTAACATCACGAAAGAAGCGTGACTGTCACTGAGGCATGGAACCGTGTCCGTAGAGAGTTCACGACCGTGCTTTTAAAAACAAGGAAATAAGCTTTTAAAAACAGTGTGCCTCACATAGGCCATTCCGTGCCTCGTAGAGGATCCACTTCAATATTTTGGGTCGCATATGAACCCATTCCACTGGGTTAACCCAATTAAAGAAACGAACGTGACTGTGCGTAAGGCAAAGCTATGCCTCTGTGGGCTGACCGGCCGTGCCTCTCTGTATGATCGAGTCAACGGAAGCATTCGGAACAGAAACACAGGTGAGTGTGACTCTATATAAAACTGCACCATGCCTTTGTAAGTTTCACGGCCGTGCCTGTCGCCCGAAACACTGCAACACAGAAAGCCACGAACATACACACTGTCATGAGTACGCAAGTCATGACGCCACTTAGCACAGAACCATGACTCTTTGTAATTCCACACCATGCCTTTGTGGGCTCCATGCCCGTGCATGTGACCCGAAATATTGCAACACAGAGAGCCACGAGAGTCCACGTGTTTATGAGTACAAGTCATGATGCTACTTAGTACAAAACCATGTCTACACAGACTTCACGTCCGTGTTTTTCATAATTGTGTCTCTCGAACTGGCCATGCTTTCACCATTATGTCGGGGCACCGTGACGTGCGTTCTTTAGTTGAAAAACGTGCCTTCTACATCCACGTGACTGTGCGCCTAACAAGGGAGGAACGCCAACTCGTACTAAAACTGTGGCTCATATGACTACACTTCCATGCCTCTTACAGTGGATCCTCTCTCAGAGAAAACATCTGTAAACACACCCACACACTAACATGACTCCGCATAATGGAAAAATGTGCCTCAATAGGCTTGACACCCGTGCCTATCAAAGTGAACGAGTAAGCGGAATCATTTGGACCACAACTACGCACGTGTCGCAAAAACGTGCTCCCCGCGGCCCCACGAAGTGCTTCTGGTGCAAGCACAACCGTGCTCCTACTGCTAACATGCGACATCCATGCCCCGAGCCTACTCATCTACATGTACCAACAAATGAAATAACACGACGACAATGCAACGCATAAATGGCTTACAAATTCATGGCAGTACAAAAAGGCCGCATGTGCCAACACAACGAAGAAACATGCTCGAAGCTCTCTTCCTACACTCCAGCAACCTTCTTGATCGGTTGGTGGGCAAGGACATCCTCAATCTCCTTCATCGCCGCGTCATGACCTTCCTTGACAGGAGCAAAGGAATTCTCCACTAGGCTCTTGTACTTGACGAGGACCTCCGCCTTCTCATCCATAAGCTCCCCCGCTTCGCCCAACAGCTTCTGCACCAATGCACGGCTCTGCTCATACAGTTTCTTCCAGCGGGCGGCCTCCTGATCCTTCTGGTCGAGCTCGTTGACAAGCTTCTCATTCTCACACACAGACCGAAATATGAGACCAGTGGACTTCTCCACCAAGGCATTGCTCTATTGCACCAACTTCTCCAAGTGAGCGATGAACTCCTGCTGCTTAATTAGCTCATCGAGCACGTTATCGCTGGCTAAGGAATTCGGTACTGCCATCTTGCCAAGATCGTCTCCATCGTGAATGCGCTTGTGAGAGGAATCTCCTCCACGCGAGAGATCGTTCGACACCTGGGCAACGGGGCAGGATATCCCTGCCGCCGCTACAGCGTAGCGGCGGCACCTCTCTCTTCTTTCCGCGGCTTTGGTCCTCGCTGCCTGGTTACTTGAACACCGAGAACCCCTCTTACCAGCCATGGCGCAAGCAAGGAGCTACCAGCAAGAAAGAGGTGCCTGTCTCTGGAGAATTGTGGACGTGGAGTGTTCCTTGAGTAGGTACCTTTTTATAACATATGCACACCAGTTAGACGGTCAAACGGAGTAACCAACGCCTCAAATTCTCACGATCTCTCTTAAATACCTCGAACTCTGCACGCCTAGGAAACACCAGTACTCTCGTTTCATCTCCCAGTGCGTTTGTCCACACTACAACAACTCAACTTCTTTCTAATGATCCGTATATATTCCACAGAAGACATCTCAAACACAGTTAACTTACTGTGTACATCTGTCTGTAGTCCAGAGAAGTTACTGTCGAATTCATACCATTATCCGTTGTCATTTTCTGTTTTGAAATGATATTTATATCAAAATCTTACTATATCTGCGAATTAACTTGCATGAGTCTCAAGGTGACTCCTTAGTGAAAACGTTCATAACACACGCAGGCACGAATGTGACTCTCTCTAATAACAAACAATGCCTCCCTGGAACGCACCACCGCGACTCTCCACAACAAATGAACGAGTTGACAAGGAAAACATTTCCATTCATTGAGTCAGGAGTGTGCCTGTTGCATTAGTAACATAGTGCCAACTCGGCTTCACTTCCACGCACCTCACAGTGACTCACCAGAGAAAATGTATGTAACACATGCGTGCACAAACATGACTCTGGATAATAAGAAGACTTGTCTCTGCCGGATTCACATCCATGCCTCTCCAAGAGAACGAGTGAGAGGAATCATTTGGAAATACCAAAAGCATACCCCCGTGGTAACGTGACTCTGTGTAATGGGTAAACATGCTTCCTTTGAGTTCATGTCCATGCCTCTCCAAATGAACTGGCGAGCGGAATCATTTGGAACACAAAGAACCATGAACGTGACTCTGAGTAATGCCAAACCATGCCCCTGTGGGTGACACAACCACACTAAAATCAAAAAATGCTAGTGTCCCATCGATTGACAGTTAAGAAGGAAAGCAAAAAACAAGCTCATTGAAGCACATAGAAAGTTGCACCAATCTTGATGTCCAAACGGACAATCAAAGATTCGAGACGGTTCGCCATTTCCATGGGAGGGTGAGCGCTGGTGGCCTCACTTCCATGCACCTCACCATGGAACGTCAAAGAAAACGTCTATAACATGCGCAGGCACGAACGTGATCTTGTCTAATAGGTAAACATGCTCCCTATGAGTTCATGTCGATGCCCCTCAAAATGAACTGGCGAGCGGAATCAGTTGGAACACTAAGAAGCAAGAACGTGACTCTAGGTAACGCCAAACCATGCCCCCGTGGGTGTCACCACACTAAAATAAAAAAAATGCTAGCGTTCCACCGACCGGCAGTTGAGCAAGCAAGCAAAAAAAAAGCCCATCGAAGCCCATAGAAAGTTGCACCAATCTTGATGTCCAAACGGTCGGTCGAAGATTCGAGACGGTTCGACCATTTCCCTCTCTCGCTCCACTACCTTCTTGCTTTTCCTTTCGCACCAAAAATCTCGAACACTTCGCCAGTTTCCCTCTCTTGAACACCTCCTCTCTCCTTCTGCCCCCATTGTCCAATCCAGCAGACCAACCAAAATCCAAATCAGGTTCGCCTCACCCACCAGCCGCCATCCACTTCAAGATACAGACAATTGGTTGGTGCCCGTGACAGCACCAAAAACCTCTCCTGACGGCGGCGGTGACTGACAGCGAGGACATGTGCTCTCAATACCGGTGGCGGAGATACCAATAGAGGGCAAGGACCAAAACCAACTGATGGATGCGATGAATCCCTCACAAGAAATCGAAGTTAAAAAAATATAAATCCATAACATTCCATTACCACAGGTCGATCAAAGTGATTTTTTCCCTTTTTGATGGACATGAACCCTAACCGCCACACAAACTGTGTTTCATATAGTCTATTTAGACTTGTCTAACAAAATTGAAATAAGGTAGACACGTGTGCAATTAATGCTACCCCTACCCGCCACAGAAATTTGCTCACAAGATATTTGCTTAAAACATACTGTACATGGCGGAACTATCTAGGACACTGATGTAGATTCAAACCACGAGAGCATCCTTACACATCAGACATGGTACTTACACGAGATTCTATATATCTGTTGATTGTATCTATTTCAAATTATGTGCCTCTCTCATATTAAAATCCGTGCTCCAAGAATAGATCTAGCTAGGTGCTTATAGCATGAAACAACATGTGCCTCTCCGACAACGTCCTTTTTTTGTCCACGGGGTGCACCTCCTCTTTTGCTGTGAAATTCAATTCTGCTTCTACTGCTGCTAATACCTAGGCATTTTTATGCAGCAAGGATTGGTAAGAAGGAAAATAGGATACCTGCGGAAGAGCCTGCCGTGCAGCAAGGTACTATAAAAGGCTCAAACAATCCATATAACAAAAACTATGTAGCAACAGCAGTAAGTTAACCACTTACGTCCACACAATCCTGGGAAATTACACTTCATTGAAATTTTTCACACATTATGTGTATTATTATTCATTCAAAAACATTTTATCTTATCCTCTAAACCTTACAATTATTCCTCCAATTTACAGAATATCATTTGTGGTGTATTTTCCCTATAAAAAAACACTTCCCCTCACTTTGCTGAACTTGACAACAGCTGTACTGCTCACACCTGACCCTAATTTCTATCATTGACTGACCAAACCAAGGGCTAGGTGTTGGGTTTCGTAGTAATTTCAAAAAAATTCCTACGCACACGCAAGATCATATGATGCATAGCAACGAGGGGGAGAGTGTTGTCTACGTACCCACGCAGACCGACTGCGGAAGCGATGACACAACGTAGAGGAAGTAGTCGTATGTCTTCACGATCCAACCGATCAAGCACCGAAACTACGACACCTTCGAGTTCGAGCACACATTCAGCTCGATGACGATCCCCGGACTCCGATCCAGCAAAGTGTCGGGGAAGAGTTCCGTCAGCACGATGGTGTCGTGACGATCTTGATGTACTACAGCAGCAGGGCTTCGCCTAAACTCCGCTACAGTATTATCGAGTACTATGGTGGCTGGGGGAACCGCACACGGCTAAGGAATAGATCACGTGGATCAACTTGTGTGTTTCTGGGGTGCCTCTACCTCAGTACATAAAGGAGCCAAGAGGGAGGGGGCCGCCGGCCAGGAGGAGGGCGCAGGAGGAGTCCTACTCCTCCCGGGAGTAGGACTCCCCCCCCCAATCCTAGTTGGACTAGGATTCCCCAAGGGGGAAAGAGGGAGAGGGGGCCGGCCACCTCTCCTAGTCCTAATAGGACTAGGGGAAGGGGGGAGGCGCGCGGCCACCTTGGGCTGCCCCTTTCTCCTTTCCACTAAAGCCCATTAAGGCCCATATGGCTCCCGGGGGGTTCCGGTAACCTTCCCGGTACTCCGGTAAAATCCCGATTTCACCCGGAACACTTCCGATATCCAAACATAGGCTTCCAATATATCAATCTTTACGTCTAGACCATTTCGAGACTCCTCGTCATGTCCGTGATCACATCCGGGACTCTGAACAACCTTCGGTACATCAAAATGCATAAACTCATAATATAACTATCATCGTAACCTTAAGCGTGCGGACCCTACGGGTTCGAGAACAATGTAGACATGACTGAGACATGTCTTCGGTCAATAACCAATAGCGGGACCTGGATGCCCATATTGGCTCCTACATATTCTACGAAGATCTTTATCGGTCAGACCGCATAACAAGATACGTTGTTCCCTTTGTCATCTCTATGTTACTTGCCCGAGATTCGATCGTCGGTATTCCAGTACCTAGTTCAATCTCGTTACCGGCAAGTCTCTTTACTCGTTCTGTAATACATCATCCCGTAACTAACTCATTTAGTTGCAATGCTTGCAAGGCTTAAGTGATGTGCATTACCGAGAGGGCCCAGAGATACCTCTCCGACAATCGGAGTGACAAAACCTAATCTCGAAATACGCCAACCCAACATCTACCTTTGGAGACACCTGTAATGCTCCTTTATAATCACCCAATTAGGTTGTGACGTTTGGTAGCACCCAAAGTGTTCCTCCGGCAAACGGGAGTTGCATAATCTCATAGTTATAGGAACATGTATAAGTCATGAAGAAAGCAATAGCAACATAGTAAACGATCGGGTGCTAAGATAATGGAATGGGTCATGTCAATCAGATCTTTCAACTAATGATGTGACCTCGTTAATCAAATAACAACTCATTGTTCATGGTTAGGAAACATAACCATCTTTGATTAACGAGCTAGTCAAGTAGAGGCATACTAGTGACACTTTGTTTGTCTATGTATTCACACATGTATTATGTTTCCGGTTAATACAATTCTAGCATGAATAATAAACATTTATCATGGTTATAAGGAAATAAATAATAACTTTATTATTGCCTCTAGGGCATATTTCCTTCAGTCTCCCACTTGCACTAGAGTCAATAATCTAGATTACACCGTAATGATTCTAACACCCATGGAGCCTTGGTGCCGATCATGTTTTGCTCGTGGAAGAGGCTTAGTCAACGGGTCTGCAACATTCAGATCCGTATGTATCTTGCAAATCTCTATGTCTCCCACCTGGACTAGATCCCGGATGGAATTGAAGCGTCTCTTGATGTGCTTGGTTCTCTTGTGAAATCTGGATTCCTTTGCCAAGGCAATTGCACCAGTATTGTCACAAAAGATTTTCATTGGTCCCGATGCACTAGGTATGATACCTAGATCGGATATGAACTCCTTCATCCAGACTCCTTCGTTCGCTGCTTCCGAAGCAGCTATGTACTCCGCTTCACATGTAGATCCTGCTACGACGCTTTGTTTAGAACTGCACCAACTGACAGCTCCACCGTTTAATGTAAACACGTATCCGGTTTGCGATTTAGAATCGTCCGGATCAGTGTCAAAGCTTGCATCAACGTAACCTTTTACGACGAGCTCTTTGTCACCTCCATATACGAGAAACATATCCTTAGTCCTTTTCAGGTATTTCAGGATGTTCTTGACCGCTGTCCAGTGATCCACTCCTGGATTACTTTGGTACCTCCCTGCTAGACTTATAGCAAGGCACACATCAGGTCTGGTACACAGCATTGCATACATGATAGATCCTATCGCTGATGCATAGGGAACATCTTTCATATTCTCTCTATCTTCTGCAGTGGTCGGGCATTGAGTCTTACTCAATTTCACACCTTGTAACACATGCAAGAATCCTTTCTTTGCTTGATCCATTTTGAACTTCTTCAAAATCTTGTCAAGGTATGTGCTTTGTGAAAGTCCAATTAAGCGTTTTGATCTATCTCTATAGATCTTTATGCCTAATATGTAAGCAGCTTCACCGAGGTCTTTCATTGAAAAACTCTTATTCAAGTATCCCTTTATGCTATCCAGAAATTCTATATTATTTCCAATCAGTAATATGTCATCCACATATAATATCAGAAATGCTACAGAGCTCCCACTCACTTTCTTGTAAATACAGGCTTCACCGAAAGTCTGTATAAAACCAAATGCTTTGATCACACTATCAAAGCGTTTATTCCAACTCCGAGAGGCTTGCACCAGTCCATAAATGGATCGCTGGAGCTTGCACACTTTGTTAGCTCCCTTTGGATCGACAAAACCTTCTGGTTGCATCATATACAACTCTTCTTCCAGAAATCCATTCAGGAATGCAGTTTTGACATCCATTTGCCAAATTTCATAATCATAAAATGCGGCAATTGCTAACATGATTCGGACAGACTTAAGCATCGCTACAGGTGAGAAAGTCTCATCGTAGTCAATCCCTTGAACTTGTCGAAAACCTTTTTGCGACAAGTCGAGCTTTGTAGACAGTAACATTACCGTCAGCGTCAGTCTTCTTCTTGAAGATCCATTTATTCTCAATTGCTTGCCGATCATCGGGCAAGTCAACCAAAGTCCATACTTTATTCTCATACATGGATCCCATCTCAGATTTCATGGCTTCAAGCCATTTTGCGGAATCTGGGCTCACCATTGCTTCTTCATAGTTCGTAGGTTCATCATGATCTAGTAGCATGACTTCCAAAAGAGGATTATTGTACCACTCTGGCGCGGATCTCACTCTGGTTGATCTACGAGGTTCAGTAGTATCTTGATCTGAAATTTCATGATCATTATCATTAGTTTCCTCACTAACTGGTGTAGGTGTCACTGGAACAGTTTTCTGTGATGTCCTACTTTCCAGTAAGGGAGCAGGTACAGTTACCTCGTCAAGTTCTACTTTCCTCCCACTCACTTCTTTCGAGAGAAACTCCTTCTCTAGAAAGTTTCCGAATTTAGCAACAAAAGTCTTGCCTTCGGATCTGTGATAGAAGGTGTATCCAATAGTTTCCTTTGGATATCCTATGAAGACACATTTCTCCGATTTGGGTTCGAGCTTATCAGGTTGAAGCTTTTTCACATAAGCATCGCAGCCCCAAACTTTCAGAAACGACAACTTTGGTTTCTTGCCAAACCATAGTTCATAAGGCGTCGTCTCAACGGATTTTGATGGTGCCCTATTTAACGTGAATGCGGCCGTCTCTAGAGCGTATCCCCCAAAATAATAGCGGTAAATCAGTAAGAGACATCATAGATCGCACCATATCTAGTAAAGTACGATTACGACGTTCGGACACACCATTACGCTGTGGTGTTCCGGGTGGCGTGAGTTGCGAAACTATTCCACAATTTTTCAAATGTACACCAAACTCGTAACTCAAATATTCTCCTCCACGATCAGATCGTAGAAATTTTATTTTCTTCCTACGATGATTTTCAACTTCACTCTGAAATTCCTTGAACTTTTCAAATGTTTCAGACTTATGTTTCATTAAGTAGATATACCCATATATGCTTAAATCATCTGTGAAGGTGAGAAAATAACGATATCCGCCACGAGCCTCAATATTCATCGGACCACATACATCTGTATGTATGATTTCTAACAAATCTGTTGCTCTCTCCATAGTACAGGAGAACGGTGTTTTGGTCATCTTGCCCATGAGGCACGGTTCGCAAGTACCAAGTGATTCATAATCAAGTGGTTCCAAAAGTCCATCAGAATGGAGTTTCTTCATGCGCTTTACACCGATATGACCTAAACGGCAGTGCCACAAATAAGTTGCACTCTCATTATCAACTCTGCATATTTTGGCTTCAACATTATGTATATGTGTGTTACTACTATCGAGATTCAACAAGAATAGACCACTCTTCAAGGGTGCATGACCATAAAAGATATTACTCATATAAATAGAACAACCATTATTCTCGGATTTAAATGAATAACCGTCTCGCATCAAACAAGATCCAGATATAATGTTCATGCTTAACGCTGGCACCAAATAACAATTATTTAGGTCTAATACTAACCCCGAAGGTAGATGTAGAGGTAGCGTGCCGACTGCGATCACATCGACTTTGGAACCGTTTCCCATGCGCATCGTCACCTTGTCCTTAACCAATCTTCGCTTGATACGTAGTCCCTGTTTCGAGTTCCAAATATTAGCAACAGAACCAGTATCAAATACCCAGGTGCTACTGCGAGCATTAGTAAGGTATACATCAATAACATGTACATCACATATACCTTTGTTCACCTTGCCATCCTTCTTATCCGCCAAATACATGGGGCAGTTCCGCTTCCAGTGACCAGTCTGCTTGCAATAGAAGCACTCAGTTTCAGGCTTAGGTCCAGGTTTGGGTTTCTTCTCTTGAGTAGCAACTTGTTTGCCATTCTTTTTGAAGTTCCCCTTCTTCTTCCCTTTGCCCTTTTTCTTGAAACTAGTGGTCTTGCTGACCATCAACACTTGATGCTCCTTCTTGATTTCTACCTCCGCATTTTTCAGCATCGCGAAGAGCTCGGGAATAGTCTTGTTCATCCCTTGCATATTATAGTTCATCACGAAGCTCTTGTAGCTTGGTGGCAGTGATTGAAGAATTCTGTCAATGACGCAATCATCTGGAAGATTAACTCCCAATTGAATCAAGTGATTATTATACCCAGACATTTTGAGTATATGCTCACTGACAGAACTGTTCTCCTCCATCTTGTAGCTATAGAACTTATTGGAGACTTCATATCTCTCAATCCGGGCATTTGCTTGAAATATGAACTTCAACTCCTGGAACATCTCATATGCTCCATGACGTTCAAAACGTCGTTGAAGTCCCGATTCTAAGTCGTAAAGCATGGCACACTGAACTATCGAGTAGTCATCAGCTTTGCTCTGCCAGACGTTCATAACATCCGGTGTTGCTCCTGCAGCATGCCTAGCACCCAGCGGTGCTTCCAGGACGTAATTCTTCTGTGCAGCAATGAGGATAATCCTCAAGTTACGGACCCAGTCCGTGTAATTGCTACCATCATCTTTCAACTTTGTTTTCTCAAGGAACGCATTAAAATTCAACGGAACAACAGCACGAGCCATCTATCTACAATCAAACATAAACAAGCAAGATACTAATCAGGTACTAAGTTTCATGATAAATTTAAGTTCAGTTAATCAAATTAATTAAAGAACTCCCACTTAGATAGACATCCCTCTAATCCTCTAAGTGATTACGTGATCCAAATCAACTAAACCATAACCGATCATCACGTGAGATGGAGTAGTTTTCAATGGTAAACATCGTTATGTTGATCATATCTACTATATGATTCACGCTCGACCTTTCGGTCTCCGTGTTCCGAGGCCATATCTGTATATGCTTGGCTCGTCAAGTATAACCTGAGTATTCCGCGTGTGCAACTGTTTTGCACCCGTTGTATTTGAACGTAGAACCTATCACACCCGATCATCACGTGGTGTCTCAGCACGAAGAACTTCCGCAACGGTGCATACTCAGGGAGAACACTTCTTTATAATTTAGTGAGAGATCATCTTATAATGCTACCGTCAATCAAAGCAAGATAAGATGCATAAAAAAGGATAAACATCACAAGCAATCAATATAAGTGATATGATATGGCCATCATCATCTTGTGCTTGTGATCTCCATCTCCGGAGCACCATCGTGACCACCATCGTCATCGGCGTGACACCTTGATCTCCATCGTAGCATCGTTGTCGTCTCGCGAAGCTTATGCTTCCACGACTATCACTACCGCTTAGTAATAAAGTAAAGCATTACATCGCGATTTCATTGCATACAATAAAACGACAACCATAAGGCTCCTGCCAGTTGCCGATAACTCGGTTACAAAACATGATCATCTCATACAACAAAATTCATCATCATGCCTTGACCATATCACATCACAACATGCCCTGCAAAAACAAGTTAGACGTCCTCTACTTTGTTGTTGCAAGTTTTACGTGGCTGCTACGGGCTTAAGCAAGAACCAATCTCACCTACGCATCAAAACCACAACGATAGTTTGTCAAATAGACTCCCTTTTAACGTTCGCAAGGACCGGGCGTAGCCATACTTGGTTCAACTAAAGTTGGAGAGACAGTCGCCCGCAAGCCACCTATGTGCAAAGCACGTCGGGGGAACCGATCTCGCGTAAGCGTACGCGTAATGTTGGTCCGGGTCGTCTCGTCCAACAATGCCGCCAAACCAAAGTATGACATGCTCGTAGGCAGTATGACTTATATCGCCCACAACTCACTTGTGTTCTACTCGTGCATATAACATCAACATAAATAACCTAGGCTCTGATGCCACTGTTGGGTTTCATAGTAATTTCAAAAAAATTCCTACGCACACGCAAGATCATGTGATGCATAGCAACGAGGGGGAGAGTGTTGTCTACGTACCCACGCAGACCGACTGTGGAAGCGATGACACAACATAGAGGAAGTAGTCATACGTCTTCACGATCCAACCGATCAAGCACCGAAACTACGGCACCTCCGAGTTCGAGCACACGTTCAGCTCGATGACGATCCCCGGACTCCGATCCAGCAAAGTGTCGGGGAAGAGTTCCGTCAGCACGATGGCGTGGTGACGATCTTGATGTACTACAGCAGCAGGGCTTCGCCTAAACTCCGCTACAGTATTATCAAGGACTATGGTGGCTGGGGGCACCGCACACGGCTAAGGAATAGATCACGTGGATCAACTTGTGTGTTTCTGGGGTGCCTCTACCTCAGTATATAAAGGAGCCAAGGGGGACGGGGCCGCCGGCCAGGAGGAGGGCGCAGGAGGAGTCCTACTCCTCCCGGGAGTAGGACTCCCCCCCCCCCAATCCTAGTTGGACTAGGATTCCCCAAGGGGGAAAGAGGGAGAGGGGGGCCGACCACCTCTCCTAGTCCTAATAGGTCTAGGGGAAGGGGGGAGGCGCGCGGCCACCTTGGGCTGCCCCTTTCTCCTTTCCACTAAAGCCCATTAAGGCCCATATGGCTCCCGGGGGGTTCCGGTAACCTTCCCGGTACTCCGATAAAATCCCGATTTCACCCGGAACACTTCCGATATCCAAACATAGGCTTCCAATATATC
This sequence comes from Triticum aestivum, assembly GCF_018294505.1. Lineage (NCBI taxonomy): Eukaryota > Viridiplantae > Streptophyta > Magnoliopsida > Poales > Poaceae > Triticum > Triticum aestivum. Next base: position 513,590,235 of record NC_057806.1, on the reverse strand, counting down.
AATCTTTACGTCTCGACCATTTCGAGACTCCTCGTCATGTCCGTGATCACATCCGGGACTCCGAACAACCTTCAGTACATCAAAATGCATAAACTCATAATATAACTGTCATCGTAACCTTAAGCGTGCGGACCCTACGGGTTCGAGAACAATATAGACATGACCGAGACACGTCTTCGGTCAATAACCAATAGCGGGACCTGGATGCCCATATTGGCTCCTACATATTCTACGAAGATCTTTATCGGTCAGACCGCATAACAACATACGTTGTTCCCTTTGTCATCGCTATGTTACTTGCCCGAGATTCGATCGTCGGTATTCCAGTACCTAGTTCAATCTCGTTACCGGCAAGTCTCTTTACTCGTTCTGTAATACATCATCCGGCAACTAACTCATTTAGTTGCAATGCTTGCAAGGCTTAAGTGATGTGCATTACCGAGAGGGCCCAGAGATACCTCTCCGACAATCGGAGTGACAAAACCTAATCTCGAAATACGCCAACCCAACATCTACCTTTGGAGACACCTGTAATGCTCCTTTATAATCACCCAGTTACGTTGTGACGTTTGGTAGCACCCAAAGTGTTCCTCCGGCAAACAGGAGTTGCATAATCTCATAGTTATAGGAACATGTATAAGTCATGAAGAAAGCAATAGCAACATACTAAACGATCGGGTGCTAAGCTAATGGAATGGGTCATGTCAATCAGATCATTCAACTAATGATGTGACCTCGTTAATCAAATAACAACTCATTGTTCATGGTTAGGAAACATAACCATCTTTGATTAACGAGCTAGTCAAGTAGAGGCATACTAGTGACACTTTGTTTGTCTATGTATTCACACATGTATTATGTTTCCGGTTAATACAATTCTAGCATGAATAATAAACATTTATCATGATTATAAGGAAATAAATAATAACTTTATTATTGCCTCTAGGGCATATTTCCTTCATTAGGAAGGCTTGATATAACAAGAAAAGAATGGATTGATCGCCTTTTTAGGTCAGGAAATGAAAGGAAAGGGCTATCTTATTGGTCTATGTAGATTAAGTTTCAGATTCTTTTTGTACAGTCGTGGAAGACATAGTCTTAAAAGTATATCCCAATTTTTCGATGATACTACGTAATACTTTTGTTACATAATCATCCTGCAGGTCATGAAGGAGGAGATATTGAAACAATATTGTCTGAACTTAAAATTGAATATCCCAAACCTCTAGGCATCTCCCCTGACCCGTCAAAAAAAGAATGAAGCAGAACATGGACAATGAAGCACCTGAGCAAGTGCCAGCACTAGCTTCTAGCAGGGAGGGCATAGAGAAATGTCAAATAATGTGCTCCATCTGCAAACTGCTTAAGTAATTTCCATGCTTTATGGACCTGAACAAATGTTGCCCCTGCCTTGATTTTGCATTTGCCGTAGATGTTAGGAAGGCCGGGTTTGGAAGCATAGAGAAATGCCAAATAGCATGCTCCATCTGCAAACCGCTTGCAGCACACATCTACGACAACTTGGACACAGAAAGCATGACAATAACGTTCGGTGACGCTGGTCAGCAGAAAGAAATCAAGATAACAAAGGAAGGCATCCACAAGGTGTTTTGATACCTAAACGGTACGCATAAGCCAGCACCAAGGCCACGGATTTCCACCGATACAATGAGGGAACTGGTCTCACAACTTGGCCTCGACAAATTAGATTTCAAACACGAACATCTATTTGAAAAGCTAGAAAAACTAGTGGAACTAGATGACAAAAAATCAAACAGGAAATCATTTAAAATATTTTTCCTTAATTTTTTCCACAATGTTGTCTGTGGAACAACCGCCTCTATCTTCAGCCAACAAGCTATAATGGTCAAGGACATGGACTATGAAGAAATGGCACAGATGGATTTTTGTGAGGTAATCGTCGAAAGTATTAAGGAAGGAGCCAAGAAATGGCAGAAGCACAGGACGTTGTCTCAGGAAGAAAAGAACAAAAAGCACCTCAATGGTTTGGCACAGGGACCAGTAATCATGTACCTCGACTCCCTGCTGCTGCCAACCGACACCAAAGAAATGCGGAAGATTGCCAAGACAATGGACAAACCATCATTACCGCGAGCAAACCATCTCAAAGAGAGTGACCTAGCGAAAATAGCTAGAGCAGACATGAAAAGGGACGGAAAAGCACGACCGGATGACTATGAATTTGGCAAGATACAGGTATAGCTCTATTGAATATATATGCATTATCCCTTATAAAAACGGTTTCCAATATAACCAATTGCATTCTGCCGAAACAATGCAGACATGGAAAGGAACAACAGAGAGGATCTTCTATGCCAGCACAGCAACACCTTCGTATTCAATACAAATAATAACAGCACAACAACAGAAGCACCGACAGACGACCAAACTACTACCACCTCAACCCAAGGGCCAGGACGAAGCACATGTCAGCACGAGTGGAAGCAAGGAACCCGACATAGGCACCAACACAGGATCAGATGAAATATTCGGAAGGATAGATGAAATGTTGCAACAAGTACTCGACGAAGCAAAATAGTTACCCGAAATAATAATCAGGGCTGAACACCAATGCAACGAACAAGAGGAGAAATTGGATCAAAAATACAAGAACTCAGTGGTGCAACAAACAATGTCCCTGATGGAATCTTTCGAACAACTTAGAGAATTTCAGGACATAGTTTGCAGGATGAACTTAATAGAAGAGACGACGCTGAAGGTGCCGGATCGAGCAGACGCAGGAGCCACAACTGCACTAGTCGATGGCAACCACACAAAAGAATTCGTAGCCGCAGCAGAAGTAGGGGGAGGAGAAAAAGAAAGAAGGAAGAACAAGACCAACAAAACGAACACGAAGGGAAGAAAAGAATAACAAGATCAAGAACACAGATCTAGAGAATTAGCCAGAGGTGACGAAAGAACAAAACAAGGTGCAAAAAGTGCAAAGCAAGAAGCATGTATCAACCAACACGGCAAGTACCAAAGGATAGCAAAACCAAGGTAGAAAAGTAGCTGTAGAAGCAGAGCATCAACGTGAGAAACAGGTAAATGGGAACAAATACATCATCCATGTGACTTGAAAGCGATGCTTTCAAACTTGAACTTAAAAAATTTGTCTTCCATACTGTCAGGGACATGGCAATAGAACGCCACCCAACATAAAGGCCAACAGCAGCATGTCGTCAAGAACACCGAGCAAGAGGATGCAAGCAACAAAACAAGCAACCTCACAATAGATAATGCTCCCTCAAGAACGTCAACAGGAGCAGTACAAGAGACGAACAGGATCAGAACCAGTAAACACGTGAGTACAAAAATCAGTCTCTTCTTTCTAAACTAGATACGATTTTGAAGTTAACTGGCAAATCTGCAACGAAATATACACTCAGCCAGACAAGCATCATATCAGGAGTCCCACAAACAAGGCACAGGCCGATCTACCATCGACCGTTAACAGCACACAAGATAAGCAAGAAGAAAACAACAAAGGAGAGGTAAACCTTCCAGAGAAACCTTGTCAATACCATTAACTCATATTGTTTCATGTTTCAGGTATTACAAACACAGCAAAAGCAAGAGGATACCCATGCAAAACAGAAAGTTCATGGACAAGAGCTTTTCAGCGCCACAGCATTCAAGATGACCGATACAGGGGAGGAAGCCTCAGACATACGAGTTAATGACACACCACAGGCTGGTATACATAACAAAGAAAAGGTGGACGCACACACGGATATCCCAACCACCGGCGCAAAGGTAAAATTCAACAAGAACCATTTTTTCCAAAATTTATAAGGAATGTACTACCCAGTACGACCTGCCACAGTAATAAGAGAATTACAAGGAATGAATCACGCTTTCCTTTCATGAAACATAGGAAAGAAACAAGAACGCTCATGTCGAAGAACAGCAAGGAGTACAAATGGAGAAAGCCAAAAAACAAGGGCAAATGGTGATTCAAATAGTACCCGGTACCCCAACTAAAGAGCAGTGTTCACCTGACAAACACAACCGAGAAGAGATCCCAAAAGCATCAAAGACCGAAGAGGTGAAGTTACATGCACCTACTCCTACAACATTAAAATAAAAAAGGTATGCATGCACAGATGAACTCCAAGCTTTATTTACATTTTTTTATTGAACAGAAGAAAGAAAGAAATGAAGCAGAAGATGTGCCTGAACAAGCGATAGAAAGTGTTGTTGCCGCTCGACAATGTACAAAAACTTCAAAAGACAAAGAAGAAGTAACAGGCACGGCACCAGAGTCAATGAATGTAGAGGTCAAGCTACAAAACCTGTTTCTATAGCATATAAAAAAATACATCCACAGACAGAAACGCAGACACATTTTATTACTTTTTGCATTCCGACAGATGCAAGAAACAGAGGAGAGCACCAACATTCAAGACCAACAAACACAACAACACAAGGGAATGGAACAAGCGGAAGATGTTCTTCAAACGACAGACAGCATCACTGCTATAGACCAAGCTAGAAAACCTTCACTCTATGGACAAGAAATAACAGGGATGGCAGCGGCGCAAAAGATCAAAAAGGGGAGTGAGATAAGCTGCTCTTAGGAAATTAGAAATTTGAGTGAACACAAACACAAAGGCAATCTCATTTACTTACTTCTATGTCTCAACAGCCACAAGACAAAAATGACGACACCACAGATGAACAAAAGGACAAAGATCCAGAGGAGGTCCAAAAACCTCCACTCAGCGAAGGAAAGGTCGAAGAGGCAGTAGTGGCTGAAACAACTAAAAGGTGAAGCTACAATAAAAAAGTTCAAAGACACACTAAACATTTGAGTATTTTTCTTAGGGAACAGACACTAAACTACAAAGGGCCACAGTGCATTGGAAAACCATGGAGCAAATATTCCAGAGGGAGAGTCAGACAACATCAAGAAAAAGGCCGCACCATCAGACAAGCAAGATTGTGTTGTAAAAGAGGTTGCCGCCACAAGCACGACGGTAACCCAAGACGGCACTCAAACAGAACGTGAACCGTTGATCATGCAAAACCTGGCCATCGAGGAAGGCACAAAAGAGGAAGGGATCGAACACATGTACAACAACATCATGACAGCGAATAAGGACAAAGAGTAAGTTCATTTTACCACCAAAGAATTATTTTCTTCCAATGATTTCCTCCCTTAAACATTTTATATGTATATATATATATATATGTTGCAGAGACGAGACTTTAATAAATACCGAGAGGTCAACAGTAAAGGTCAGCCACATGGCACAAAGCTTCGAGATTGGAAAGACAGTGCACAGCGAAACCATCGATGTCATGATACTGATGTTGAAAAAGCAACTCAGGGGCACAAAGAGAAAGATTCTATCAATATACCACACCGTAAGTAAAGACCACGGCAAAAGCTCAAGTTAGAATAATGAATATCAGTCTATCGATCAATCAACCTTTCTGTACAATTGAATTTACAAATTTCTTTTACGCACATGTGACAAAACAAGCAGGCAGCAATATACAGAGCCAATCAGGAAGATCCATTGGAGTTGAAAAATAAAGACGAAGCACACCTCAGAGATAAAACAATGCCTGAAAGGCTTAAAAGATTCCTTGATGTGGAAGAAGGAGAACAACTGCAAGATTTCGACATGGTAAGCACATATCATGTTACGGATAAGAGATACAATCACAGCTCTACAATTTCGTTTTACGATCAACAAATCATGACTGAATCTAAGAAGGATCCCTTATTTATTTATTTTGCATTTTGCAGTTCTTTCTACAATCCAAGAAGGATCCCTTATTTATTTATTTTGCATTTTGCAGTTCTTTCTACCAGTTTACATAGGCGGGTATGTTCAAAAAGTAACTATGGGTCACTACTTCGCTATTACAATTAACATGAAAAAAGAGCTCTTTGAACTCCTTGACCCTTTAACAACTGAATATCCATGCACAATGGATTACTTCAACACAGTAACAACCAGAGTAAAGAAGATATGGAAGAAAATAAGCACATGGCTCCAACTGTCTCCAAGTAGTATTGACCATTTCAAAAAGGTTAAAATGCAGGTGCCACTTTAGGGAGAGACGTAAGCACTACAAACATTTCTCCTTTTTTCTTACTCACTCTAACAATTATTAATACAATTCATAAAAACAGAGGGCGTTAGGGCAACCTCATCTAAACTGCCCAAACATCTTTGGACAGCGACAATAACCAATCATCCTTCTACTTGCAGACTGGACTGTGCGTTCTATATGTTCATGAACGTGAAGCACTACACCGGTGATGGAAAAACAGTGCTACTAATAGAAGAACAAATGCCAGAGTTGAGGAAAAAATTCTCTATCAAATAATCAGCCAATACAGATATGACCGCACTGTCATTAATCAACTACACCACAGGTTACTCTTTCTTAAGACAACAAAGTAAAAAATTACTTATCTAATTTTCAGAGACAAACAACTAAGTTTTTATTTTTATTTTAACAGATATGCTGAACTGTGAGGTCGATATAGAAGACAGAGAAATGCAATGAATAGATTGTGGTGTTGGGTTCTACGGTAGGGTGCGTCGACTGCAAATTCAAATTTTCCTACTCACAGAACAACCAGGAACATGCTACGGGAGATGGATCACAGATCGTTACCACTAGACACGCAGTGTCGTGCAGCGGAAGAAGAGTTGGGGCAGCGTGTCTGCGTGGATCGTCTCCTCCTTGTCCGATCTCCCTCGAACAGCCAGTCGTCGGATCCCTCGTACAGGCTCACCGGAGCGGCGCAGGTGCACCGCCTCTAACGGTATCCGCGCATGCAGGAGGAACACCGTGCAGCGGACTACTAGGTCCGATCACCCAGTCGGCGGCGAGTGGAGGTGTCTATTCGCAACACATGAAAACCCTAGTGACAACGCCGAAGCGATCAACCCATGAGTGTGCCACATCTCCACTTTATATAGGCGTCCGTCACGGGCTCAACACTTGGGCCTCGCACGGACCCTAAAGCCCATAAGGCTGCTCGGCCATAATCCAAATACAGCTCGGATCACATCCGACCAGTGTCCTCGGATCCGACCTCGTAGGTTCCTTCCCTTAAGCGCGCGACCCCTTAGGTTCAAGCCGGCTTGGTCGCAGTTCGGATCACCTCCGAACTGCACAGTTGGTAGCGGCCTCTAGCAAGGCATGCCAAACACCAAGCAGACTATGAAGCTGGTTAGGCGAACCTGGACATCACACTTCCAATCCTTTTGCCACACGATATATGTTGTCGGGCTCAAGGCGAGTCTGTCATCCTTGTGCTAGCCCGACCTCTTTCTCGTTCCAGTGATGCCGACCACAAACTGGACTATCTCATAATCCTTGTCGCATGGCCATGCTTATCCTGGTCGGATCACACAAGGGGCCCAAGTATATCTCTCCTCATCGGAGGGGCAAATCCCATCTTGCTCAACCACGTCTCGCAGCATGGGTCTGGACAAGCCCGAAACCTACCTTTGTAACTACCTAGTTACAGAGTAGCGTTCGGTCGGCCCAAAGCAAGTCTGTCACCATCCCGAGTACATGCGCGAGCTCAGGTCTTAGGACATAGAGTGTATGTTGCACTAGAGACTCACAGATGACATATCCCTGCGTCTCATAGTTGGGTCTGTCCAACTTGGACCTTATCTCGACTCGGATCCGACTACGTCGAATCCGACCAGATCCTTCCAAGTCCATATTATCCGGTTAGCATCCAATGCTCCATGGCTAGTGAGACCAAGCCATCGACCGTGTCATATGCTAGTCTAGTCGGCTGCATGTCCACACAGCCCTTTCGACTAGGAACCTTTTAGGACAGTCATCATACAATGCATAGTCCCACAAAAAAGTCACGTACTTGCTGATACACATCATTTACAATGTCCAAGGACTATCTTTATTCATAAACACATAGGAAATATCATCATACATGATTGCCTCTAGGGCATATCTCCAACATGTGGCATAGTAGAACAAGAGATTCCTCCAACTCCCGAGCACATTGGGACAAGCGCTCAAGAGTTAGAAGTTATTGAGATTAATGACGCAAGTAGCGATGACAAGAGAGAAGATTATCATGTGAGCAGCAAGGATAGTACCAAAGTGACTGAAGAAACACTCACAGTGAGCATGCCCAGACATATGCTGATTTACAGAGGGAACAACATGCGCAACCAGACACTGATTTACAAAAGGAAGACGAACGGAAAGAACCACCGATAGAACCAGACAGACCACCCCCAGATAAAAAGACCGAAGACATAACAGGCTCTCCTTTAGAAGTGGACAACGGGACAAAGAGCGTACCAACTCGCCAATAACAACTTTCCAAACAGAACAAGAACCTTGTTGGCGAAGATCACATATCAGCAACATCACCTGAGGCTAAACATGCACAAGAATAAAAGAAGCAGAAAGAGAAGGATTTAGTAGAAAAGATACTTCAAAAGAGGAAACGCGATGTTGTAGTCTCAGTAGACCCGAGCATCAAAAACAACAACACACAAAAGGAAACACCAACATCTGGCAGCTTAACGAGCTGGCACAGTTAGGTCACGACAAGAAAAAGGCAAGGCATCTTGCAAGAGTGCAGACAAGTTTCCCAAAACCCTCAACGATTCAATCATCTGAGATCAGCTCAGCAAACTTAATCTCAATTAAGAGGCCATGGAAGCGAGCAAGCAAGGAATTTGAGAAAGTCAACGTTGCAACACTTGTTCCAAGAGATTTCATTTAAAAATAAAAGGCCATGGAACTCTATAGATATCTGATGAGCCGACAAGGACAGAAAGATTGTGGAGGGTAAGTAGATTCTCCTTGTTCCATGGAAACGATTACGGAGAGCTGCAGATCCTCTAACATCCAACTAACCATTTACTCACCTAGTTCTAAACCCTCCTTTCTTGCAGAGAACGGCTATATAGAAGCTCAAAGCAAGAAGACTACATTACAGGAAAATCCTTCATGGAACAAGCAGGAAAAGGACAAACACAAATGGAGGGCTCCATGCTAAACGCGTTATTGGAGGAATGGACAGAACAGAAACAATTCAACCTAGACGACACAACTGTACTCCCTGTAGATTTCACAAATGTATGCATACCTCATCCCACAAAAACACCACCATCATTACTATGATAGAATATTTAACTTAAACCACACACTCTCTTTCTTGCAGCTGGTGCCCGGTCTCAATTATAAAAAAGGAGAGCTATCAAAATTCAATGAGGACGATGCAATGAAAGGATTTGAAGTCCTCGTGAGAGGTAAAAACATCCTACATTCAAAGATGGTAAGTTCATGATTATTAACACATGACTTATTCTCCTTGAGCTTCAACAATTAAATGAAATTTAAACTTTACATCAACAATGATCTCCTCTCAACGTAGATCATGATACCTCATCACACAGACAACCACTACACGCTCTATGTCTTGAACAAGTACAGAGGTAGCATCGACATTCTTGACTCACTGAACTACGTATACTACGCCAATTCATCTTGGACTGAACACCATGTGCATCAAGCAGAACTGGTACGTACTTTTGTACATTGATTTATTCTTTTCCTCGTGATAGTATGATATGCTTACTTTTCTCAATGCCACACCCAAACAACAAAACCAAAATGTAATCACAGATGAGAAGGATGTGCATACTGATGAACAAGTATCACCAACTAAAACACATGAACGAACCAGACTGGGAAAGGATGGCACAAAGGCCTTATAGGGTCTGCACACCAAAGAAAGAGGGAACACAATGCGGACACTTCACGGCCCAATTTGCAAAATACTGGAATGGGAAAGAACTGGTCAAGGACAGAGAGGATTTCCTTGTAAGTTACCAGTACATACACGTCGAATAACTTGATTTATTTATTATTGTAATTAGTTTATTTACAATCGTGGACAACGTAACTATAAACCATACATTTTGATATTCCTGCAGCCCAGCAAGGTGGATGCCGAATGGAAACCAGAGTACGTATTCACACTCATATTCGGTAAAACCAACAAAATAAAGCAGCATCAACTTCCTGGAAAACTCAAAGAGTTCAAACCAGAGACTATAAACCTTTTTTCGCCCATGGAAAGTAATATAACTATTTTCATTTTTACTATCAGTCAACATGACAAGAGCTTCAAATATTTCTTTTAGAAACAACAGCCATAATTTTTTATCTTTTTTGACAGAGCGAGACGGAAACAACCAGCATCAATCAGGGAGCAGCAAGAAATACCCGCGACATAGGCATTCGTTTAGACACGTGGATAAGGCAAACGAGCTCTACGAGATAGTCATGAGTGACACATGGCAGAACTATTTCAAAAGGTGACTTGGTTCCTTTTTCACCTGAAATTAGTTAAAGTTAGGAGGAAACCACACAAATATATAAGACAGGAAACTAAAAAGAACCTTAAATTCATGTTTATCAGCTTGCTAGTTAATGACTTTCTCAACAAAAATTTCTTCTACTATCCTGTCTGTAAGCAGAAAAAAAGTATATTTGCGACAACATTCACAGAGCAACAGCACATCTCTTACTGGATCAAACCTGATGAAAGTATTTGGGCCTGCAAAGAACAAAAAACGTCAAGGTATAGAAAAGAAGGTGCTCGATGAGTTAGCAGAAATATGGGAAAGCAAGAAAACTCCACACAAAAGACATAGACTATTATTAGGCCCAAGCTTTGCAGAGGTAAATTTCAAAAAACCACAATGATCATCTAAACTCATCTTTTTACAACGACTGTTTTATCTCTTGGTACCGATCTATTTTTTCTAACTAGTTTTTATCGTATTTATTTTGTTGCCTGCAGCATATACTGGGTTTAAAGGATGGAAGAAAAACTATCACGAAGTTCAGAGATGATTTCATATGAGAGAAGGATAACTTGGTTCCCTTGTACCTTAAGCACTGTCAATCAAAGAAGCTCTCAATAGCAAAAATGGTAATAGTGTTTTCCATACAACAAAATAAAAATAAGCATTTCAAACAGAATACTATATTCTAAACTCTCCTCTAACAATAAAACTTTTGTATCGCAGGTATTCATGCCACTGAAAAGGAAGACCGGTACATACTATTTGTGCTCGATAGATATACAAGGAAACTTCAAATCATTGAACCTCAAGAATCCTCTCTTGAAGAATTGAAGATGCAACAATACCTAAAAAATCAGAGTGGTCGACGTGTGCATGATGCCCGACTAAGTAACAAAATTGCTGAGATGGAAATCAACGAAGACAGCAAAAAAAGGAGCATAAGAAATACCACAACCATAAAGACAAACTGGTAAGAATTGTAAATAACATCATCTTTCAGTTTTACAAATTACACTACATGTCTCTCTAAAACAAAAACAAAATGCAATTCCCAGGTGTCTAGGTTTAAAGAAGTCTACGAAGTATTACTCGATGAAAAATTCAAAAAGGAAAAGGGTAAATGGGACGTTCATTTTCTACAGGGCGTTCCAAAGGTAAACAAATGTGAAACTCTGTTTGTTGTTCTAAGTTTCGCGCATCTCTTGGATGGCAACGACTTCATCAAAGAGATTGATAATTTTGACGTAAGTTTTCGCTAAAAACTCACACTAAATCTGCTAGATATCATACAACTACATGAACTAATTCTCATGTGTTTTTTCTCCTTGTTTTGCTAAACTTTTTATAGGATGACACGGAACAATTGAAAGCAGAAAAACTGTGCAGGCTATTATTTAGCGAATAAAATAAAATCAAACCCAGCAAAATGGGTGATAAGATTAGAAAGATCTTCGAGAACATCGCAGTCTAAAAGTTGTTTATAAGCAAACTAGCCTAGCTCCATCGAAACCTCAAAAAATGTTTAACCGCACCTCATACTGTGATAATGAAGCAACAAACTCTTTTTATCCATGTAGTTCCTTGTTTCTTCTGTAAACGGGTATTCGAACACAAGCCGGTGCTCCTAGACACTTCACAACTGTCCATCCAGAGGGTTGATAACCATGCCCCATGAAGCCCCAAGTCCGTGCCTAGACATGTGTGCGTCACGTCGACGCGCTGTGACTCTACATATTTCTCATGCGTGTGCTGCCGAAGGCCAACAACCTATAGCATTGTGTGCATCTGGCCTGTACAAGCGCGACTCTCTAAATGAGTATTCGAACCAATGCATGTGGTGACACGCACCCGTGCCCTTAGAGACTTCACACCTGTGCATCCACAATGGTGCCTCCCTACCTCAGTATTGGCAAGCATGCCTCTCCTACCACACCAACATGCATCCAGACCGGTGAATCACGAAGCCCCACGCCCCTACCGTGACTCGTACGTACCCGTGATGCCAGACACATGTGACTCTATAGACTCCACAACCGTGACTCCCTTAACTGCGTATTTGGAAGCATGCCTCTGGTACCACACTTTTGTGCATCCACAGGGTTGATACCTATTCGCCTCAAGAAACCCCACTTCCGTTCCTCTTGTGGCTTCACTTCCGTGCCTTCGTGCCTGCATCCATGTGCCTAACATGTCACGCCCCGTGACTCTTACGTGGTCGTGCTACCACCCCCGTGTTGCTTCATAGACGTCACAACCGTGCATCTCTAACCGAGCATTCGGACACATGCCTCTGCCACCACACTCTTGTGCCTTCACTTTTGTGCCTTCCGTACCTGAATCCACGTGCCTCACATGACACTTGCCGTGACTATTGCATGCCCCATGTCGTCACACCGCCGTAGCTCTGTACACTTCAAAACCGTGTCCCTCTAACTGAGTGTTCGCACCTCACCTCTCCTAATCAGTCCACGTGCCTCTGGATGCTTGTGGTGCATTCACTTGTGCCTCTGGATGCTTGTGGTGCCTTCACTTCCGTGCCTCCGGCCCTGCAGTAACAGACGCCCGTGGCTCTAGAAACTTCAAACCTATGCCTCTCTAACTGTGTATTCTGACCCATGCCACGGCTCCCACACTCTTTGTGTATCCTCAAGAAGCTGCACTTGTGTGCACAACAAAAATGTACTTAACGTCCCAAGACTGCTTTGTATTATGTTGTTCTTAGAGTGAAGAGCAACATAACTACTTTGAAATGACATGATTGCTGAATAGACATGGTACTAAGCAAGCTAAATAACTTGTTCAATCACATAAAAAAACTATGAACTTGGCATAAGAAAACTTGTTTAACCTGATATACATGACATTAGAAACTGGTTCATTCTAACAAAAGTAAACTACGAACTTGAAACAATAGAAAGGACAAGCAGAAACACAAGCAACTCCAAGGCCAGATTCTTAAATTTTTGTCATCACTAGTAGTCATAGTAGGGATCGTCATAGTTTTTGTCTACCTCTTTTGCACTCTACAAACCTTCTCTGATGTTTTCAATTTTCTTCCACGACTCGTAGGTGGCGTACGCATCTATCGCGGCATACTCGATGAGGTAATTTGGCAGTGGGCTGATCCCCCCAAGTTTATGGTCTTCATCCCTGTCAATCTTTTTCTTCATCTTTTTGTAGAATGGGTGGATCACGCGGCCTGCAACATCAGCCAAAGAGTGGAATCTCTTTCTTTCCTTGAACAGAACTCTCCATTTGCGCTCAATGTCGATATACTTGTCGGGGTTGATCTCCAAACCAGATCTCTGCAGCATCTCTTTGTCACCTTCAATACTAAAGCCAACAAAGGTGTAGAACCTGTCCTCCTTCAGGAACGGGCGCAGGCTCTTAGGCCTGCAAGTTCGAAAATTAAATTCAAGCACAACATCGTATTTTTCTTTTGCTATTTACACTTGAGTCAATGATCTATCTGCTTCTTAGACACTTTACCACATCAATTCAAGAAACTGTACTATTGCATCAAGAACAGAAACTACACTAGAGCATCAAGTTCAGAAAATAATCTCGTACATCAAATTCATAAATTAATCTAGTGCATCAAGTTCATAAACTGATATGGTGCATCAGGTTCAAAATCTATTCTACTGCATCTACTTCAGAAACTTCACTAGTACATCAAGTTCATAAACCAATTTAATCAAATTTCAGGGTGCATCACTAATTAAACAGAAGCATGAAGAGGATGGATTTGTAGGATTGTTCACCATTTTGTTGCCGCGGTGATGTGGTATACCAGACAGAGTTCCTCCACGCATAACTGCAGAACCGTTGCCCTCTACGGAGGTTCGTCTTCCCTGGTATACTCGACATCAACCCCGATGTGCTGAGGGTACAAGCCACAGACCCTCTTCCTGATCCTACTGATCACCTTGGCGGCTTCGTCTGGATTGCTGGTACATATGACATCCAGCTTCTCCTTGTCGTGGATGTCAACCTCCTTGAGGTACCTGCTGTAGTTGAGCTTCTGACTAGGGACCTAAACGTCATTGACCTCGGTGCTCTGGTCGGACGTCTAACCACGGGGACGCTTGGCAGATGGTGCCTCTGCCATTACCCTCCTCCAGCGATGGCGGGCTTGAGACAGAGACTGTGGGGAGTTGCTAGTTGAGATGGAGCGGTAATGGTGTTTTCTGAATTGAGTGGCAATGGAAGCGGAGTTTCCTTTTTGTGGCAAGGTTTGAGTCATGGAGGAGGCGGTTGGACACGACCTCGTCGTGGTAGTGGGGGCGGTAGACATGCGCTCGTCGTTGCAGTGCGTCAAGGCAACGGCCGAGTGGCAATGCTCGCGGTTGCCGGAAAAAACAACCGCCAAAGCGTCCGCTTAAGTACGTACAAATGTTTTTGAATACGTCGCTTAAGCACATACTGCACTGGCCCGCGTAGATAGTGTGCACTGCGTTAGCTACTATGTTGAACTGCATGCACCTTTCCCAACGCACGCCACTGCTACCACATGACCAATGCTGTAGAGACTTCACACATGTGAACCCCCAACCGATCCTCTCTAACTAGGTATTCGCAACCATGCCTCTACTACCACACTTTCAGACTCATAACTCTAAAGACTTCACAACCGTGACTCTCTGAGTGAGTCTTCAAATGCATGCCTCTGCCACCACACATTTGTGCAACCACAGCGTTGATACCGGTGCCTCTAGAATTCCAACGCGGTGCCTATAGAGCCTGGTCTTCCGTGACTCACACGTCTATTAAGATGTTATAGCGAACAAAAAAACCAGCCGGGCGGCACGAATATTTATGCTCAAGTGGACCATCAAAGATTACAGACGGTTCCACCATTTCCATCTCTCCCACCTCCACTACTCTCTTGCTTCCTCGCTCCCACAGTAAATCTCGAAACATTCCGCACTCACACACAGTCTCCTCCTGCCTTCTACATACGGGCCCAAATTCGAAGTAGAGTTCCCCTCGCCGCATAACCGCCACCGCGCTTCGCCAACCGCCCTCCACTTCGAGATACAGACCGTCAAACGGTGCGCCCAACAACACAAAGTCCCCACCCGGCGGCGACGAAGTGAGGACTTTAACACCAGCGGCGGAGATCACAACAAAAAAAGAGGAACAGACAGAATAGACCAATGGAGGCGAGAAGCCGAACACAAGCAATCGAAGGTAAATATCAATCTATCCCATTGCATTCCTCGAGGTAGATCGTAGTGATTTCTCCATTTCTAGGGACAGCAACCCTAGCCACCGCAACATCTACGTGCCTCCTGTGCCTGCATCTATGTGCCTCACGTGACACTTGGCGTGACTCTTACGTGCCCCATAGTGCCACACCCACGTGACTTCACAACCGTGGTTCTCTAACCGAGTAGTCGGACCCATGACTCTGCCACCACATTTTTCTGCATCGAGAGCATGCACGTACGTGCCTGTGGTGGCTTCACTTATGTGCCTTCCGTTCCTGCACCCACGTGCCTAACGTGACATGCACCGTGACTCTTACGTGGTCCCACTGCCATGCCCGCGTGGCTCCTGAGACTTCACAACCGTGCCTCTGTAACTGAGCATTTTGACACATGCCTCTGCCACCACACTCTTGTGCATCCACAGGGTTGATACCCCGTGCCTCGAGAAGCTGCAAGTCCGTGCCTGCATTGCCTTCAATGTCGTGCCTCCTGTGCCTACATCCACGTGCCTCACGTGACACTTGTTGTGACTCTTACGTGCCCCGTAGTGCCACACCCACGTGACTTCACAACCATGGTTCTCTAACCGAGTAGTTGGACCCATGACTCTGCCGCCACATTTTTGTGCATCCAGAGCGTGCACGTACGTGCCTGTGATGGCTTCACTTCTGTGCCTTTCGTTCCTGCACCCACGTGCCTAACGTGACATGCGCCGTGACTCTTACGTGGTCCCACTTCCACGCCCGTGTGGCTCCTGAGACTTCACAACGATGCCTCTCTAACTGAGCATTCTGACACATGCCTCTGCCACCACACTCTTGTGCAACCGCAGGGTTGATACCCCGTGCCTCGAGAAGCCGCAAGTCCATGCATGCATTGCGGTCAATGTCGTGCCTCTTGTGCCTACATCCACGTGCCTCACGTGACACTTGCCGTGACTATTACGTGCCCCGTAGTGCCACACCCACGTGACTTCACAACCATGGTTCTCTAACCGAGTAGTCGGACCCATGACTCTGCCGACACATTTTTGTGCATCCAGAACGTGCACGTACGTGCCTGTGGTGGCTTCACTTATGTGCCTTTCGTGCCTGCACCCACATGTCTAACATGACATGCCCCGTGACTCTTACATGGTCCCACTACCATGCCCGCGTGGCTCCTGAGACTTCACAACCGTGCCTCTGTAACTGAGCATTCTGACACATGCCTCTGCCACCACACTCTTGTGCATCCATAGGGTTGATACCCCGTGCCTCGAGAAGCCACAAGTCCGTGCCTTCATTGCCTTCAATGTCGTGCCTCCTCTGCCTACATCCACGTGCCTCACGTGACACTTGCCATGACTCTTACGTGCCCCGTAGTGCAACACCCATGTGACTTCACAACCATGGTTCTCTAACCGAGTATTCGGACCCTTGACTCTGCCGCCACATTGTTGTGCATCCAGAGCATGCACGTACGTGCCTGTGGTGGCTTCACTTCTGTGCCTTTCGTGCCTGCACCCACGTGCCTAACGTGACATGCGCCGTGACTCTTACGTGGTCCCACTTCCACGCCCGTGTGGCTCCTGAGACTTCACAACTATGCCTCTCTAACTGAGCATTCTGACACATGCCTCTACCACCACACTCTTGTGCAACCACAGGGTTGATACCCCATGCCTCGAGAAGCCGCAAGTCCATGCCTGCGTTGCCTTCAGTGTCGTGCCTCCTGTGCCTACATCCACATGCCTCACGTGACACTTGTCGTGACTCTTATGTGCCCCGTAGTGCCACACCCACGTGACTTCACAACCATGGTTCTCTAACCGAGTAGTCGGACCCATGACTCTGCCGCCATATTTTTGTGCATCCAGAGATACAAGTACGTGCCTGTGGTGGCTTCACTTCTGTGCCTTCCGTGCCTGCACCCACGTGCCTAACGTGACATGCCCCATGAGTCTTACCTGGTCCCACTACCATGCCCGCGTGGCTCCTGAGACTTCACAACCGTGCCTCTATAACCGAGCATTCTGACACATGCCTCTGCCACCACACTCTTGTGCATCCACAGGGTTGATACCCTGTGCCTAGAGAAGCCGCAAGTCTGTGCCTATGTTGCCTTCAATGTCGTGCCTCCTGTGCCTACATCCACGTCCTCACGTGACACTTACTGTGACACTTACGTGCCCCGTAGTGCCACACCCACGTGACTTCACAACCATGGCTCTCTAACCGAGTAGTCGGACCCATGCCTCTACCGCCACATTTTTGTGCATCTAGAGGGTACACACCCGTGACTCAACAAAACCCACATACATGCTTGTGGTGGCTTCACTTATGTGCCTCCCATGCCTGCACCCATGTGCCTAATGTGACATGCGCCATGACATTTACGTGGTCCCACTACCACGCCCGCGTGGCTCCTGAGACTTCACAATCGTGCCTCTGTAACCGTGCATTCTGACACATGCATCTGCCACCACACTCTTGTGCATCCACAGGGTTGATACCTGATGTCTACTACGCAACCTTCTTCTTGTAGACGTCGTTGGGCCTCCAAGTGCAGAGGTTTGTAGGACAGTAGAAAATTTCCCTCAAGTGGATGACCTAAGGTTTATCAATCCGTGGGAGCCGTAGGATGAAGATGGTCTCTCTCAAGCAACCCTGCAACCAAATAACAAAGAGTCTCTTGTGTCCCCAACACACCCAATACAATGGTAAATTGTATAGGTGCACTAGTTCGGCCAAGAGATGGTGATACAAGTGCAATATGGATGGTAGATATAGGTTTTTGTAATCTGAAAATATAAAAACAGCAAGATAACAAGTGGTAAAAGTGAGCGTAAACGGTATTGCAATGCTAGGAAACAAGTCCTAGGGTTCATACTTTAACTAGTGCAAGTTCTCTCAACAATAATAACATAATTGGATCATATAACTATCCCTCAAGATGCAACAAAGAGTCACTCCAAAGTCACTAATAGCGGAGAACAAACAAAGAGATTATGGTAGGGTACGAAACCACCTCAAGTTATTCTTTCCAATCAATCCATTGGGCTATTCCTATAAGTGTCACAAACAACCCTAGAGTTCGTACTAGAATAACACCTTAAGACACAAATCAACCAAAACTGTAATGTCACCTAGATACTCCAATGTCACCTCAAGTATCTGTGGGTATGATTATACGATATGCATCACACAATCTCAGATTCATCTATTCAACCAACACATAGAACCTCAAAGAGTGCCCCAAAGTTTCTACCGGAGAATCAAGACGAAAACGTGTGCCAACCCCTAAGCATAGGTTCATGGGCGGAACCTGCAAGTTGATCACCAAAACATACATCAAGTGAATCACGTGATATCCCATTGTCACCACAAATACGCACGGCAAGACATACATCAAGTGTTCTCAAATCATTAAAGACTCAATCCGATAAGATTACTTCAAAGGGAAAACTCAATCCATTACAAGAGAGTAGAGGGGGAGAAGAAAATAAGATCCAACTATAATAGCAAAGCTCGCGATACATCAAGATCGTGCCAAATCAAGAATACGAGAGAGAGAGAGAGAGAGATCAAACACATAGCTATTGGTACATACCCTCAGCCCTGAGGGTGAACTACAACCTCCTCGTCATGGAGAGCGCCGAGATGATGAAGATGGCCACCGGTGAGGGTTCCCCCCTCCGGTAGGGTGCCGGAACAGGGTCCCGGTTGACTTTTGGTGGCTACAGAGGCTTGCGGCAGCGGAACTCCCGATCTATTCTGTTCCCCGGAAGTTTTAGCGTATATGGGTATATATAGGAGGAAGAAGTACGTCAGGGGAGCCACGAGGGGCCCACGAGGGTGGAGGGCGCGCCTGGGCGGAGGGCGCGCCCCCCTGCGTCGTGGCTCCCTCGTTTCTTTCCTAATGTGCACTCCAAGTTTTTCCAGTAGCTTCCCTTCCAAAAATAACTTCTCCAGTTGGTTTCATTCTGTTTCGACTCCGTTTGATATTCCTTTTGTTCGAAACACTGAAACAAGGGGAAAAACAGGAACTGGCACTGGGCTCTGGGTCAATAGGTTAGTCCCAAAATAATATAAAAGTGTATAATAAAGCCCAATATTGTCCAAAAACAGTAAATAATATAGCATGGAGCAGTCAAAAATTATAGATACGTTGCAGACGTATCAACATCCCCAAGCTTAATTCCTGCTCGTCCTCGAGTAGGTAAATGATAAAAAAGATAATTTTTGATGTGGAATGCTACTTGGCATAATTTCAATGTAATTCTTCTTAATTGTGGCATGAATATTCAGATCCGAAAGATTCAAGATAAAAGTTCATATTGACATAAAAATAATAATAATACTTCAAGCATACTAACTAAGCAATTATGCCCTCTCAAAATAACCTGGCCAAAGAAAGTTCATCCCTACAAAATCATATAGTTTATTCATGCTCCATTTTCGTCACACAAGAATACTCTCATCATGCACAACCCCGATGACAAGCCAAGCAATTGTTTCATACTTTAGTAATCTCAAACTTTCACGCAATACATGAGCCTGAGCCATGGATATAGCACTATGGGTGGAATAGAATATAATGATGGGGGTTATGTGGAGAAGACAAAAAAGGAGAAAGTCTCACATCAACGAGGCTAACCAATGGGCTATGGAGATGCCCATCGATTGATGTTAATGCAAGGAGTAGGGATTGCCATGCAACGGATGCACTAGAGCTATAAATGAATGAAAGCTCAGCAAAAGAAAAACTAAGTGGGTGTGCATCCAACTTGCTTGCTCACGAAGACCTAGGGCACTTGAGGAGACCCATTGTTGGAATATACAAGCCAAGTTCTATAATTAAAAATTCCCACTAGTATATGAAAGTGACAAAACAAGAGACTCTCTATCATGAAGATTATGGTGCTACATTGAAGCACAAGTGTGGAAAAAAAGGATAGTAGCATTTCCCCTTTTTAATTATTTTTTTGGGGGCCTTCTCTTTTTTTCTTTGGCCTTTCTTTTTTTGGACAATGCTCTATTAAATGATGATCATCACACTTCTATTTATTTACAACTCAATGATTACAACTCGATACTAGAACAAAGTATGACTCTATATGAATGCCTCCGGCGGTGTACCGAGATATGAAATGAATCAAGAGTGAGATGTATGAAAGAATTATGAACAGTGTCTTTGCCACAAATACTATGTCAACTACATGATCATGCTAGCAATATGACAATGATTAATGTGTCATGATAAAGGGAATGGTGGATAGTTGCATGGCAATATATCTCGGAATGGCCATGGAAATGCCATAATAGGTAGGTATGGTGGATGTTTTGAGGAAGATATAAGGAGGTTTATATGTGAAAGAGCGTATCATATCACGGGGTTTGGATGCATCGGCGAAGTTTGCACCAACTCTCAATGTGAGAAAGGGCAATGCATGGTACCGAAGAGGCTAGCAATGGTGGAAAGGTGAGAGTGCGTATAATCCATGGACTCAACATTAGTCATAAAGAACTCACATACTTATTGCATAAATCTACAAGTCATCAAAAACGAAAGCACTACGCGCATACTCCTAGGGGGATAGATTGATAGGAAAAGACCATCGCTCGTCCCCGACCGCCACTCATAAGGAAGACAATCAAAGAACACCTCATGTTTCAAATTTGTTACATAATGTTTACCATACGTGCATGCTACGGTACTTGCAAACTTCAACACAAGTATTTCTCAAATTCACAACTACTCAACTAGCACAACTTTAATATCACTACCTCCATATCTCAAAACAGTCATCAAGCATCAAACTTCTCTTAGTATTCAACACACTCATAAGAAAGTTTTTACTAGTCTTGAATACCTAGCATATTAGGATTAAGCATATTACCATGATGCTTAAGACTCTCAAAATAATATAAGTGAAGCATGAGAGATCAATAGTTTCTATAAAGCAAATCCACCACTGATGTCTAATACACAACCTTCTTCTTGTAGACGTTGTTGGGCCTCCAAGTGCACAGGTTTTGTAGGACAGTAGCAAATTTCCCTCAAGTGGATGACCTAAGGTTTATCAATCCGTGGGAGGCGTAGGATGAAGATGGTCTCTCTCAAGCAACCCTGCAACCAAATAACAAAGAGTCTCTTGTGTCCCCAACACACCCAATACAATGGTAAATTGTATAGGTGCACTAGTTCGGCGAAGAGATGGTGATACAAGTGCAATATGGATGGTAGATATAGGTTTTTGTAATCTGAAAATATAAAAACAGCAAGGTAACAAGTGGTAAAAGTGAGCGTAAGCGGTATTGCAATGCTAGGAAACAAGGCCTAGGGTTCATACTTTCACTAGTGCAAGTTCTCTCAACAATAATAACATAATTGGATCAAATAACTATCCCTCAACATACAACAGAGAGTCACTCCAAAGTCACTAATAGCGGAGAACAAACGAAGAGATTATGGTAGGGTATGAAACCACCTCAAAGTTATTCTTTCCAATCAATCCGTTGGGCTATTCCTATAAGTGTCACAAACAACCCTAGAGTTCGTACTAGAATAACACCTTAAGACACAAATCAACCAAAACCCTAATGTCACCTAGATACTCCAATGTCACCTCAAGTATCCGTGGGTATGATTATACGATATGCATCACACAATCTCAGATTCATCTATTCAACCAACACAAAGAACCTCAAAGAGTGCCCCAAAGTTTCTACCGGAGAATCAAGACGAAAACGTGTGCCAACCCCTATGCATAGGTTCATGGGCGGAACCCGCAAGTTGATCACCAAAACATACATCAAGTGAATCACGTGATATCCCATTGTCACCACAGATACGCACGGCAAGACATACATCAAGTGTTCTCAAATCATTAAAGACTCAATCCGATAAGATTACTTCAAAGGGAAAACTCAATCCATTACAAGAGAGTAGAGGGGGAGAAGCAACATAAGATCCAACTATAATAGCAAAGCTCGCGATACATCAAGATCATGCCAAATCAAGAACATGAGAGAGAGAGAGATCAAAGACATAGCTACTGGTACAAACCCTCAGCCCCGAGGGTGAACTACTCCCTCCTCGTCATGGAGAGCGCCGGGATGATGAAGATGGCCACCGGTGAGGGTTCCCCCCTCCGGCAGGGTGCCGGAACAGGGTCCCGATTGACTTTTGGTGGCTACAGAGGCTTGCGGCGGCAGAACTCCCGATCTATTCTGTTCTCCAAAGTTTTTTTAGGGTATATGGATATATATAGGAGGAAGAAGTACGTCAGGGGAGCCACAAGGGGCCCACGAGGGTGGAGGGCGCGCCTGGGGGGGAGGGCGCACCGCCCTACCTCGTGGTTTCCTTGTTGCTTCTTTGACGTGGACTCCAAGTCTCCCCGGTTGCTTTCCTCCCAAAAATAACTTCTCCAGAAGATTTCGTTCCGTTTCGACTCCGTTTGATATTCCTTTTCTTCGAAACACTGAAACAAGGGGAAAACAGGAACTGGCACTGGGCTCTGGGTCAATAGGTTAATCCCAAAAATAATATAAAAGTGTTTAATAAAGCACATAAACATCCAAAACGGTAGATAATATAGCATGGAGCAATCAAAAATTATAGATACATTGGAGATGTATCAGCATCCCCAAGCTTAATTCCTGCTCGTCCTCGAGTAGGCAAATGATAAAAAAGATAATTTTTGATGTGGAATACTATTTGGCATAATTTCAATGTAACTCTTCTTAATTGTGGTATGAATATTCAGATCCGAAAGATTCAAGATAAAAGTTCATATTGACATAAAAGTAATAATACTTCAAGCACACTAACTAAGCAATTATGCCCTCTCAAAATAACATGGCCAAAGAAAGTTCATCCCTACAAAATCATATAGTTTAGTCATGCTCCATTTTCGTCACACAAGAATGCTCTCATCATGCACAACCCCGATGACAAGCCAAGCAATTGTTTCATACTTTAGTAATCTCAAACTTATAAACCTTCATGCAATATATGAGCGCGAGCCATGGACATAGCACTATGGGTGGAATAGAATATGGTGATGGGGGTTATGTGGAGAAGACAAAAAAGGAGAAAGTCTCACATCAACGAGGCTAATCAATGAGCTATGAAGATGCCCATCGATTGATGTTAATGCAAGGAGTAGGGATTGCCATGCAATGGATGCACTGGAGCTATAAATGTATGAAAGCTCAACAAAAGAAACTAAGTGGGTGTGCATCCAACTTGCTTGCTCACGAAGACCTAGGGCACTGGAGGAGGCCCATTGTTGGAATATATAAGCCAAGTTCTATAATGAAGAATTCCCACTAGTATATGAAAATAACAAAACAAGAAACTCTCTATCATGAAGATTATGGTGCTACTTTGAAGCACAAGTGTGGTAAAAGGATAGTAACATTGTCCCTTCTCTCTCTTTCTCTCATTTTTTTTGGGCCTTCTCTTTTTTATGGCCTTTCTCTTTTCTTTTCTTTTTTGGGCCTTCTCTTTTTTTATGGCCTTTCTCTTTTTTTTATTCCTCACTTGGGACAATGCTCTAGAAAATGATGATCATCACACTTCTATTTATTTACAACTCAATGATTACAACTCGATACTATAACAAAGTATGACTCTACATGAATGCCTCCGGCGGTGTACCGGGATATGCAATGAACCAAGAGTGACATGTATGAAAGAATTATGAACGATGGCTTTGCCACAAATACTATGTCAACTACATGATCATGCTAAGCAATATGACAATGATGAACGTGTCATGATAAATAGAATGGTGGAAAGTTGCATGGCAATATATCTCGGAATGGCTATGGAATTGCCATAATAGGTAGGTATGGTGGCTGTTTTGAGGAAGATATAAGGAGGTTTACGTGTGAAAGAGCGTATCTTATCATGGGGTTTGGATGCACCGGCGAAGTTTGCACCAACTCTCAATGTGAGAAAGGGCAATGCACGGTACCGAAGAGGCTAGCAATGATGGAGGGGCACTACTAGGGAAAACCTTATACACAGAATATTACCAGCAGCACTCTTCAAAATACAACGCTACTGCTATTTAGCAGCAGCGCGTTCCGGGAAAACACGCTGCTGAATAGAAAATAGCAGTAGCGCGTCATCTCTAAACCGTGCTACTGCTCCCATTGCCATGACCTCGCCGTCCAGCTAGTTATAGCAGTAGCGCCTTATACCTTACCGCGCTACTGCTATTCTCCTTAGCTGTAGCGCTTTCTCATACCCGCGCTACTACTAACCCTACCTTATCCCCACACGGCCGACCCTGTCTCTCTCACTCACTCTCCCTCTCAGTCACTCTCGCCCACGCCGATAACCATTGTCGTTCGTCACCGCCGCCGCCGTCGTCCGTCCACCACCGAGGTACTCCCTCCTTCCGTCCCTCCTCCTCCCACCGTGCCCTCCTCCCTCCTCCTCCCACCGCGCCCTCCTCCCTTCGCCTGCGGCCGCCCCTCCTCCCTACTCCGCCGGCAGCCCTCCTCCCACCGCCCCTCCCTCCTCCTCCTCCGACCGCCCCTCCCTCCTCCTCCTCCGGCTGGCCCCTCCTCCTCCTCCTTCGGCCGCCCCCTCCCCCTCCTCTCTCCTACCTCCCTCCCTCCCTTGTCTCTGTTTTTGCAAATCATAGGTAACTAGTTTATTTAGTAAGTGATTATTATAACTAGTTTATTTATATTAAGTGCTTAATAGAACTAGTTTATTTAGTAAGTGCTTAATAGAACTAGTTTATTTAGTAAGTAGTTAATAAAACTAGTTTATTTAGTAAGTAGTTAATAAAACTAGTTAATTAGTGTTAGGATTATATATAAGATATTTTCAAATGTTTTTTTTCATATTTTGAACCATTGAAATGCAATGACCATCGATAAGTGGCCTATGTTTTGCTGGAGTGTTGATTAATTTCCGTTCCAGCAAATTTCAGGCGCTCAATATGTCCTTTTTTAGCAAAGGTCATGCCGGATTTTTTGGGTTTTGCCGTTGAGTTATAATATTTGAATTTTGAACATAGGAGATGTCTGATGACGATGGGATCCCGGAGTGTGTGTACTACTACGATGACCGAGGTGTGTGCGACAGGTTTCCTCATCTGCAAAAAGATAGGTTTTTCACCGTGAAGCTGGAAGAGACCTTTGATGTTTGTACGGTATGCAACGACAAGCATTTCATCATAATTAATATCATCACTTGTGCTTCTTTTGTTCAACGTGTAATTTATGGATTTTTTTCAATTCGATTAGTACATCCCGTGCCATGCTAGACCATATGTATTGGAGAAGCTTGGTTATGGTTTAGATGACTTTGAGAATGTGGAGACGAGGAGGGCTCACTTAAGAACTAAACATGGTTATGAGTTTCTGGTTAAGTTCTACAATGCAGTCAATCGCTCCCACTTTGGTTGCTCTAATTGGGAAGCTCTCTGCAAGTCATATGGATTTGAGGAGGGAATGCGAATAAGATTTGATATTCGTCCCGAAAATTATGATGATGATGATAATATCGACATCTGGGTGGATGTGGATATGCCTCCAGTTTTGCCTAGATGTGAGTTTGCCAAACTAATTTGTTAGTTCAGTAATTTATGTTGTTAATTTAAAAATATTTGGTGTTCGTCCATACTAAACTTATTTATTTATAATTTTCAGCTTATTTCTTATCTTCAAGAAATACTCGGAAGGTAGTAGACAACACATACTACAGCTATGACTCCAAGCTTAATTGTGAGGACAAAGGTTATCTTGTCTCATTCATAGAAGATGTTGAGGCCTTCAAAAAAAGTCACTCTATCAGCCCAAATTATACTAGATACGTGCCACTAGTCCATACATTGCTTGATGATAACTTCATTGCCAAAAACTTGGTAAGATTTTGTTAATGATGGTAACTTCATTGCATACATTATTCTTAAGTAAACCATTGCTAACTATATATGTTACTATTCCATTTTTGAACAGAGGCTCCCGAAGCACGTTGTGCCTGATATGCTATTTATCGAAGGTGATATGCATATGGTTAGCTTATGACCAACTCCTTCGGAGGCTTACCATACTGCGTACTCGATTTCTTCAAATGATGGAAGGCTCAAAATCAAAGAATGGAGCAAAGTGATGAATGCGCACACACAAATAATTGGAGACAAAATGAATGTGCACAAGCCACAAGTTGGAGATAGGTTTATGTCCATTATCCATTATGGTGAAGGACCGGTTTATCTGTTTTATGGTATTTTAGCTAGGAGAGAGGAGTAGGTCCTGAGTATTAAGAACAATTAGTTAGTGTTTATTATATATGACTACAATGTCTTAGACTTGATGGTGATGCTGAGTAGGAGTAGTGATTATGATTACTATGATGACGATGAGGAGGAGTTGTTATTATAACTAGTGACGAAGTTGTTATATGACATTGGACGAAAATGATGATTATGAGGAGTTATATGACAATGATGTATTATTATGATAAGTTGTTAATGATATTATGATGATGATGATAAGTTATTATGTCACTTGAAATTAATCCAAGGTTCTTTCACCTAGTGATTTAATAACTCATTATGATGTAAAAACAATCTCTAAATTGCTACTGTATGAAAAATTGTATACAGGTATATGAATACGACCTAAAATTCAAGAGAAATGGAATAGGGAATAATAGTAGTAGAGATTGTTTTCAAAAGCGCTACTAGTAATTAGCAGTAGCGCTTGACTAGGAAAGCGCTACTACTAAGTAGATATAGCAGTAGCGAGTGCCAGCAGGCGCTACTGCTAAGCATTAGCTGTAGCACCTTATCAGTAGCGCGCCTACCCGCGCTACTGATAGGCCAAAAACCGGCACTACTGCTAGGCTTTCCCCTAGTAGTGGGGTGAGAGTGCGTATAATCCATGGACACAACATTAGTCATAAAGAACTCACATACTTATTGCAAAAATCTATAATTCATCAAAAACCAAGCACTATGCGCATGCTCCTAGGGGGATAGACTGGTAGGAAAAGACCATCGCTCGTCCCCAACCGCCACTCATAAGGAGGACAATCAAAGAACACCTCATGTTTCAAATTTGTTACATAACGTTTACCATACGTGCATGCTACGGAACTTGCAAACTTCAACACAAGAATTTCTCAAATTCAAAACTACTCAACTAGCATGACTTTGATATTATTACCTCCATATCTAAAAACAATCATCAAGCATCAAACATCTCTTAGTATTCAACACACTCATAAGAAAGTTTTTTACTATTCTTGAATACCTAGCATATTAGGATTATTTAAGCAAATTACCATGCTATTTAAGACTCTCAAAATAATCTAAGTGAAGCATGAGAGATCAATATTTTCTATAAAACAAATCCACCACCGTGCTCTAAAAGATATAAGTGAAGCACTAGAGCAAACAACAAACTACTCCGAAAGATATAAGTGAAGATCAATGAGCAGTCGAATAATTATGCAACTATGTGAAGACTCTCCCATTTAATAATTTCAGATCTTGGTATTTTATTCAAACAGAAAGCAAATCTAAAAAAATAAAATGATGCTCCAAGCAAAACACATATCATTTGGTGAATAAAAATATAGCTCCAAGTAAAGTTATCGATGAACGAAGACGAAAGAGGGGATGCCTTCCAGGGCATCCCCAAGCTTAGGCTCTTGGTTGTCCTTGAATATTACCTTGGGGTGCCTTGGGAATCCCCAGGCTTAGGCTCTTGACACTCCTTATTCCATAGCCCATCGAATCTTTACCCAAAACTTGAAAACTTCACAACACAAAACTTAACAGAAAACTCGTAAGCTCCGTTAGCGAAAGAAAACAAAACACCACTTCATGGTACTGTAATTAAATCATTATTTATTTATATTGGTGTTAAACCTACTTTATTCCAACTTCTCTATGGTTTATAAACTATTTTACTAGCCATATATTCATCAAAATAAGCAAGCAACACAATGAAAACAGAAACTGTCAAAAACAGAACAGTCTGTAGTAATCTGTATCAAACGTATACTTATGGAACTCCAAAAACTCTAAAATAAATTGTTGGACCTGAGTAATTTGTCTAGTAATCATATGAAAAAATAATCAACTAAATATCACTCCCCAGTAAAACGTTTTAGCTAATCTCGTGAGCGCTAAAGTTTCTGTTTTTTACAGCATGATCATAAAGACTTCACCCAAGTCTTCCCAAAGGTTCTACTTGGCACAAACACTAATTAAAACATAAAACCACATCTAAACAGAATCTAGATGGACTATTTATTCCTAAACAGAACCAAAAAAGCAAGAAACTAAAATAAAGTTGGGTTGCCTCCCAACAAGCACTATCGTTTAACGCCCCTAGCTAGGCATGATGATTTCAATGATGCTCGCATAAAAGATAAGAATTGAAACATAAAGAGAGCATCATGAAGAATATGACTAGCACATTTAAGTCTAACCCACTTCCTATGCATAGGGATTTTCTGAGCAAACAACTTATGGGAACAAGAATCAACTTGCATAGGAAGGTAAAACAAGCATAACTTCAAAACTTTAAGCACATAGAGAGGAAACTTGATATTATTGCAATTCCTACAAGCATATATTCCTCCCTAATAATAATTTTCAGTAGAATCATGAATGAATTCAACAATATAACCAGCACCTAAAGAATTATTTTCATGATCTACTTGCATATAAAAATTACTACTCTCCACATAAGCAAAATTCTTCTCATTCGGAATAGTGAGAGTATAATAAGAGACTTGAATACTATAAATTGTTTCCACATTAAAAGAGTAATTTTCAGAAAAAGGGTAATCATAATCATGACAAGTTTTATAAATATAATCATCACTACTTTTTATAGCATAAGTTTCATCACAATAATCATTGTAATTAGCAACTTTGTTCTCATCATAATCGATTGAAACCTCTTCCAAAATAGTGGATGCATCACTAAATAAAGTCATGACCTCTCCAAATCCACTTTCATAAATATTATAAGATTCAACATCTTCCAAAATAGTGGGATCATTACTTCCTAAAGTTGATACTCTTCCAAACCCACTTTCATCAATATAATCATCATAGGTAGAAGGCATGCTATCATCATTATAAATTTGCATATCAAAACTTGGGAGACTAAGAATATCATCTTCATTAAACGTAGCCTCCCCAAGCTTGGGCCTTTTCATATCATAAGGATACTCATTCTCATCATTAATAGTACGGATAGCACCAATAGTATAGCAAACATTATTATCATATTCTTCCAAGCAAGTGCCAAAAAGATTTTCAAGATCATAAGAAGTATCATTATCTTCCCAATCATAATCATCACAACAAGCAATAGGCATAATGAGATCATCATCAAGTGCATCATCTTCCACAATTATTTTTGATTCATTTTCATGAGGCACAACAATAATAGGAGCAACATTATTCGGGAGGGATACCTTTTTACCTCTCTTCGTTTTTCTTTTCTTCTTCTTCACCACATCATGTGTGGGTTCAATCCTCTTTTTGGAGCTCCTTATTAATGAGATTGGTTGAATGGAAGGCTCCTCCTCGTTACCTGATTCATCATAAGAAATAATAGGAGGATATTGGGAAGTCTCTTCCCTTTCATTAGCATTCTCTTCATCCTCTATTTGTTTTCTTTTCTTTATGTAATTGGCAATATAAGGATTTTCAATGCAATTCACCGCACAATACATATAAATCTTTTCTAGATCAATATCAAGGAATTTCTTGAGGTTATATTTTGGAATAAACTTAGTTTGATGTTTCAATTCTTCATAACCCAAAAGTAGACTAAGTTCATTATGATGTGCAAGGGAAATCAAGTCATCACAATTTTTGGACACGATTCGATCATGAAACAATTTGCATTTGATATTTAAATGACCATGTTCATTCCAAAGTTCACAAGTACGGTAAAGATATTTTAAATTTTCAGCACTCACATCTAGCCTTTCTTGCAACCATTTAGTTTCTAAGTACTTATGCCTCTTGGAATATCTATCTTCCCTATTTGGTGTGTACTTGCAAACCCAATGCACTCCACAAAAATTGACATGTTTATAGGAGACATTTTCATCATAACTAGTGCAATCATCATTAGTACCATGGATATTCAAGGAGTTCATACTAACAACATTGCAATCATGCTCATCATTCAAAGATTTAGTGCCAAAGATTTTAATACATTCTTCTTCTAACACTTCGGCACAATTTTCCTTTCCATCATACTCACAAAAGATATTAAAAAGATGAAGCGTGTGTGGCAAACTTAATTCCATTTTTTTGGTAGTTTTCTTTTATAAACTAAACTAGTGCTAAAATAAGAAACAAAAAGATTCGATTGCAAGATCTAAAGATATACCTTCAAGAACTAACCTCCCCGGCAACGGCGCCAGAAAAGAGCTTGATGTCTACTATGCAACCTTCTCCTTGTAGACGTTGTTGGGCCTCCAAGTGCAGAGGTTTGTAGGACAGTAGCAAATTTCCCTCAAGTGGATGACCTAAGGTTTATCAATCTGTGGGAGGCGTAGGATGAAGATGGTCTCTCTCAAACAACCCTGCAACCAAATAACAAAGAGTCTCTTGTGTCCCCAACACACCCAATACAATGGTAAATTGTATAGGTGCACTAGTTCGGAGAAGAGATGGTGATACAAGTGCAATATGGATGGTAGATATAGGTTTTTGTAATCTGAAAATATAAAAACAGCAAGGTAACAAGTGGTAAAAGTGAGCGTAAGCGGTATTGCAATGCTAGGAAACAAGGCCTAGGGTTCATACTTTCACTAGTGCAAGTTCTCTCAACAATAATAACATAATTGGATCAAATAACTATCCCTCAACATGCAACAAAGAGTCACTCCAAAGTCAGTAATAGCGGAGAACAAACGAAGAGATTATGGTAGGGTACGAAACCACCTCAAAGTTATTCTTTCCAATCAATCCGTTGGGCTATTCCTATAAGTGTCACAAACAACCCTAGAGTTCGTACTAGAATAACACCTTAAGACACAAATCAACCAAACCGTAATGTCACCTAGATACTCCAATGTCACCTCAAGTATCCGTGGGTATGATTATACGATATGCATCACCCAATCTCAGATTCATCTATTCAACCAACACATAGAACCTCAAAGAGTGCCCCAAAGTTTCTACCGGAGAATCAAGACGAAAACGTGTGCCAACCCCTATGCATAGGTTCATGGGCGGAACCCGCAAGTTGATCACCAAAACATACATCAAGTGAATCACGTGATATCCCATTGTCACCACAGATACGCACGGCAAGACATACATCAAGTGTTCTCAAATCATTAAAGATTCAATCCGATAAGATTACTTCAAAGGGAAAAATCAATCCATTACAAGAGAGTAGAGGGGGGGAAGAAACATAAGATCCAACTATAATAGCAAAGCTCGCGATACATCAAGATCGTGCCAAATCAAGAACACGAGAGAGAGATCAAACACATAGCTACTGGTACATACCCTCAGCCCCGAGGGTGAACTACTCCCTCCTCATCATGGAGAGCGCCGGGATGATGAAGATGGCCACCGGAGAGGGTTCCCCCCTCCGGCAGGGTGCCGGAATAGGGTCTCGATTGGTTTTGGTGGCTACAGAGGCTTGCGGCGGCGGAACTCCCGATCTATTCTGTTTTCCAAAGTTTTTTTAGGGTATATGGGTAGATATAGGAGGAAGAAGTACGTCAGGGGAGCCACGAGGGGCCCACGAGGGTGGAGGGCGCGCCTAGGGGGGAGGGCGTGCCCCCCTACCTCGTGGCTTCCTCGTTGCTTCTTTGACATGTATTCCAAGTCTCCCCGGTTGATTTCCTCCCAAAAATAACTTCTCCAGAAGATTTCGTTCCGTTTCGACTCCGTTTGATATTCCTTTTCTTCGAAACACTGAAACAAGGGGAAAAAACAGGAACTGGCACTGGGCTCTGGGTCAATAGGTTAGTCCCAAAAATAATATAGAAGTGTTTAATAAAGCCCATATACATCCAAAGCAGTAGATAATATAGCATGGAGCAATCGAAAATTATAGATACGTTGGAGACGTATCAGTAAGCAGATCAGCTGTTACAAAAACAAAAACCAATTATGTATGATATGCAAAGTTCTCTTACATGACAGAAAAATCATGTCTAAAACTAACAAGATTTCCAAATGTTTTATTTTTTATTCCGTGTTTTGCAGTTCCTTCTACCATGTGAGATGCGCACATTTAAGAAAGACGAAACTATCAGTCATTACTTCACCGTTATAGTTAACATGGAAAAACAATGTTTTGAACTCCTTGACTCTTCAACTGCATATCCAGGCACAATAGAATTCTTCAACAACGTAACCACCAAATTAATGAAAATCTGGCAGCACGTAAGCACAGAGCTCTAGCTTTCACAAAGAAGCATCGACCATTTCAAAAAGGTCAAACTGCAGGCACCCCTCCAGGGAGAAGACACGTAAGCACTTCCAACATTTCTCTTATTTCTTTTTTTAATGCAAGATTCACTACTACCATTCCTCAAATAATTATGTTCTTTCGTTTTTTCAATGCAACAATTACTACTACCATTGATCCAACATTTCTCTTCTTTTCCATTTCTCGAATGCAACAATTTTACTACTACCATTCCTCTACATGCAAAATGGACTATGCATTCTATATGTACATGAACCTGAAGCACTACTCCAAAGATGGAACAATAGCGGCCTTAGAGGCAGAACAAGTACCACAGTTAAGGAAAAAAATTATATCAACTAATTAGTCAACATAGAGGCAATACCGCACTGTCCTTAATCAAGTGTACAACAGGTTAGTCTTTTCAGAAACAAAACCTTACAATTTTGTCACACTACCATCTACTAATAAGTTTTTTATTATTATTTTTTGATTTCTAACAGATATGCTGAAGTAAGAAGTCGATATGGGAGACAACGAAATGCAACAGACGCAATGTTGCGTACTAGAAGAGTTTCCGCTAAATCCCGAGCCAAAGAAACATATTATGCATGCGACAACCACCCAATAGAAACAAGTTATTGACATATGCAGTGAACACAGAGAGCTTATGCATGTCAGCAGCCACGTCGTCGTCAAAGAATCTTGCACGGACCACAAAGACAAGGATCCACCAATAGAACCAGATCAACCACCACCAGACGACAAGATACCACACCATCCTGAAGAGGCAACGGACACCACTAATGAGCAAAATATTAATAGCAATATCCCGAGCAGAGAGCAACTTGAACAAACAGGCACTACTTTAAAAGAGGATGACAAAATCAACAACGTACCAAATACACAAGAACAAGTTTCTGAGCAGAAGAAACAACATGTTCTTCTTCAAGAAGAAACAGGCTCGACAAGCAATCGGCAAGGCACCTCCAGCACCATCTCTTTAGACTTCCTAAAACCCAAAACAACGAAAAAGCATGAAGAAGTTGATGAATTTCTTTTAAGCCTTAACCCACACCAACTACAGGTATACTATGAGTTTATACAGATGGGCTATGAATTCGATGTAATCAAAACATTATTGGTTGAACATGAAGACTTTGAATTCAAGAAAAATGACATGCAGTATCTGACAAGCTTGCAGCAAGAATCAGGAGAACATTCAATGGCTCAATCATCTAAGAACAGCTCAGCCAATAAAACCTCGGTCAAGAAGAGGTCGGCGAAGCCTTCGAGCAGGCTCCATGGTAAAATCAAGATTCCTACATTTGTCCCAAGAGATTTCAAATTTATGAACAAAGCCAAAGCACTTCATGAATACCTATTCAGCAAAGAAGGACAGGAAGAATGCGGAGAGTAAGTACTTTCTCTTGTTAAAACGAAAAACGGAGAAGTGTTGCTCCTTTTTAAAGCCACCTAACTAACGTATAAACCCTTTTCTGCTTGCAGCCTAAACGTATATACTAGCTCAAAGTGACCCGATTGGATTACAGGAAAAGACATAATGCAATAGCTACGAAAAGGAGATGGACAGATGGAGGGCTCCATCGCAAACGCATTGTTCGAAGAATTGACAGCAACAATACAACACAACTGATAAAGCCATACTATTCGTAGAATTTGCAAATGTATGAAGTCCAATTAGACGAAAACACTTGCATCATTTCAGTGATTATATGTTTGAACTAAAAAGTAGACAACTTTTTGTCGCAGCTCGTGCTCGGTGTTAATCCTGAAAAAGAAGGAGGACTACAAGAATTCAATGAGGACAAAGCATTGAAACATTTTGTACCCCTTGTAAGAGGGAAGGAACTTTTAAAGAAAATGTTGGTAAGTTAATAGAAATATACAAACATAATTCATTCCTCCTAAAGATTGCATTTACATGTCATTTAATTCTCCTGACAAGAATAAACTTTAACTCACTCTATCTCCAAACACCGCAGATTATGATACCTCACAACACAGCTAAACACTTCACATTGTACGTGCTGAACAAGTACACGAGCTCCGTCGACATACTTGACTCAATAAATTACAGAAATGCAGGAAAAAACATGGGAAAAACACCACAAGGATCACCCAGAACGGGTACGTCAATTCAACCTTGGTTTTCTAATTCTTGCATTCCCTTTCTTAATGGAAATATCCAACAATAAAACCAAACTGTAATCACAGATTAAAAGGATGCACGCACTCATGAAGAAGCATTACGGAGAAGCGGAACTACAAGCAAATAGTGAACCAAACTGGTCGAGGATAGCAGAAACACCTAACAGAGTTTACATGCCGAAACAGCAGGGTACCCAATGCGGACACTTCATGGTTCAATTTGCAGAATACTGGAATGGCATTGATCTCACAAAAGACGATGAGGATTTCCATGTAAGTGAATAGTACGAGAACAACAATTTTATTTTAGAAGCAGCACTCCTTGAATACTTCAATTATCTCATCAAAGAAAAGTAAAAGAATATCTGATGACCTTCATGCAAGATAGCAAGGTAGATGCAGAGTGGAAACCAGAGTTCCTTTTTACAACCATATTTGGTGAAACAAACCAAGTAAAGTGCGAGCAACTACCTGAAAAAATCAAAGAATTCAAACCAGAAACATCAAGGTTCCTTTCCACCAGCAAAGGTAAGAAAATTATTTCTGGTTATCTTTTTTTGTAATGACCTACCTATCCCATGGTTGACAAATGTCTTTGGCATCACGAGAGCTTACATATTACATAACTGCTTCCGCTGACAGAAACAGATGCAACAAAAAGGAAAAAAGGGCGAAGCACCAATCCATACCCAAAACATTCACATTGCTTTCAACACACAAAGGAGGCGTCCGACCTCTTCCAAATAGTCATGAGCGACAGGTGGCAGGAGAAATTCAAAAAGTGAGTTGTTTTCTATTGCACCTCAAAATAGTTGGACCGAGGCCAAAATAATATTAAAATATGTTTCTCACTAGTCCTCACATCCAAAATTATTTTATCTCCCTCTCGTAGCAAAATTGTATTTAGGCGCATCCATAGAGAGAGTGAAAGCACGCAACTTACTGGAGCCCAAAAGGCAGTATTTGGTCCAAGACCAGCACAGACGAACAAACCACATCATATGGAAAAGAGAGTTCTCGATGATATAGCAGAAATCTGGGAAAGCAAACAAGATTCAAAAGAGAGTGACAGAATAATATTAGGCCCAAACTTTGTAGAGGTAAAATTTTAAAAAGCAAAAACTTGTCACTCTTTTTATATTGTTACACATTTGTTTTTTCTTACAGTTTTTTTCGTAATTATTGTTTGCAGCGTATACTAGATTTGAAGAATCACAAAACTACTATTGGAAAATTTAGAAGTGAATTGCAAAAAACAAAGAATCAGATGGTTCCCATGTATCTCAAAGAACATCAACAGAAAAAGCTCTCAATAGCAAACATGGTAACGTCCCTTTCCTCCACAACAAAATCACAAAATATGCGTTCTATCAAATTACTTTATATTAAACTGTCATCTAAGCAACAAATATTTTGTACACAGATATTCCTTCCACTAGAGAAGGATCACCGCTACGTACTATATATGCTGGACAAATATAAATACAAAGTTCATATTATTGATCCTCGAGAAGCGACTCCAGAGGAATTTGAGAAAGAAAAGTTAGACATGGATCATTTGGATCCATTTGAAGCAGATTGAGTTCTTCGGGAAAATGAAGAGGCTAAAAACGAAAGAAAAATATAGTTTCAGGAATGTCATGTTCATAAGTCGGCAATCCTAAGCATTTGTAAATAACATTTTTTTCAGTTTTACAAGTTGCAATATTAAAACAATTACAAAATGCAATTCCCAGGTACCTAGGATTAAAGAAGTCTTCAACACCATACTAGGACAAACAATGAATCGCAAGAATACAAGATGGCAGTTTCATATCGTGCAAGATGTTCCAGTGGTAGAAAAGGGCGAATCACCATTTGCTGTTTTAAAGCTTGCATTCCTCTACAATGGTGAAAAGTTCATTGAAGACCTGGAAGATTTGACAGTAAGTTTTCAATGAAAATCTTCTGTACCAATACATAGAAAATATTGGAATATATATATATATATATATACTTATATACACCTTTTATGCACCAACTCTAAGTATATACTTTTCTTGTCGGCAAAATTTCACAGGATGAAGTGGAAGACTGGAGGGCAGAGGCAATGTACATTCTTTTACTTAGCAAGATGAATGAAGTCAAAGCTAGAGAAATGGGTGACGAGATTAGCAAGATCTTCAGCAAGAATGAAGACTAAAACTTTTGATTTAGGTAGCGAGCCTAATTCCATCAAAACGTGAAAAACAGTTTAATAATGAATCATATTTATATGTAATCTAGTTACAAATTGCGTGTTCATGTTGAAAATTGCGTGTTCATCTTGAAAAGGGAACATCATCAGACAATGCCACTACACTATAAACAAAAGTGCCTCTTTTTAAATGTGCGACAGCAGTGACTCCCAAAACGAACTCCCACCCAGGTCTCTGGATACCACCCACAGCAGTGACACCCGCCCGTGCCTCCGGAGACGACATGGCCCCGTGCCTCCAGAGGCTACATGGCCCCGTGCCTTCAGAGAATCCACACACGTGCATGCACGCACATACCTCGAGTGCCTCAACCGTGCCAAGCTGCTCCGCAAACATGACTACAAATGCTTCAAACCCGTGCCTCCGGAGAATCCACACACGTGCATGAACGCAAATACCTCGAGTGCCTCAACCGAGGCTAGCTGCTCTGCACACATGACTGCTGATGCTTCAAACCCGTGCCTCCGGAGGATCCACACATGTGCATACACACACATACCTCGAGTGCCTCAACCATGCCAAGCTGCTCCGCAAGCGTGACTACAAATGCTTCAAACCCGTGCCACCGGAGAATCCACACATGTGCATGCACGCACATACCTCGAGTGCCTCAATTGTGCCAAGCTGCTCCGCAAACGTGACTGCAAATGATTCAAACCCGTGTGATAGGTGGAAACCCAATGAACGAGTTCACGCCCGAGGGTGGCCCGGTCTTCACGTCGTAGAATCGAATCGTGAGGGATAACTAGCTGCAAGCAGCCGGGATAACTAGCTTTATACCTGCCAAGGTTGGATGCAACCCGTACGTTGGGGATGGCTGATCGAAGCTACAAGAACTCCAACCCGCTGTCCGAACAATCGCAGAACCACAAACCGGGACTAACCCACACAAAACGGCCGGAACCGTAGAGCGTGAATTAGGGGGAACTAGAGGCTCCTTCTCGCGAATCCGGATGAACTCAGAAGAGCAAAGGTAGCAAGGATCTTTCGGATCTCTCTAGCAATCTTGCTGCATAAGCTTGTAGCTGAATGGTTTGACAAAAGGTTTTGTAGAAGATGGGGGAGATGTGGTTTTTATAGCAGGGACAACCCCCCTTAGCTAGGTGTGAAAGTGGTTTCAAAAGTAAGCAGGTTTGCATGGCTTTCTTGGGTGAATAAGCAGTCAACTTTGGGAGTTGTTGGAGAGCTCCAAAGAAATTCGCGAAGTCTTGACAGCCTGGACACCTTCCACGAGAATGACTAGAACTTTTGACTCACAACTCCAAATGATGTGAGGTTTTTTGCATTCGAAAGATATTTTGATGTAGCTTCTGTTGATGTACCCCTATGGCCCCGTATTCCCATCACATGGGTTTGGCACACAAAAATATCAGAGGTAAAAACTAACAACATCAGCTTCACTTGAAACTTGTTTTCTCCAAACTTGTTCCTCGAAATCGGTGGCTTCAAGAGCTCATAGGTTGTTGGATTTTTCTTCCATGTGATACCTAAGTTCAACCAACAATATTGGGAATGAAAGCATAGTTGTGTCACCAAGGTTACAAGGTAAACTTAAGTTAGCGTTCACCTGGTCACTTATTAGTTTGGCGTGACGTCTTGTGATTGGACCTATAATTGTTGGAGACTTGTCGATGGTTCTGGTGTCCTCATCATCCTCCCCCTCTTGAAAAGGAGTCGTCCTCGACTCTGATGGTCCAAAGTATGGAGAGAGGTTGGACACATTGAATGTTGGACTAACACCATAATCCATCGGAAGGTCAATCTTGTAGGCATTGTCATTGATCTTCACAGGCACTTTTAATGGACCATCTCCACGTGGCTACAACTTGCATTTGCGTTGATCCGGGAAACGATCCTTCCGCAGGTGTACCCACAGAAGATCACCTTCTTCAAACAACACCTTCTTTCTTCCCTTGTTTTCTCGTTTTGCATATTGTTCAGTCATCTTCTCAATATTTTCCTTGGTCTTCTCATTAATTTTCTTCACGAAGTCAGCACGCTTACTTGCATCAAGATTGGTTCGCTCCTGCAATGGTAAAGGCAAAAGATCTATGGGAGCAGCAGGTTTGAAATCATAAAAAATTTCAAAAGGACAAAATTTAGTGGTCGAATGTACTGCCCTGTTGTATGCAAACTCCACATGGGGGAGACACTCTTCCCACATCTTCAAATTTTTCTTTAAAACTTCTCTCAACATCATGGATAGCATGCGGTTGACAACTTCAGTTTGTCCATCCGTTTGTGGGTGGCATGTAGTGGAAAATAGAAGCTTTGTCCCTAGCTTTGCCCATAATGTTTTCCAAAAATAGCTCAGAAACTTGGTGTCATTATCTGAAACAATAGTGCGTGGTACTCCATGTAGCCGCACGATTTCCCTGAAAAACAAATCAGCAATGTGTGAAGCATCATCGCTCTTATGACACGGGATAAAATGAGCCATCTTGCTAAACCTATCAACCACCACAAAAACCGAATCACTCCCCCTCTTAGTGCGTGGTAATCCAAGAACAAAATCCATAGAAATATCTTCCGGTGTACTAGGAATTGATAAAGGCGTATAAAGTCCATGGGGATTTAAACGTGACTTAGCTTTGCGGTAGATCTCACAACGTAGCACGTAGCGCTCAATATCACGCCTCATCCTTGGCCAAAAGAAATGGTCAATGAGCACACTCTCAGTTTTCTTTGCTCCAAAATGTCCCGTGAGACCACCAGCATGAGCCTCCTGCAAAAGCAACAAACAAACAGAGCAATCTTTGATGCACAATTTGTTAGCTCGAAACAAGAATCCATCATGCAAGTGAAACTTTTCCCAACCTTTCCCCTCACTACACTTTGAGTGTGGTTCAGCAAAATATGGGTCATTGACATACAATTCTTTGATGCTTTGCAGCCCAAGAATTTTAGTATCAAGTTGTGAGAGTAAAACATAGCGTCTAGACAAAGCATCGGTAATAACATTATCTTTTCCTTTCTTGTACTTGACAATATAGGGAAAACATTCTATGAATTCACTCCATTTTGCATGTCTACGGTTCAGTTTTTGTTGACCCCTAAGGTGCTTTAAAGATCCATGATCGGAATGTATCACAAATTCTTTAGGCCACAAATAATGTTGCCATGTTTCCAAAGATCTCACAAGTGCATATAATTCTTTGTCATAACTGAATAATTTAGAGTTAGACCAATTAGCTTCTCACTATAATATGCAATAGGACTGCCTTCTTGCATTACTACGCCTCCAATACCAACACCACTTGCATCACATCCAATTTCAAAAGTCTTACCAAAGTTGGGTAGTGCAAGCAATGGTGCAAATGTCAATTTTTCTTTTAACTCTTGAAAGGCCTTCTCTTGTGCATTTGCCCACTTGAAGGGAACATCTTTCTTCGTTAGCTCATTCATTGGGGCAGCAATGGTGCTGAAGTCTTTCACAAACCGACGATAAAAACCAGCAAGGCCAAGAAAGCTTCGTACTTGGCTTACATTTTGTGGAGGCATCTACTCACGGATGGCCTTGGCCTTGACCAACAATAACGGGGATGAAAGCATAGTTCTGTCACCAAGGTTATAAGGTAAACTTAAGTTAGCGTTCACCTGGTCACTTATTAGTTTGGCGCGACGTCTTGTGATTGGACTTATAATTGTTGGAGACTTGTCGATGGTTGTGGTGTCCTCATCACCGTGCCTCCGGAGAATCCACACACGTGCATGCATGCACATACCTCAAGTGCCTCAACAGTGCCAAGCTGTTCCGCAAATGTGACTGCAAATGCTTCAAACCCGTATTTTGGAGAATCCACACACGTGCATGCACGCACATACCTCAAGTGCCTCAACTGTGCCAAGCTGCTCCACAAACGTGACTGCAAATGCTTCATACCCGTGCCTTTCCAGACGAAGGAGCTTGGCTTTTGCACAACCTGAATAAATAATTTCTCCTAAGCTATGAACTTCAGCAAACAACCAAATGCACTGGTGAGTAGGAGGTTCCCTCACGCCGGAGGCACCGTGTGACACCACGACAGACAACACGGCACACGAACCAGCACACACTTCGACCTATGCCCCCCTTTAAGATGTTTATGAAAATTAAACGAGTCGAAGGTGAGCAGGAGGTTCCTTCGCGCCGGAGGCGCCGTGTCACACCACGACGGACAACGCGCCGCACGAACCAACACACCGGACAAACCAACACGCTGCACGACCAACACACACTTCGACCTATGCCCCCCCTTCAAGATGTTTATGAAAATTAAACGAGCCAAAGGCGGGCAGGAGGTCCCCTCGCGCCGGAGGCGCCGTGTCACACCACGACGGACAACGCGCCGCACGAACCAACACACCGGACGAACCAACACGCTGCATGACAAACACACACTTCGACCTATGCCCCCCCCCCTTCAAGATGTTTACGAAAATTAAACGAGCCGAAGGCGAGCAGGAGATTCCCTCGCGCCGGTATTTTCTTTGTGTTATCGCGCGGAAAGGGGAAAACGGAAAATTCTGGTAGTTGGAGGGTTAAACTGCAAAACGCATGAAACCACAAACCGGAAAGGGAAAACCGGGAACCAACCAAGCCGGTTGGTTTTTCCTTGCGGGAGCGCTCCGCGCGCGACAGTTGTCACACGCGGAGCGCTCTCGAACCGCTCTTTACGAGCGCTCCGAAGGAGCGCTTGTTAACTAGTTGCTCTCCGTAAACGTCGCATGGGTTCGGTCTTTGGACAGTTGGACCAAGCAGCGCAAGCCCAGGTTGGGGCCCCTTGATTTCACGCCCGTGCTATGTGTAGATGATTTGTGCTATTTGCATGCTTGGATGATTTGTGCTATTTTCTATCCAACTTTGATGAAACCCCACTTTAAATGTATGCGGAAAGCGTTGGATGGCCATCCCGCATCAGTGTCTGTGGACGGATGCCACAACAAATTTACGGGTCAGCGTTTGAGATGCTTTTAGATCTCTTTAAATCCCAATTTTAGGCAATAGCTATTTTCCACTCCCTCTATAAATAAACTTTTATAAGTTTTAGGACGTTTTAAGTCACTACATAGTACTGTAGATGAATAGGGATGCTCTTCGCTATTTATCGTACAGACCTGTAATCTAGCAACATAAGAATCCGATAGGAGCAGAGCTTCAGTTTTTTTTAAATGAGGATTACCCTCGGCCTCTGCTTCGAGAGATGCATATTGTCATTTTATTATATTTTTCAACAAAATCAAATAAAATAAATACATGGATCAATCCAAGGCCACCTTCCAGGCAATTAATGTCGCTACACTTACAAACTTAATGGTGTGCCCTGTTCGCATATCAACACATATCATATATTTTGGTGGATAAGCGGAGAGCACCAACCGGTCTAGTTAGACCCTCTGCGCGTATCACATGCGCACACTCTAGAATCCGCCACCGTCGTCTTCGGCTATCCCGCCTTCAGGATCGATCAACGTATTCATCTCGCCAGGCCATTCTATCGTCGACGTCACCGCGACGCCAGAGAGCGCCACCAGCCTGCGCATGCCCATCCGCACGCGCCCGTCACCGACACTCCGTTGCGCCACGCCGCCGAGACCTGAGTCGGTCTTGCGCAGTGGTGGAGCCAAAAATATAGTATAAGGAGGGCGAAGTGTAGTAAATCCTTGTTAGGAAGGGCCAAGTGTAGTAAATCCTTATTAGGGAGGGCCGGCTCATAAGAATACATCACTTTAGCAACCATTGATCATTTATTAGCATGCATATCAGGCTTAATACAGCAATGTTAGGGGGGCCAGGGCCCCTGCTCGTTCCCCATGTCTCCGCCACTATTCTTTCGGTAGATGTAACACCGCTTCT
This sequence comes from Triticum aestivum, assembly GCF_018294505.1. NCBI lineage: Eukaryota > Viridiplantae > Streptophyta > Magnoliopsida > Poales > Poaceae > Triticum > Triticum aestivum. The sequence goes on along the minus strand of NC_057806.1, from coordinate 513,546,996 downwards.
CCTATTGTCTCCTTCAGCCAGCTCATGCTCCAAAACGATGCCCTCAAAAGGGAGAACGGCACCAGAGGCATCGTCATTGCCCCCTGGAGCATCTTGAGCATGGTGACACAACCTGCAATGACGATGTCTCGAGAAGGAGACGGTATCAGAGACGCCGCCATCGTACGCCATGACTGTAGTCAGCACGATTTTCACCAAAAATTGCGTCGCCCCGATTCCGCAGCTGACTGGACCTGTGCGCAGCCTCGACATGAGCATGTATGTTGCCGCTGGAACACCGGCAGAGGGGCTCCCGCCGCACCTCACCGGTCCCTCCACACGCCGCCGGCCGGCCAAGACCATGCCACGATGGATCTGGACGGGACGCCAGATCCGCGGCCGCCGCAACCCATCTACCAGAAGAAGAGCCACACCACGCCATACATGGAGTGCCGGCCGCAACCGCCACCCATCCAGACGGGGCAGCCCACCCCGTCGGTCGTGGATGATCTCCGGCGACCGCCGAGGCGCCGCCCTAACTGCTGAATGTGCAAGCACCGCAAGAGGCGCCCCCTGGCGCCTCGTGGGAGTTCCGCTGTGAACCGCCCGTCCTAGCGCCTTTGGCGTCGGGCCCGTCGCCACCACGGCCCTCGCTTGCAGCAGCGGCGGCAGGAGATCGCAGGAACAGGGGCTGGTGGCGCTAGGTTTTGTGCCCATGGCATCGCCCAGGGGAGCTGAGCTGGGCGACGCGAGGGGGTCTTTTTTTTGTATCAGCAGAGCTCCAGCTGCCCGCTATGTACCGAAAATCTAGGTTCATGAATGGGCTCACTGGAAAAACATGCTTGAGAAAAAATGCAAGTCGCTTGATTATCATGTGCCCTTTCACACACAACTTTTACACTGTCTTATTCGAAAACTGAGAACAGAGCATTGCTGGCAACAATCAAAATGATGCTTCTTTGCAATTTCAACCTCCAACAGGAAAAACAGAGCATTCTTGACTAGTAGGTTTAATAAATCAAGAACACTTACTAAAGAAACTAGAAGAATCTTTGTCCAAAATAAAAATGACCAGAAGTTCCATTGGTGTAGCATGAGAAGTACTATCTGTCATCAGAGTAATCGGTACACAGTACTGGGAACAACAATCACCCAAAGCGTACCAGAGGATCATATGACAACATTTAAGCACACAGAAGACACTACGCCATTGAAAATACTACACAGGCTGCTCCGTGATAGTATGTGTATCATGAAATGCACTTGTAGGCCTGGGCTACAGCCAGCATCGAGTACAATAGTACATATCATGAAAGTGTTCACATATCATGAAAGTGTTCAGTCGGACTCGGACGAAGGGAAGTATTCTTCTTCTTCTTCTTCTTCTTCTTTTTCTTCTTCTTCAGGCATATAATCCGGATCTGCAAGCTGTGAATCCGGTTCATCATCATCATCATCATCTTCCTCTGCTTCTTCATTATCTTATGCTTCATCTTCATTTGCTTGATGAGCTGCTGCCTCATGTGCTTGTTCTCCGTGCTGAGCAGGAGCAGCTTCTTCTTCCTCAAGATCCACAAGATACCAATCATCATCATCTTCACCATGTGACTCTTCGGGTATGTAATCTGGATCGGCAACCTGGGAGTTTATTTCATCATCATCATCATCATCATCTGCTTCTTCATCATCTTGCACTTCATCTTCATTTACTTGCTGAGCAGGAGCAGCTTCTTCATTTACTTGCTGAGCAGGAGCAGCTTCTTCATCATCATCATCATCATCTTCCTGCGCTTCTTCATCATCTTGCACTTCATCTTCATTTACTTGCTGAGCAGGAGCAGCTTCTTCGTCATCATCATCATCATCATCTTCCTCTGCTTCTTCATCATCTTGCACTTCATCTTCATTTACTTGCTGAGCAGGAGCAGCTTCTTCTTCATCATCATCTTGTTCTTGTTCTTCTTCTTCTTCTTCTTCTTCTTCAGGCATATAATCTGGATCTGCAAGCTGTGAATCTGGTTCATCATCATCATCATCATCTTCCTCTGCTTCTTCATTATCTTGTGCTTCATCTTCATTTGCTTGATGAGCTGCTGCTTCATGTGTTTGTTCTCCGTGCTGAGCAGGAGCAGCTTCTTCTTCCTCAAGATCCACAAGATACCAATCATCATCATCTTCACCCTGTGACTCTTCGGGTATGTAATCTGGATCGGCAACCTGGGAGTTTATTTCATCATCATCATCATCATCATCATCATCATCATCATCATCATCATCATCATCATCTGCTTCTTCATCATCTTGCACTTCATCTTCATTTACTTGCTGAGCAGGAGCAGCTTCTTCTTCATCATCATCTTGTTCTTCCTCTTCATCAAGTTGGTTATGATCTGGATCCAAGTTCTCAACTGCATCTTGTAGACCAGCTTGCGCCTGTACATACCTATCCATTGATACTCTCAAGGACACATGCTGCAAGGACTCTGTTCTTTCAAATATAAATCCTCTTTCATTTGCCACTGTTGATAACTGTATCATTTCTTCCATTGAACCGGCGTCAGCTAGGATAAGTATTACTTGAGCAGGATCTAACCCGGCCAAGTCAGCAATGACCCGCGTGCGGAATGGAACAGCATCGTTATTGGAAATATCAGGTGTGTTTCCTTTGTTAGGATCATCTCCATCTCCAGCGGAGCTATTTGCAGCAGCCTTTCTTAGCGAAACATCTGTTGCAGAGCCAATGTTAGAAGATTCTTTCCCTTTTCTTGCTTCGCTTAGTGGCTTAGAAGGCGCGGAATCTGATGCCCCCTGTGATGTCAATGAAAATACTTAACGTGCTATGGTCCAAACACTTCCTCAATGACAAAGCAGAAAAACATGAGGAAGAACTTCAGTGACAAGCAAAAGTACATGAAGAAGATTACTCACTGCTTTTTGTTTCAGTGGTAAGGAGAATGTAATGCAGGCACTATTATCCACTGGGAGTGCATTGGTTGGCTTCCCCATGCCAACTTCATTAACAAAGCATAGTGCCTGCAATGACACTCATAATCCTCAGGCTGGCAACATAATAAAATCTGTAAGGCTAACAAAGTTATATAGAAGAAGAAAACTAAATCCTTATTTCCACAAAACACAAGAATCATGTTATGTATGATGGCAGCTGCATATTTCAATAACTAGAAACAAAGGCCCTCACTGTGACATCATCATAGTATAGCAGCTTCATTAGATTGGTTAACAAGCGACAAAATCAGCACGACACAATCCATGTAACCAGAAAAATACAGAATTCCAAAATTACCTCCTCGGGCAATTGGTCCAAGGCCCTCATAACTGAAGCCAGCGTTCTGGTCATCTTACAAGCAGAGCTCCTAAAAGGAAACCGTTGCCACATCAGGATATTACCATTTTACCACTGGTTACAGCTGACAATGTTTATGTTAACAATAACATGCACATATGAACCCAATGAATAGCAATTCACAAACTGATCTGCAGGATGTATATGACAAAACCACATTGAAACCTCAACTATTTTATACCTTCAGTACTAGAATTTTGCAAGCCAGGCAGGAAAACTAACAGCAACTCATAAATTCAACTAGTACTAATTGTGAATTAGTAAGTGGATCCTCTTTAACTTAAGTTTTCACACACTGTCATAGAGAAAAACAGAACACTGAACTCCTATGCCTCTTCACTTTATGAGGCCACGTCTTTGAAATCAAACCAGTCTGCATGCAGTGCTACTTTACTATGATGACTACGGTGCACATAAAAACACCCTTCACAGATTCACTCTTTGGAGCACAAAAGACTAACAAGAAAAACAAATCCTAGCATCCAAAAGGGGGTATGCAAGATTGCACCTCATCTGATCAGGAGTGACTTCTGCTGCATTTGACTTGAATGTGGCAGTATTCTTTTTGCTCCCTGTGTGACTCATGTTCATTGCAACTTCCTCCCCGTTTGTGTTGGGGTAGCTAAATGAGACTGCATGATAATTATGACACATGATAAGCAAATGTAGGGCATATAATCCATCATTCATGTCAGTCCAACTTAATACGCTACACGCTAGCAAACTCCACCCGGTGATACTCACAGGCATACTCTTCAATCATTGGGCCTTCCTCCTTCTCACATATACAGAAGAGAAGGGTATTGAGATATTTCTTTTGTAAGGCATCATAGACACCTAGAATCGGAAAGTTAATCAGATAAGCACATAAGAAAATCACATCTAAAGTATATAATCATAAAACAGTAAACTAATTGAATGAACTCAAGTTGTCTAAGACATATATTACCTTTCTCCATCCAATCAATCAACCTCCTGGATTCAGCATCCATGGGCATCAGCTTCTTAATCTTCATCTCTGCAACAAATATAAGGTTGTATGAGACTTTGAGCTAATAAATGTCACAAGAATGTAGATGTTACATATATATATACTGGGCACCTATCCTGACCTAGTGCCGGAACAGACTTATCATTGAAGTACTTCTCAGGGAATAGGCCTCTGATGTAGCTGATGTTGTATATAGCAATCCGGAGCAAATTCGTTGTCTGTTTGGTACAGATCACCAACGTTATCCAAATAGCTGTATGAATAACTTAAAACTATGCACTATGCTATGATTTTCACCAGATCATATAGATACATCGTGAAATAGCCCAATGCTTCAGCAATAGAAAACCTATCAACGTCATATCAAATTGGAGCACAGAGTGAAGCACAGAATTCACGAAAAAATACATTTATATTTTCCTATAATGTTTTGTCAAACACATACATATACAATTTAGATCATGCAATATATTTCTTCGATTAAACACCAAGAACAGTTTACCCATGCAAATACAGGAACATATATTGGTACTGATAATTAAACCTGTTAAGTGAACAGAGATCAAAACATTGCAATTCAGGGCAAACAGGTATAAGAGCATCATGGGTAAATGTTACCATTATGTATGTCAGGAAATACTTTAGATTACAAAAAAACGAAATACACTATGTCTAAGCATGAACATTTTCATGCAAAAAGGAGATGCCACATGTCCGTAACCAAAAAAAGAGCAAACAAAAGATATTGTTATTGAAACTATCAGTTATCTAATTTCTTTGGGCCTTTACCTCGGTGTCCGTAAAGTCTTCTTGGTCCGACACATGACCCATGCTCATCTTGTCATCATCACTGTTAGCATCACATGGATCAAGGACACTCTTAACCTGCATAAACAAAGCAAACATGAGAACTAGATCAAAAAGACCCCAAAAGAGTTCTGGACAGATGCTGTAATTTCCACTACCTTCAAAGCTAGCACAAGATGCTTGCTATTGACATTCCCCACTTCCATCTTCAAGGGGTTCTTGTTCCATATATTTACGGCCTCATTCTCAACACAACCCTTAAAGAAGGGAGGCTTGTAATCCTCGGGCTGGCAACATAATAAAGTCTGTAAGCTTCCACCAACAAAATTATATAGAAGAAGAAAAGATAAATCCTTATTTCTACAGAACAATAGAATCAGATTATCTAAGATGGGAGCTGAAGGTTTCGATAACTAGAAACAAAGGCACTCACTGTGGCATCATCATAGTATAGAAGCTTCATTAGAATGGTTCGCTGAACACAAACAAGCGACAGAATCAGAACAGCACAATCCAATGTAACCAAAATACAGAATGCCAAAATTACCTCCTTTGGCATTTGGTCCAAAGTCCTCACAAGTGAAACCAGCGTTCTGATCATCTTACAAGCAGAGCTCCTAAAAAGAAACCATTGCCACGTCAGGATATTACCATTTTACCACTGGTTACAGCTGAAAATGTTTATGCTGACAATGACATGCATATATGAACCCAATGAATAGCAATTCACAAACTGATCTGCAGGATGTATATGACAAAACCACACTGAAACCTCAACTATCTCATACCTTCAGTACTAGAACTTTGCAAGTCAAACAGAAAACTAACAGCAACTCATAAATTCAATTAGTACTAATCATCAACGAGTAGCTCATCTGTAACTTAAGTTTTCACACATTATCATAGAGAAAAACAGAACACTAAACTCCTATGCCTCTTCACCTTATGAGGCCACATCTTTCAAATTATACCAGTCTGCATGCAGTATTATTGTACTATGACGACTACAGTATACACATAAAAACACTGTTCACAATCTTCATAAAAACATCCAATCAATCAACCTCCTGGATTCAGCATCCCTGAGCATCAGCTTCTTAATCTTCATCTCTGCAGCAAATATAAGGTTGTTTGACACTTTGAGCTAATAAATGCCATGCAGAATGTAGATGTCACATATATATACTGGGTACCAATCCTGATCTAGTGCCGGAACAGACTTATCATTGAAGTACTTCTCAGGGAATAGGCCTCTGATGTAGCTGATGTTGTATATAGCAATCCGGAGCAAATTCCTTGTCTGTTTGGTCAACAGAACACCAATGTTATCCAAACAGCTGTATGAATAACTTAAAACTACGCACTATGCTATGATTTTCACCAGATCATATAGATACTTATTGAAATAGCAAAGTGCTTCAGCAATAGAAAACCTATCAACATCATCAAACTGTATTACTGATAAACAAGCTCAGAGTGAAGCACATAATTCACGACAAAACACATCTATATTTTTCAATAATGTTTTGTTCAAACACATACATATACAATAAAGATCGTGTAATACATTTCTTCGATTAAACAACAACAACAGTTAGCTATGCAGCAAATACAGGTACATATATTGTTACAGATAATCAAATCTGTTAAGTGAACAGAGATCAAAACATTGCAATTCAGGGCACACATGTACAAGAGAAATGTAACAAAGACATATCATGTCATATAGGAAATGAACCACCCAGCTTTTCAAAGTGAAAGCTATCAAAACCTGATGACCAACCAATAATCCTGCAATGTATTTGCCAACCACTCCCAACTACTAAAAGCAGTAATATCAAATGAGGAGACTGCAGTTTGAGAGTTGGTTCCCAAACATTGCAAGAGAAATTTACTAACCTCAGATAATTCCTAAATGCAGAACATACATTGAAAATCTCACAGCATAGCACAAGAAAAAACATACTTATAAACTACAGAGAAGATTTTCTGATTTAAACTGGCCAAAAGTATGTCATGTTTGGATCAAACAGTAAAAACACAATCATAGAGACGCTTACTACTCCACTGGAAGCATTTGAACAGCACAAAATCTTACTCCTAGAACAACAGGAACTAGTAAAGCCCAATTCGAACTAAGATGACAGAAGTTCATGCTGCTGTTCCATGATAATTTGGAAATGTGCAAGCCAGTAAATAATGTATCTCTGTGCTCCCCCTTCCACTGTTCTACATAGACAAAGCATTTTAATAGGGACTTGAAGTTACGAATTGAACATCGGCTGCTACCACAACTTCAGCAATTAAATAGGAAACGTGACTAAACTAATTCCACGCGTACAGGAAGAGCTCGAGCACTGAAAATCCCTAGACGCTTCTACCAGAACGCACCAGAATCGATGTACTTAGGAAATTGCCAGAGAAAACAATTAGGATCGTGCAGGAAACTAGTAAACCAACCAATATGATCGACGTCGAACGTGTGAATCTACATTTCCAGCGGATTTAATGCTAACTACATGCGCAAGCAAAATTTCCACAAGCATACTTCGACGACCAAACCAAATCGAGACGGGGAAACCCAAAACGACCAAACGAAATTAGTTCAACAGCTCCCCCAAATGTTCAGAAGACTGCTGGTTCAGAATCGCAGCGCAAACCAGGAGGGTTTCCGCGCTAATCTCCCGCGAAATCGAGGAAAACGACGAGGCAAGCCTCCCGAAAAGCAGATTCCACGCTTCAAATCCGCAAATGAAACCGAGCAAGCAAGCAGGATGAAGGAAAAACCATCAAATCATTGGGGTAACAGCGAGACGGCCCGTTTGAGCAGACCGAACGCACCCGAGAGTTCGCAGAGGAAACTAGGAACAGAATCCATTTGAGCGATAGCCGATACGGAATCTATTGACGCTTCTAGCCGCCTCTCCATCAGCAACATTAATTGGAGCAGAAACCCCCACAAAACCCCATGGCTAACCTCTCTTGCACGCCCAAAGCCCCAAACTCGCACGCGAATTTGGTGAAAATCCTCCAGAGCAGCGGCACCAAAATCCAACCCCAAAAAACCTGATCAGAACGAAACGATCCCGACGCCCCGGGAGTATGAATCGAACCCGCGGCACGCAAGGCCTACGACCCAGCGGAGCGACCAAATCCTAGCCAAGCGCTTCCCAGAAATCGCAGGAATCCCGACCACCGACGGAATCAACTCGAATCACGCGCGGAATCGAACCAGGGCGTGGGAGGGAAGGGGAGGTGGGAAGCTTACTAGCAGCGGCGACTCCCGCTCCGGGACCTTCGCTTCCTTCGTCTTCGCGGCCATCGGCCCCTGCACACACCGACGGAAAGCAACCGAGAGCTTCTGTTAGCACCTGCGTGGACGCGGTGGCGCGACCACGAAGCGGGGGAGGGGAGGGGAGCGGGGGGGCGGCGGCTCACCTTTGCCTTCACGGCGGTGCCGTGTTGGGGGAGGGAGGGTGGAGAGAGAGAGGAGAGCGTGGTGAGGTGACTAGAGAGAGATTCGGGGTACTTGTAGGAGGGCAGTGGCCCGAGGCCCGAAGCCCGAAGCGTGGGGGAACGGCAGTCCCGTTGGTTTTATTATGACTTGTCACGTCTTTATTTAGTTATAGTAATATATACTTTCGCTTTTATGAGTGGTATAACTATAAAACTTAAGTTCTGGTCAATTAATACTGTTTGTTAATTATTATGCTTCATAACTTTGGCTTCTCTTTTTTTGGGTAAAAGGGAGTTTTATTGCAAGTTTATAGAGTTACAGTGAAGAGGCTACAAGTCCATCTTGTTAATATTTGTATCATCTCGCCTATTTTTATTGTGCTTATTAATGGTCAACCTTATGGTAATTTTCTAGCGAGTTAAATGCACAGAACCACCACTTTCGTAACACGGCTTGCGGAAAACCATCACTTTACAAAACGTGACATTTTGCATCAAACCAAAAATCTGGCAATGGCAAAAGATACTGAGCAAAACACTGATCTCATTTTGACGCGGCAAAGCGGCCGCATGGCTATTGGTGGGCGGCGCAAGCAATAACGGCTGTTAACAGCCCCACCGACTAAAGATTCCCAAAAAGGCAACAATGGCACGTTCCTCTCCCTCACTCTCGCTCGGTCTCCCTTACTCTCCCTTGCTCAGTCGATCCCCTCTACTCCATCGCCACTCAACCTCGCTGCCGCCGCTCAACCACACAATGCCTTCTTGGAAAGACGGGGAGGAGAGCAGCGACGATGACGACATGTTGAACTTCGTCGGGGAGGTAATGTCGCCGTCGATGTACTCTATCTGATAGCCTAGGGTTAGGGTTATGTATTTCAGATTGGGGACTTTCTTTTTGGTATGATTTGGACCAGATCCAGTGCATTTGACCACTCCAGATTCCTTTTGAACTCGATCCAGCGGCTCCTAACCATAGATGGCTAGTGGACCGGGCTCCAAAGTCTGTGGCGTTTCGCATAATTAATATTTATTAGTTATTAGCACTACTCTCGCTTTTATTAATATTAGTATTATTAAGCTCCAAATGCAACAGAGTTGTTCCATAAATGTTTGCAAGAAACATCTTGTTGCACTAATCTTTGCAACAAATTGCAAAAAACTTTTGCAACGAAGGTCATGTTGTAGTTTTTTTTTGTCTTCATCTTGCAGAAGAAACTTTTGCAAAATAGATGATGTTGCAGAAAATTTTCCACAACATCATCTATGTCACAGAAAAAATAGCAATGAAGATGATGTTGTAGAAGCATTGTCGTTGTTGTCAACGCATGTCACAGTAGCACTGTCGTCGTTCGCCTTCGTCATTGCAATTGCAACACGGAGACGGTCGGTGATGGCCTCGTCGTGGAGTCGTCGCCCGTCCTTTTCCTGCTCCTCAACGTCGCCGTCGAGTGCATAGTCGTCGTCTCCGTGTAGCCCACCAGGCGAGCAGCCACATCAACGGGCGGTAAGAAGCGTCGGGGCGGAGACGAGCCGGCGGCTCTTGCGCCACCATACATTGCAGCCGACTGCTACATTGCATTGGTGGTGAACGGCTAGCCGTGGAGGGCGCCGACGGGCGAAGAAGAGGAAGGAACCGCCGGCAATGCGGCGGTGGCGGAGGGGGGCATGCAGGAGCTTGGAGCATGGCCGGTCTTAAGATTTGGGGGGGCGGGGCGAAACCGAAACTCAGGGCCCCTTAATTAGTATACCATAATGGCAAAAATAATCAATATCTCTAATCCTGTAAAAGTCTCTGTTTATTATGACGGTGTGTCAGCCATCCCTCATTTCTGACGATGTGGTCTACATCTAACGCATGAGAGGTAGGTTGTTGTATTGCAAAAAAGACCATCGGCACTCTCCTCCATGTTTGTAGTAACCCTTAGTCTCTCCAAACCAGCCTCATCCATTCCCCACATCATCCAAACAAACAAGAGGAATATACTTTGGGTGAAACCTAACATGTTTTTAGTTGAAAATATATACCAAAATAGGGTGGGGTTTTTTCAAGTTTATGTACATGTCTATTTTGGATTGTTGCAATGCACGGTTGAGCATGCCGGCGCCGGAGAGGGTTCTAGTGTGGATCTGCGGGAGGGGCGATATGTCAATTTTTCATCATGTTCTCATAGTGATATTATTCACGTTCGGTACTTTTTGGTGTGGATCTAACACATAAGGTGCAGCAAGGTGGCCCAATCCTTTTTGTAGCAAAGGACAAGCCGGAACAAACTCTTATAATAGGAAAAGCGCTCCCGAGGACACATGAGAATATCGTCAAGCTAGTTTTCATCACGTTCATATGATTCGCGTTCGGTACTTTGATAATTTGATATGTGGGTGGACTGGTGCTTGGGTGTTGTTCTTACTTGAACAAGCATCCCACTTATGATTAACCTCTATTGCAAGCATCCACAACTACAACAAAAGTATTAAGGTAAACCTAACCATAGCATGAAACAAGTGGATCCAAATCAGCCCCTTACGAAGCAACGCATAAACTAGGGTTTAAGCTTCTGTCACTCTAGCAACCCATCATCTACTTATTACTTTCCAATGCCTTCCTCTAGGCCCAAATAATGGTGAAGTTTTATGTAGTCGACGTTCACATAACACCACTAGAGGATAGACAACATACATCTCATCAAAATATCGAACGAATACCAAATTCACATGACTACTAATAGCAAAACTTCTCCCTTGTCCTCGGGAACAAACATAACTACTCACAAAGCATATTCATGTTCATAATCAGAGGGGTAATAATATGCATATAGGATCTGAACATATGATCTTCCACCAAATAAACCAACTAGCATCAACTACAAGGAGTAATCGACACTACTAGCAACGTACTAGCACCAATCCCGGACTTGGAGACAAGAATTGGATACAAGAGATGAACTAGGGTTTGGAGATGAGATGGTGCTGGTGAAGATGTTGATGGAGATTGCCCTCTCCCGATGAGAGGAGCGTTGGTGATGACGATGGTGATGATTTCCCCCTCCCGAAGGGAAGTGTCTTCGGCAGAACAGCTCTGCCGGAGCCCTAGATTGGTTCCGCCTCGTGGCGGCGGAGTCTCGTCCCGAAAAGTTCCTCCTTATTTTTTCTCATCGAAAGACTTCATATAGGAGAAGATGGGCGTCGGAGAGCCATCAGGGGGGCCCACGAGGTAGGGGGCGCGCCCTAGGGAGGGGGGCGCGCCCTAGGGAGGGGGCGCGCCCTAGGGAGGGGGGCGCGCCCCCCGCCCTCGTGAGCAGGGTGTGGGCCCCCTGGCCTTCATCTTTGGCGAGGATTTTACTTTATTTCTTTTAAGATATTCCGTGGAGTTTCAAGACTTTTGGAGTTGCGCAGAATAGGTCTCTAATATTTGCTCCTTTTCCAGCCCAGAATTCCAGCTGCCGCATTCTCCCTCCTTATGTAAACCTTGTAAAATAAGAGAGAATAGCCATAATTATTGTGACATAATGTGAAATAACAGCCCATAATGCAATAAATATCGATATAAAAGCATGATGCAAAATGGACGTATCAACTCCCCCAAGCTTAGACTTCGCTTGTCCCCAAGCGAAAAGCTGATAACAATAAATATGTCCTCATGTTTAGAGGTAGAGGCGTCGATAAAAATAAAATACGAACGTGAAGGCATCATGGTTATTATCAAAACAGCAACATATATAGATTTTGTCATATGATTACTTATATTCAAGTGATGATATATTCACAATGCAAAAGTATGAATCAGAAACCTTACTGGGCTTCAACCAACTATAATCTCAGTCATTGAAGCAATTGCAATTTATCATAACATCGGAAAGAGTCTATGTCAGAGCTAAATAGCAAGTCCACATACTCAACTATCATCTATTCCTTCATAATTGCTAACACTCATGCAATACTTGTGGTTACGGAGTTTTAATCGGACACAGAGAAAGATAGGGGTTTATACTTTTGCCCCACAACCTTTTACCTCAAGGGTAATGTCAACAATGATAACTCATGCTCCCCTACATCCAATTAGATATATATATCATGTTCTTTCCAACATGCTGGGCTTGCCAAAGGATAAAATGAAAAAGGAAAGGTGAAGATCACCATGACTCTTGCATAAGGTAGAAGATAATAATAAAGGATAGGCCCTTCGCAGAGGGAAGCAGAGGTTGCCATGCGCTTTTATGGTTGGATGCATAAAATTCTCAATGTGAAAGAATGTCACTTTATATTGCCCTTGTGATATGAACCCTTATTATGCAGTCCGTCGCTTTTATTACTTCCACATCACAAGATCGTATAAAGCTTATTTCTCCCACACCAATCAATCATACATATTTAGAGCAATTTTTATTGCTTTGCACCGATGACAACTTACTTGAAGGATCTTACTCAATCCCTAGGTAGATATGGTGGACTCTCATGGCAAAACTGGTTTAAGGGTATTTGGAAGCACAAGTAGTATTTCTACTTGGTGCTGAGAATTTGGCTAGCATGAGGGGGAAAGGCAAGCTCAACACGTTAGAGGATCCATGACAACATACTTTATCTCAGATATAAGAAAACATAACTCATTATGTTGTCTTCCTTGTCCAACATCAACTCTTTAGCATGTCATATTTTAATGAGTGCTCCCAATCATAAAAGATGTCAATGATAATATATCTATATGTGAAACCCCTCTTTCCTTATTACTTCCTATTAATTGCAACGATGACCAAAGCTATGTCTGCCAACTCCCAACAACTTTTAATCATCATACTCCTTCTATGTGAAGTCATTACTTTAAATAAGATCAATATGAACTCTTTGTTTCTTTTTATTCTTTTTCTTCTTTTCTTTAATTCACCCAAGATCATGGCAAAATAATCAAGCCCTTGACTCAACACTAATCTTTATTATATATATAGCTCACGGACTCGATTACATAGAGAGATCATAAAGCAAAACTCAAAACTAGATCGTGCCATAATTTTATTCTACTAGATCAAGATACTACTAAAAATGATCGAACTAAGAAAAACAGTAAAGGTAGGAGATTGTGATGGTGATACGATACCGGGGCAACTCCCCCAAGCTTGGCAGTTGCCAAGGGGAGTGCCCATACCCATGTGATTATGTCTCCTTCTTTGTTGTTGGTGTAATATTCTTGGCGATGATTCCCCTCAGGATGCGGTTCTCCTCCTCGAGCTTATTGACTTGCTGCTTGAGGTCCATTATTTCCTTACGAAGCTTTCCTGTGACGGCTAAAGCTCCTTGCACCCAAGGGTGTTGCATAGCTGCGGGAGAACAAGTGAAACTCCTCTTCATATTTTCATAAGAAAGAAATCTAACATTGGAAGGGATAACCGAGTTTGGAATAGCTGAGCTCTGTAGTTCCCCCATCGTGAATCTAGCTCAGAAGCGAGAGGTGACTTCTTGATCCTCCATGGCATCTACCCTCATCAAGTCAGCCTCCATCTCTTCCTCCGTTGCTGGCCCAAAGTGGTCAGCATCGCTGTTTGCCCTTGGTTCCGGTGCCGGATTAGATACCCGGCTCTCCCCGACTGACTCTTGAGAAGACATCTTGCACTAATCTGCAGCAGCAACAGCTCGAAACGAAAACAGAGGATAATTGCGTGATACGGGAGTCAAAACCTTCGGGGGGATATATAATGAATTTTTACCGACCAAAATATGTATCGTGCAAGAAAATGGAGTCCGGAGGGCACACGTGGTGCTCACGAGGTAGGGGGCGCGCCCACCACCCTCGTGTCCTTCCGGGACTGCTTCTAATTTTTCTATTTTTCTAAATATTATGTTCACATTGGTTTAAAATTGTTTTGGAGTCGGTTTACTTACCGTACCACATACCTATTCCTTTTCGGAGTCTGAAACGGTCTGGAAAGTGTCCCTTATGTATTCCTCTGGGGTTACGGTTTCAATGATATTGGTTTCAACGTTTATGGGATTACCTGAGATATAATGTTTGATTCTTTGACTGTTTACCACCTTCGGATTTGTGCCTTCGAAGTTGTTGATCTTTATGGCACCGGAACGATAGACCTCCTCGATGACATAGGGGCCTTCCGGTTTAGAGAGAAGTTTTCCTGCAAAAAATCTTAAACGAGAGTTGTATAGCAATACATAATCACCTACATTAAACTCATGCTTTTGTATCCTTTTGTCATGCCATCTTTTAACTTTTTCTTTAAACAACTTGGCATTCTCATAAGCTTGGGTTCTCCATTCATCGAGTGAGCTAATATCAAATAACCTCTTCTCACCGGCAAGTTTGAAATCATAGTTGAGCTCTTTAATAGCCCAATATGCCTTATGTTCTAGTTCGAGAGGTAAGTGACATGCTTTTCCGTAAACCATTTTATATGGAGACATACCCATAGGATTTTTATATGCAGTTCTATAGGCCCATAATGCATCACAAGTTTCTTGGACCAATTCTTTCTAGATCTATTGACAGTCTTTTGCAAAATTAATTTGATCTCTCTATTACTCAATTCTACTTGACCACTAGACTGTGGGTGATAAGGAGATGCAATTCTATGATTAACATCATATTTAGCAAGCATTTTACGGAAAGCACCATGAATAAAATGTGAACCACCATTAGTCATTAAATATCTAGGGACTCCAAACCTCGGAAAAATAACTTCTTTAAGCATCTTAATAGAAGTGTTATGATCAGCACTACTAGTTGGAATAGCTTCTACCCACTTAGTAACGTAATCAACAGCAACTAAAATATGAGTGTATCCATTAGAGGCAGGAAAAGGTCCCATATAATCAAAGCCCCAAACATCAAATGGTTCAATAGCAAGTGAATAATTCATAGGCATTTCTTGACGTCTACTAATATTACCAATTCTTTGACATTCATCACAAGACAATACAAACTTACGGGCATCCTTGCAGAGAGTAGGCCAATAAAAACCGGATTGCAATACCTTATGTGCAGTTCTGTCTCCAGCGTGGTGTCCTCCATAAGCTTCGGAGTGACACTTGCGTAGGATCTGTTCCTGTTCATGCTCAGGTACACAATGTCCAATAACACCATCTACTCCTTCTTTATAAAGATGTGGGTCATCCCAAAAGTAATGTCTCAAGTCATAGAAGAACTTTTTCTTTTGTTGGTATGTGAAACTAGGTGGTATAAACTTAGCAACAATATAATTAGCATAATCAGCATACCATGGAGTACTACAAGAAGTACTTATAACATTTAATTGCTCATCAGGAAAGCTATCATCAATAGGTAGTGGGTCATCAAGAACATTTTCTAACCTAGACAAGTTGTCTGCAACGGGGTTCTCAGCTCCCTTTCTGTCAACGATATGGAAATCAAATTCTTGCAGCAAGAGAACCCATCTAATAAGTCTAGGTTTAGCATCTTTCTTTTCCATAAGATATTTAATAGCAGCATGATCAGTGTGAATAGTTACTTTAGAATCAACAATATAAGGTCTGCATTTATCACAAGCAAATACAACTGCTAAGAGTTCTTTTTCAGTAGTAGCATAATTTCTTTGAGCATTGTCTAGAGTCTTACTAGCATAATGGATAACATTTAATTTCTTATCAACTCTTTGCCCTAGAACAGCACCTACAGCATAATCACTAGCATCACACATAATTTCAAAGGGTAAATTCCAATCAGGTGGCTGAACAACAGGTGCAGAGACTAATGCTTTCTTAAGTATTTCAAATTCTTCTACACAATCATCATCAAAGACAAATGGTATATCTTGTTGCAATAAATTAGTCAGAGGCCGAGAGATTTTTGAGAAGTCCTTAATGAACCTCCTATAAAACCCGGCATGACCAAGGAAACTTCGTATACCTTTGATGTCCTTGGGACATGGCATCTTTTCAATAGTATCAACCTTGGCTTTATCAACTTCAATACCTCTTTTAGAAACTTTGTGCCCCAAGACAATACCTTCATTAACCATAAAGTGGCACTTTTCCCAATTCAAGACAAGATTAGTTTCTTCACATCTCTGCAAAACTCGATCAAGATTGCTCAAGCAATCATCAAAAGAGGAACCATAGACGGAAAAATCGTCCATCAAGACCTCACAAATCTTTTCACAGAAGTCAGAGAATATAGCCATCATGCATCTTTGAAAGGTAGCAGGTGCATTACATAAACCAAAAGGCATACGTCTATAAGCAAAAGTACCAAAAGGGCATGTAAAAGTAGTCTTTGATTGATCTTTAGCCAACACATGTATTTCAGAGAAACCAGAATAACCATCTAGGAAGCAATAATGTGTATGTTTGCATAATATTTCTAGCATTTGATCTATAAAAGGCAAGGGGTAATGATCTTTCTTAGTAGCCTTATTTAATTTGCGGAAATCGATTACCATCCTATAACCTGTGATAATTGTTTGTGGGATCAATTCATCTTTATCATTAGGAACAACAGTAATACCTCCCTTCTTAGGGACACAATGGACAGGGCTTACCCACTGACTATCAGCAACGGGATAAATTATACCTGCCTCCAGAAGCTTTAGTATTTATTTTCTTACCACTTCTTTCATTTTAGGATTCAGACATCGTTGAGGATCACGAACTGGTTTGGCATCTGCTTCCAAATTTATTTTATGTTGACATAGAGTGGGACTAATGCCCTTAAGATCATCAAGAGTATATCCAATAGCGGCACGATGCTTCTTTAGAGTTTTCAATAATCTTTCTTCTTCATTCTCTGAAAGGTTAGCACTAATAATAATAGGATATATCTTCCTTTCATCAAGATAAGCATATTTAAGATTATCAGGCAACGGTTTAAGCTCAAATACGGGATCACCCTTGGGTGGAGGAGGATCCCCTAAAATTTCAACAGGCAAATTGTGTTGCAGAATAGGTTCCTGTTTAAAGAATACTTCATCTATTTCCCTTCTTTCATTCATGAATGTCGGTGTCAAAACCGGCGGATCTCGGGTAGGGGGTCCCGAACTGTGCGTCTAGGCGGATGGTAACAGGAGACAAGGGACACGATGTTTTTACCCAGGTTCGGGCCCTCTCGATGGAGGTAAAACCCTACTCCTGCTTGATTAATATTGATCATATGGGTAGTACAAGAGTAGATCTACCATGAGATCAAGGAGGCTAAACCCTAGAAGCTAGCCTATGGTATGAGCGTTTTTGTTGTGTCCTATGGACTAAAACCCTCCGGTTTATATAGACACCGGAGAAGGTTAGGGTTACACAGAGTCGGTTACAATGGGAGGAGATCATATCCGTATCGCCAAGCTTGCCTTCCACGCCAAGGAAAGTCTTATCCGGACACGGGACGAAGTCTTCAATCTTGTATCTTCATAGTCCAGGAGTCCGGCCAAAGGTTATAGTCCGGCTATCCGGATGTAATGTTATTTATGTACTTGATTGACGTGGCGAGTGTAAGCCAACTATGTTATCTCCCCTTTATTATTCATATTACATGGGATGTTGTGAAGATTGCCTAACTTGCGACATATGCCTTCAATGCGATTATGCCTCTAAGTCGTGCCTCGAAACATGGGAGATATAGTCGCATCGAGGGTGTTACAAGTTGGTAATCAGAGCCTTCCTCGACCTTAGGAGCCCCATTGCTTGATCGTTTTTAGCGGCCGAGTTGTGTCTAGAAATTTTTTTGAGTCATTAGGAATTATATATCGGAGAGTTTAGGAATTCTTTTTTACTTCCCAGTCTCCTCATTGCTCTGGTAAGGCATCCTGACGTAGAGTTTTGACTCTTCTCTTCTCAGATTTCACTAAATTTTTTTAGGATCACGCGGGTATCTTGGAATCGTTCCGATGGTTTTATGATGAGAACATTGTCTTGGTGCCTCCTGTCAGGGGTTTAATGGAAGTGTCCCGGGGAGTTGAGCTCTGAGGTGTTGTCATCATAATTTTATCGTTGCAGTTCTGGAATACCTGAGTTTAGTACGCCGACATCGAAAATCTCTTTTATGCAGTTCGTTGGTGAGATAACCTCGACGCCACCCAGTACTGGGGCGGGAGTTCGGGAGTATCGCCATAACTTGTATAACGGATGCTTTTCGAAGGTTGGGGTAGATGGTTTCCAAAGGTTTCTTGGTTATGTGTTGAAGGATGGATACAGCTGGATGTAGGATTTGCTAGATTTGGGTGAGATATTATGCTTCCCCTATATCGCCAACACCTGATTGCATAACCGGGAAGGTTCGGGAGTTTCATAGGTGGGAATTCTAGTAGCTCTAGTTCTTCTTCCACGGATATTGGTTTGAGATTGGGATTTCTTACCGATTATTCATTCTTGATCCGTACCTTGTTGATTTATTTCTCTACCTTAATTCTACGTGGCTTCTCAATTTATGCATATGTGACCATTTCAAGAGGAATGCATTCGTTCATTTTGTTTGGATGTGAAGACTATATGTTGCAATTTTCTTTCCATTGGATTCAGCTTCAATATTTGTCTATCAATGTGCTAATGGTGGTCAACCTCTTCAGGATGGCTCCTCCAACGCGCACGACTCCGAATCCTGATCCGCCACCACCTCCACCTCCTCCAGAGGCATGGCAAGCTGTGATGGCCGCAACCAATGCAAACACACAGTTGATCATGCAATTTCTTCAAGAGCGCAATCAAGGCAACCAAGGGAATCAAGGCAGCAATCAGAATCACTTTGCTACACTCAACCAGTTCCTTGCTAACGGGCCAAAGACTTTCAGCAATTGTATTGAGGCAACTGATGCTGACGATTGGCTTGTGGATCTGTGTAAGCATTTCGAGTGCAGTAACGTCAGGCCTGAGGACTTTGTTAAGTTCGCTTCCTTCCAACTCAAAGATCAAGCTGCAGAATGGTTCCAGCAGTACAAGGACTCTAGAGGTGGACGTGTTATCACTTGGGATGATTTCCGTCGAGATTTCAGGGCTCATCATATTCCCCAAAGCGTGGTTGAAAGCAAGCGTGAGGAATTCCGCAATTTGAAGCAAGGCTCTTTGTCTATATATGACTACAACAAGTTGTTTCAGAAGCTCGCCCGATTTGCCAAGAAGGATGTCCCTGATGAGAAGAGCATGATATATCAGTTCAGGGGTGGTCTCAGAGAAGATATTCAGCTCGCTCTTGTTCTCTTTGAGCCCTTGAGATACGATGAGTTCTACAACATGGCACTGAAGCAAGAGGCTGCTCAGTTGAGGTGTGATGCTTCCAAGAAGCGAGTTAGAGATGTTACTCCTTCTTCCTCTACTCAAGTGGCCAAGCAGCAGAATTATTGGCTTCCTCCTCCTCCGTTCCGTCAGCCGTATCAGCAGAAGAACAAAGGTGGCAGTGGTTCTTCCCACCCACCCAACCCTGGCTTTCAGAACAAGAATTTGTCTCAAGCTCCAAGATCGAGTGCTCCGTATCACCGTCCGCTTTCAGAGGTCTCGTGCAACAAGTGCCAACAGAAGGATCACTATGCCAACAAGTGTTTCAACCAGAGGCGTCTTCCTCCTCCTCCTCCTGTCAGATCGACAAGTACAGCTGTGGTCAAGCATAACCCCAAGTACGCCAAGGTCAATATGGTGAATGCAGCTCAGGCAGAGGACTCGTCAGATGTGATTATGGGTAACCTTCCTGTTAACGATGTTCCTGCAAAAGTTCTTTTTGACACGGGTGCATCGCATTGCTTCATCTCGAGACCTTTTGCATCTAATCATGATTTTGTTACTCAAGTGTTGCCGAAACCGTTGGCTATTGTCTCTCCGGCCCGTCAAATGACATCTCGAGTATGCGTTCCGGATGTTACTATCACTTTGGGTGAGTATAAGTTCTTGTCCTCTCCAAATGTTCTTGGTGACTCGGATATTGATCTTATTCTTGGAATGGATTGGCTTTCTAAGCACAAGGCTCAACTTGATTGTGCTGCCAGGCAGATTCAATTGACTCATTCGTCTGAGGATGTAATTGTCTCTGCCGCTCGTGATGATACCATCCGTCTGTTTTCTCTCAATGAGAAGGGCGAACTTGATGCCATCTCTCAAATTCCAGTCATTTGCGAATATCAAGACGTCTTTCCAGAAGAGCTTCCAGGAATGCCTCCGCACCGGCCAGTTGAATTCGTTATTGATCTTGAGCCTGGCCCGGAACCTGTGTGCAAACGTCCTTACAAGCTCGGACCTGAAGAGTTGAAGGAGCTGAAGAAGCAACTCGATATTCAAGAGAAAATGGGTCTCATCCAGCTTAGTTCTTCTCCGTGGGGTTGTGGTGTTCTTTTTGTGAAGAAGAAGGATGGAACGGACCGACTTTGTGTTGATTACCGTCCAGTGAACAAGAAGACCATCAAGAACAAATATCCACTTCCCAACATCAATGAGCTGTTCGAACAACTCAAAGGTGCTCAAGTATTCTCCAAGCTTGATCTCCGTATGGGTTATCATCAGATTCGAATCCGTGAGCAAGATATTCCCAAGAAGGCTTTCAGGACAAGCTTTGGTTCATATGAATACACTGTCATGTCTTTTGGCCTCGTCAACGCTCCTCCGACGTTCTCTCGCATGATGAACTTGATCTTCAATGCCTACACCAATGACTTCGTTTTGGTCTATCTTGACGACATTCTAGTTTTCTCCAAGAACAAGGAAGATCATGCCAAGCACTTGCGTTTGGTACTCGATAAGCTCAGAGAACATCAGTTCTACGCCAAGTTATCCAAGTGTGAATTTTGGCTCAATGAGGTTCTTTCTCTTGGTCATATCATCTCTTCCAAGGGCATCGCCATGAATCCTGAGAAGGTGTCTGCAATTGTGAATTGGGAACCTCCTCAGAACGTGAAGCAACTCCGCAGTTTTCTCGGTCTCGCAAGCTATTGCCGAAGATTCGTTGAAAACTTTTCTAAGATCGCGAAACCTCTCTCAAATCTTCTTCAGAAGCACATCAAGTACGTTTGGTCTCTGGAGTGTGATATTGCTTTCAACACTTTGAAAGAGAAATTGATCACTGCTCCAGTTCTGACTCCACCTGATGAATCCAAACCGTACGAGGTCTTTTGTGATGCCTCTCTACAAGGTCTTGGCGCAGTATTGATGCAAGAGAAGAAAGTTGTTGCTTATACCTCTCGCCAATTGAAGCCTAATGAGAAGAAATACCCCATTCATGATCTCGAGTTGGCGGCAGTTGTGTATGCTCTTTTGACTTGGAGACATCTTCTATTGGGAAGAAAAGTGGACATTTTCACTGATCACAAGAGTCTCAAGTACATCTTCACTCAGCCTAATCTCAACCTCAGGCAAACTCGATGGATCGAAATGATTCAAGAGTAAGTATTGAGTATACTCCAGGCAAGGCTAATGTGGTTGCTGACGCATTGAGCAAGAAAGCTTAGTGTAACAGTCTGATTCTCAAGCCTTATCAACCCGAGCTTTGTGAAGCTTTCCGCAAACTTAATCTGCAAGTTGTTCCTCAAGGATTCCTCACCAACCTTCAAGTCTCTCCTACCTTAGAAGACCAGATTCGCCAAGCCCAGCTTCTTGATGCTATGGTGAAAAAGGTGAAGATTGGGATTGCCAAGAGCCAGTCCAAGTACAAGTGCTACCGCCTTGATGATAAGGACACTCTTTTCTTCGAGGATCGTATTGTTGTACCCAAAGGTGACCTTCGTAAAGTGATCATGAATGAGGCTCACAATTCTTTCCTCTCCATCCACCCTGGGAGCACGAAGATGTATCAGGACCTCAAGCAAGCTTATTGGTGGACTCGAATGAAGCGTGAAATTGCTCAATTCGTGAATGAATGTGATGTCTGCAGAAGAGTGAAGGCAGAACACCAAAGGCCAGTAGGTCTCCTCCAACCTCTTGCCATTCCAGAATGGAAGTTTGACCACATTGAGATGGACTTCGTGACTGGGTTTCCAAAGTCCAAGCGTGGCAATGATGCTATATTCGTTGTCATCGACAAACTCACCACAAGTGGCTCACTTTCTGCCTATCAAAGAGTTGATCACTATAGCTCAACTGGCGGAACTCTATACCTCTCGTATTGTTTCTTTGCACGGTATTCCACAAGTGATCTCTTCAGACTGTGGCAGCATCTTTACATCCAAGTTTTGGGATTCTTTTAAGAAGGCCATGGGCACGAACATCCACTTCAACACAGCTTTCCATCCTCAAACTAGCGGTCAAGTCGAGCGTGTCAACCAGATTCTTGAAGATATGCTCAGGGCTTGTGTGATCTCCTTCGGCATGAAGTGGGAGGATTGTCTTCCTTATGCTGAATTCTCCTACAACAACAGTTTTCAAGCAAGTTCGGGCAAGGCCCCATTTGAAATTCTGTATGGCAGGAAGTGCCGTACCCCTCTCAACTGGTCTGAAACCGGTGAACGTCAGTTTTTGGGTAATGACTTAATCACAGAGGCAGAAGAAATGTGCAAAGTCATTCGTGATAACCTCAAAGCAGCCCAATCCCGTCAGAAGAGCTACTATGATAGTAAGCACCATGATTTGGCTTTCGAGATCGGAGATCATGTTTACCTCCGTGTCTCTCCTATGAAAGGTACTCGTCGCTTCGGTATCAAAGGGAAACTTGCCCCTAATACGTGGGACCTTTCAAGATTGTCAGCAAGAGAGGCGACCTCGCCTATCAACTCGAGCTTCCTTCAAACTTTGCAAATGTTCATGACGTGTTCCATGTCTCTCAGCTTCAAAAGTGCTTCAAGACTCCTGACCGCACCATCAACTTCGAGGACATTGAGCTCCAAGAAGATCTCTCCTATCGTGAGCACCCAGTTGCTATTCTTGAAGGGACTGAACGCAAGACTCGCAACAAGTCAATCAAATTTCTCAAAGTCAAGTGGTCACACCAATTCGACCGTGAAGCTACATGGGAACGCGAGGATCACCTCCGTTCTGAGTACCCGGCGTTCTTTCAGTCCTAGATCTCGGGACGAGATCCTTTCGTAGTGGTGGAGTGTTGTAACACCCCGGATGTAACTTTCCCAATTTGTACTCCAACTCTTGTCGTTTCCGGCGTTAAGTTATATTTATTTCCTCGGGTTCGGGTCTTTGTCTCCGTGTGTCGTTGTTGTTGTCATGCATCTCATATCATGTCATCATGTGCATTGCATTTGCATACGTGTTCGTCTCATGCATTCCAGCTTTTTTCCCGTTGTCCGTTTTGCATTTCCGGCGCTTCGTTCTCCTCCGGTGGCCATTTCTAGCTTTCTTTCGTGTGTGAGGATTAAACATTTCCGGATTGGACCAAGACTTGCCAAGCGGCCTTGGTTTACTACCGGTAGACCGCCTGTCAAGTTTCATATCATTTGGACTTCGTTTGATACTCCAACGGTTAACCGAGGGACCGAAAAGGCCTCGTGTGTGTTGCAGCTCAACACCCCTCCAATTTGGCCCAAAACCCACCTAACTCTGCTCCATCATCTAGAGCGTTCGATCACGATCGCGTGGCCGAAAACCGCACCTCATTTGGACTCTCCTAGCTCCCTCTATGCCTATTTAAAGGCCCCCCGATTTTCGGATCTCCTCCTACCTCCGAAACCCTAAAAATCATCTCCGCGCGCCGGACATTGTCCGCACCGTGCCGGACGTCGCCGCCGCCCACTCCCGTCGCGCCACGTGGCAACGCCACCGCCTCCACCGCCGCGGCCCGCCAGGCCCAGGGAGGGCCCCCGCGAGCCCGCGCCGGCCGCCGCCCTCCTCCCACGTCGCGCCCGCGCCCGGCTCCTCTTCCCCGAGCGCCGCCCTTCGCCGGCCAGCGACGCCGCGCCCCATCGCCGGTGCCGTCCTCCACGCCGCCGCCCAAGCGGGCCGCCCGCTGCCGCGCGCCAGTCGCCGCCCCGCCGCCTCGGCTTCCACACCGCCGCCTCCGCCCTGGCCCCGACTGGATCCGGCCACCACCTCCTCTCGCCGGCCGCTGCCTCTTCGTCCCGGCGAACCCAGCGTGAACAGTACCTCGCCGGCCATCCTCGATCCACGTGCAAATCTCATATCTGGAAATTCGGAGGTTGACTTTTCTCAAAAACCCTAGCTCATGTTGCATACTTTGACCTGCCGTAACTTTGCATCCGTAGCTCCGATTCTTGCATATAGCATATCAAAATGTTCATATCAAAGAGTACATCATTTCATTCCATTGCATCATTTTCATTTGAGTTCATCTTGATGCCCGAAATGCTGTTAGAAGAGGGCTACTTGAGTTAATTGTCAGATCTGCTACCCCATTTAGGTTTTTGTCATTTTTGCCATGATTAATGTGTGCATGATATGCCCTGATGCTCTACATGTGTTTTGTTAAGGGTTTTGTCATATTTCCAGAGGTGCAACCCATGTATTTTTGTGATGTGTGTGGTGACTTGTGCAAGATTGCAAAGTGGTGCACTTGCTAATTCTGTTTTGAGGGACTTAGTAATTTCACTAACTCCTGGAGCTGTTTATCTCATGATGTCATATGTTCATGTTGTTTCCTAGTGATCCGTGCCTCTTTTGAGGATGATCAGTAAGGATGTTTTGTTAATATTGTAGTGCTCTATCCATCCATGCCTTTGTTTGCAATTATGGAGCACCCTAGCTTGAGTCAATCGAGCTCTACTTTTGCTACTTTGTGAATCTGGGCAGATTGTCAACTTGTTTGCAATTTTGCCGATGATGTTGTAGTTGATCCGTGCATGCTATGCCATTGTTCTTGCCATGTCTAGCTTGCATTTTGTGCCTTCTTGGTGGATGTATGCTTGTTTTGTCATGACTTGCACCGTAGTGAGTGCATCAAGCTCGTAAACATGCCTACTTGAGTTATATTTCAGCATGTGCCAGTTTTCACTAAGTCTGAAAACTGATTATGTTTTTGCTATGTTCACATGCTTGCAATTGTATTTTCTGATCCCTTTTGGCTCAAGGTAACTAAGGGACTTTTGTTAAGCTCTTTGAATATCTCCATGCCATGCCTTACTTTGCCATGTTCAGGTCCTGTAGCATATAGTTTTGTTGCTCCAAAGAGGGCTACCTGATCTGAAATTCCAGACAAGTGTTAATTTCACAGTCTGAAATCTGTTTGTCATATGCATTTTTGCCATGCTTGTTTGAACCTGTTAATGGATGATTTGACCGCAGCTCAGTGCTAGACTTTTGTTAAGCATCTTGAATGCATCCCTGCCATGTATTTTGTTGTCATGTTTGGGTGCTGTAGAATGTTCATTCCATTGCATTAAGATGCCTACTTGCTGTAAATCGCAGACGGGTGTCATTTTTGAATCGCTTGCCATTTCCAAACCGTAACTCCGATTCCGGTGTTCTTTATATCGTTTTCAAGCGATTTCATCCCATCTTTCCATTGTCACACTTGGATTTACAAGTTGAGGCTAGGTTCATGCATTTCCTATCATATCTTGCATTTTGCATCCCGCATCGCATCCCTCTTAGCATATCATCTTTGCATCATCTTGTTTGATCCTTGCACGTGGTTGATTGTATCCTTGTTGCTTGCTTGTCTTGTTGGGTAGAGCCGGGAGACGAGTTCGCTAACTAGGAGCCCGTTGAGTTTTCTTTCGAGGATCCAGTCAACTCTGACAACTGTGCAGGCAAGATGATCATACCCTCGAAATCACTACTATCTTTGATATGCTAGTTTGCTCGCTCTTTTGCTATGCCATTGCTACGATGCATACCATTTGCTTTCAAGCCTCCCAAATTGCCATGTCAGACCTCTAACCCACCATGTCCTAGCAAACCATTGATTGGCTATGTTACCGCTTTGCTCAGCCCCTCTTACAGCGTTGCTAGTTGCAGATGAAGATTGGAGGCCGTTCCTTGTTGGAACATTTATTTACTTGTTGGGATATCATTATATTGCTATGTTATCTTAATGCATCTATATACTTGGTAAAGGGTGGAACGCTCGGCCTCTCGCCTAGTGTTTTGTTCCACTCTTGCCGCCCTAGTTTTCGTCATATCGGTGTTATGTTACCGGATTTTGCATTCCTTACGCGGTTGGGTTATAATGGGAACCCCTAGATAGTTCGCCTTGATTAAAGCTTTTCCAGCAATGCCCAACCTTGGTTTTACCATTTTCCACCTAGCCTTTTCTTTCCCTTGGGTTCTGCAGACTCAAGGGTCATCTTATTTTAACCCCCCCGGGCCAGTGCTCCTCTGAGTGTTGGTCCAAACTAGAGCCCCTTGCAGCGCCACCTCGAGGAAACTCGAGGGCTGGTTTTAGTTGTACGGATTGCTTATCTGAGTGTGCCTTGAGAAAGAGATATGTGCAGCTCCTATCGGGATTTGTCGGCACATTCGGGCGGTGTTGCTGGTCTTGTTTTAACCTGTTGAAGTGTCTTGAATTACTGAGATACCGAGTCTGATCGGAACGTCTTGGGAGGAGGTCTATTCCTTCGTTGACCGTGAGAGCTTGTCATGGGCTAAGTTGGGACTCCCCTGCAGGGATTTGAACTTTCGAAAGCCGTGCCCGCGGTTATGGGCAGGTGGGAATTTGTTAATGTCCGGTTGTAGATAACTTGAACCTTAACTTAATTAAAATGAATCAACTGAGTGTGTTACCGTGATGGCCTCTTCTCGGCGGAGTCCGGGAAGTGGACATGGTGTTGGAGTAATGTTTGCGCAGGTTGCTCTCTAGTTTCTCGCTCGCGCTTTGCCTCCTCTTCTCGCTCTCTTTTGCGAATAAGTTAGCCACCATACTTGCTAGTCGCTTGCTGCAGCTCCACATATATTTACCTTGCCATACCTATAAGCTTAAATAGTCTTGATCGCGAGGGTGCGAGATTGCTGAGTCCCTGTGGCTCACAGATTACTATTACACCAGATGCAGGGCCTGATGATTCCGCTCCAGGAGACGCGTTTGAGCTCAAGTGGGAGTTCGACGAAGACTCTCAACGTTACTATGTTTCCTTTCCCGATGATCAGTAGTGGTGCCCAGTTGGGGGTGAACGGGACCGTTGTCGCATGTTGGGTTCTCTTTTATTTTGGTGCCATAGACGGGCCATGAGTGTTTGGATGATGTAATGTTATTTATGTACTTGATTGACGTGGCGAGTGTAAGCCAACTATGTTATCTCCCCTTTATTATTCATATTACATGGGATGTTGTGAAGATTGCCTAACTTGCGACATATGCCTTCAATGCGATTATGCCTCTAAGTCGTGCCTCGACACATGGGAGATATAGTCGCATCGAGGGTGTTACACGAGGACAGCGCTCTTGATCCTGACTAGGGACCCCAACCCTGGCAGCATCCAGCGGGGAGGGGCCTTGCTATACCTCTGCTGGAACAGGGGCGACCTTGTGAATCAGATGCCTATCTTCGATGAGTGGGGGTCGCGCCCCGCCGGCCTCCAGGGGCCTCGCGAGAACCCAATGGTGGTGACTGCCCTTCCAGTCGGCCAAGGCGACTCTTCCTCAAGTGGCGGAGCAGGGAGGCATGAGGCGCCAGAGGCCGAGGGGGCTCCCGGCGGGGTGACAATGCCGGGCGATCCTCATGAGGGAGCAGCTCCTGGGGCCCGTGCCGCTGAGGCTGAGGGGGGCGAGCAGCTGCCCTCAGCGCCTGCGGCTAAGGCCCCTGAGGCTCCAGCTGCTTCTCTGGGTGAGGCGATTGGCAGCGTGCATCAGGCAGGCGCCCCTGACGCGGATCGCCTTGACGCTCTGTCTTCGTCATAGGTTGATCCCTGCGCTCAACTCTTGGGCCGCTTCCGCGTGGACTTTGAGGCCCTCTGGAAGAAAACGGAGGCCCTGGGCGACGATTACCCTTGTCGCCTGCTGAAGCGTAGGAAGTACTTCGCCACAGATGAGTAATCCTTCTCCTTTTCCAGGTCCCGATCCTCCTATTGCTTTTACTGATCCTTGCTCTGCAGGCCCCTTCCGGCCGAGCTCGCGGAGGAGGCTGAGGTGCCATCCCCCTTGGCTTCCCCCCTCCGCTGTCCTCAAGTGCTCCGAGCAGCACAACCCTCGTGGTGAGGGCGATCGGTGGGGCGAATCGTCCCGAGGTGCATCGAGGTCCTGCGTACCCCGCGATCTTCCTTCGCGGGCCTTCTCGTGGCATAGCCAGCCTGCCGTGGGCTTCTCGTCTGGTCGTGGACTGCGACTGGCTGAGGCGCTCCCTGCGCCCTTCATCTGGAGGCGGGCTAGCTCCAAGCCGGGCTTCCGGCGTGGCGCGCCCGGCCGTCGCGAGGGTGCCAGCCCCCAGCCCCCTGCCAGGAGGGGGAGTGCTGATTTGTGGCCCTCGGCGCTTGCTTGGGGCAGATGATGGTGTGGAAGACGTGCTAGAGCGCGCCCGGGAGCGTCGCGCTCGTCGCCAAGGATTTCTTCGAAGGGCGGCTGACGCGGTGAACCTGCTTGGGGAGGAGCTTGCTGATGAAGACTCACCCCTCGACGCCGAGGGCCTGCGCCTGGCTGCAGAGAGGCGCGAGCTGGAGGGCGCCATCGCCCTTGCGCGCCATCAACGCGATCTTGACGATGAAGAGGCGAAGGCGTCGCTAGAGGCCTCTCAGGAGGCCCGATCTCAGGCCGCTGAGGAGGCCCGGGAAGCTGACCGACGGCGAGAGGCGGCGGAGGAGTGGGCTCGGGAGCTCCTGGCCTGGTGCCACTCACTGGAGGAGCAAGTGGAGCTGCGCGAGGCGGCTCTCGCATCGATGAAGGTGGCCTCTGGCGACCCAGCAGAGCCCCAGAAGCATGAGGAGGCGTTGACGCTGGAAGCTGCCGAACGCACCCGCGAGTACGAGCGGCTAGAGACGAGGGAGCGCTTGGTGACGCAGGCGGAGGATGATGTTGCTGCACAGGAAGCCCGTGTCCTGGAGGAGGTTGGGCGTCGGGTGGCGATGGCACGCTTGGACCTCGAGCGCGAGTTTGAGGGGAGGCTGGGGTTGATCCGGGCCGAGGCTGAAGGTAGGACTGCTGCCTTGAGGGCCAAGCTGGAGGAAGTGACACGGCAGGCCGACGCTTCTCGGGCTGCCCTTGAGGTAGCGCAAGTGGAGTCCACCACCTCCCAAGCCGAGGTGCTCCATCTTCGCCAGCGGGTGGAGGAGGCTGAGGCCGTCGCACGCTAGAATGCGGAGGAGATACGTCAGCGGCAGGTCCTGGAGTATGAGCACGGCCCCATGCTCACCACGCTCCGGGAGAGAGCCAACACAGCCTTGGGCAACATCTCCGAGGCGGCCGTTAGCGAGCCGCACGCAATCAACTATGCTGGCAACCTTCAGTTCTTCACCGCCGTGGTGACGCAGCTGGAGGCGTGGTCGGGTAGGGCCGACAGGTTGGTGAAGAAGAGGAGCCACGCCCTGCTCGGGCGTGCCTTTTCCTGTGTCTTCAGCCATCTCCGGAACATGGATCCCCTCTTCGATTTCGACGCTGACATCGCCCCAGTCCCCCAGGCCGTCCGAGACGACCTGGCGCACTGGGTGGAGGACAATGTGGATGCTCTTGTCAGGGCCTTCGCTTCAGACAACGACGACGTGATCGTGGCTGCCGACGAGGGTGGTGTGGTGAACGGCCCTGACGCCGCTGGCGGCAATGCAGACAGCGATGACCAGCCTAGCGACGCCAGCGACAGTTCGGGAGGTGCTCCTGAGGATGCATTGGGGGATTTATCCGATTGATTCCGCATCGTTCCTATTTCCTTACCCTGCATGAATAGAACTCAGGTTTTGGCCTGATGGTTGTGAGAGCATTTTGGGAGGGGGAACCCCTCATGTAAGACTTGTGTTCATCGTATTAGTAGATGTTACATTGCACATGCACCCGCGCCAAGTGGCTGCTAAGCGACACGCTGGTTGGCTAGTTTACCTTCGTCCCGTGCGGGCCCTGAGGTAGCCCGTGGGAGGCTGCGGTGTCCCAAGTGTTCCCTGATCGAATCCGTAGGATCTGCAGTGAAAAACCCTCCTGAGAGGACGCGGCGGCGGCAGTCTGGGCTGCGTGCAAGCTAGGCCTGACCCGGCTCGCGAGGGGCTCACGAGGGGAGGCAGCTGAGGCGAAGTGGTAACCAAAACGCGAGAAATTTCTCGAACGAGACTAAGCACCCCTCCCCGAACACACGCAAATCTCAAATTCGAATCCAACTTAAATCCAGCGGGGGAAAGTGACAACCAAAGGGAGAAGCAATGAAAGCAGATAAAAGGCCGCGTCCGGCACCTAATCTAGTCTTGGACGTCTTCTCACCAGCGCGGAGCTAAGTGCTGTCCACTGGGCGTGGGAGGGAGCAGGCCTGAGGCCGGCACCCCTGAGAGTCCAGGGCGTGTACAGCCCCACTCATTATTACGTGAGAGTGTCACGGGGCGGCGAGCTTCACAGGCACTGGGCCTTCTTCACAGGTACCGGCTTTGCTTCATATCGCCAGACGAGGGCCCTGCCTTGTGCCACACCCTAGTGCCATCAACGACGACCGGAAACCAGGACGCCATCGATGGGGTAGAGCGGTCGCCAGCGGTTCCCCCGACGACCACGGGTCCTCCGCCAGGGGCAGGCCCTGAGGCACCTCCCCGGCAGAGGGCCTACCTCCTGAGAACGCCTTGCTCCGAACGCCGCGGTGGTGACGTCTTATCTCTGCCCCTCTCCTGCAGCCCCCTACGCCCTCCTCCCGAGGGGTAGCAGACTGTGGGAGCGGGGCAGCTGCTCGCTGTGGCGACCTGCACCTCCTGCGATCCATGATTAACGTATGCCTGCTCCTGAGAAATTAGCGGTACCCGATAATCGTTGCCTCCGGCGTGGCCAGTGGGGCCGTCCCGGGGCTCCTGGAAGAGCTCAGCTTCTGGCGCCTCGTCCCCCCAGCTTGGGCTGAGGAGCGATCCTTGTTCACCCCCGTGAGGGTGCCCTTGGTCCATCATGTGGGGCACGTATTCTTCTGGCGCCGTCATCCCAAAGGCCACGCCGTAGTGCTCCGCGTGCCATGCAGCTCTGCTTGATGCGCCCACCGTGGGGTGGTAGCACGGCTGTCCACTGGGGCCGTGGGTCACATCGAGTCCTTCTTCTTCGCGGACCGGGGGCGGGGGCAGCGCTGCCGCCGGTCCAGTGCCGACAACCTCGCTGGCGTTGGAGTAGCCTTGAAGCCCGCGGGCGCACGCGGAGCCCCCGCATGGGCCACCCAGGGCTTGAGGCGGGAGCTGGGTGCAGAAGGGGTGAGCCCCCGAGGCGGCAAAGCCCAGGAGCTCGGCGACCCGCTCCAGCAGCAAGTCGCGGCCTCCTTCCAGCAGCCTGCACTGCAGCAGCTCTCGGGCCACCGTGAGCGCGGCCCTCGACTTCGCCTGCTCTCGGCAGGTGTACGGTGTCGTGGTCGCGGCGTGGTTGGAGGCCCTTGCTGCCGACCGCGCTTGCCTCGGTGTGAGAGCTGTCGAAGCCTGTCCGCGTCGCTCGTGGCCCGCAGCGCCCTGCGGACCGCGAGCTGCCTGGGGCATGGGGTCGCCCGAGGCGAGCGGCTCTACGCGGGTGGGCCACGCTGCCCATGGATCTGGGTTTCCCGCCTGGTCGCCAAACATGGTGATGACGACGCGATGGGGCACGAAGTGGTAGAAGGTGGATTCCGGCGCACCCCTACCTGGCGCGCCAAATGTCGGATTTCAGGTTCCGGCAGACCCTTGAGGTTCGAACTCTGGGGTGTGCGCGGAGATCTTGCCTTCTACCTACCTGCACCCCGCCGCCTCGCTCGGATCTAAGCTATCGAAAGAATCAGCACAAGAGACACAGGGTTTATACTAGTTCGGGCCACCGTTGTGGTGTAATACCCTACTCTAGTTTGGTGTGGTGGATTGCCTCTTGGGCCGATGATGATGAGCCATACAAGGGAGAACAGCCTCGCGAGGGCTGGTTCTTGGCTGGGGGATGAACTGCTAGGAGGAGTTCAGTCACCCTTCTTCTCTCTCTCCCTCTGATCGATGCTACTCGATCTGATCCCAATTGTCTCTCTCCGATTTCTCCGTCCCTCTACCCTGGGGGTGGCTAGTCCTATTTATAGGCAAAGGCCCTGGGCCTCTTCCCAAATATTGAGTGGGAAGGGCGCCAACAATTGGCCATTTTGAAGGGGAACATCTAGTACACTTATCCTGACTAAAGTTGGTCCTCGCCTGCCAAAGGCTCCGGTGGTGACGCTAGCTTGGGCTCCACAATGACTTCTTCCCTACCATTGGACTGGTCTTGGTCTCGTTGCACCGAAACGGGTGCCTTTGCTTGATGCTCTTGCCTGCACTTGCTCCCTTTGCACCAAAGAGGAAAGGAGGACACTGCGCGGGCTGGCGCCCGCCTGGCGCCCTTAGTCATCATGGCTTGCGTCATGGGCACCTCATGAGGTACCCCGCCTTGATCTCTCCGCCTCCTCGTGAGCCAGCCTGATGAGGCCGTGCCTGAGGAAGCTCCGTGTCATCCGCCCCGCGAGGCTTGGCCCCTCGCAAGGGTCTTGGGTCTGTGTTGATGAAGATGGGCCGTGCTGGGCCCCCCTTTGAGCCACGCCGCGGGCCGCTGGCAGGCAAGTCTAGGGACCCCCGTTCCCAGAACGCCGACAATGTTGGGGTGCAAAGAAGCACAAGCGAGAGTGGTCGCCGTATAACCTTGGATGGGGATGAATTGTGTGCTCGGGGGAGTGTGTGTGTGTGTGTGTGTGTTGTGTTGCGTGTGTCTGTGTGTGTGTGTGAGATATCTAGAGAAAACAAACCTAAGGAGAGAAATGGGTATTCACGAAGAGATTGTGCGGGCCTTGATGTGGGCAGGGGCCGGGTGAGGGCGTCAAAATGTGCGCGTTGATGCATGTGTTGCATGCGACCGTGCGAGGGACGGACGAATCAAGAGAGATGGTTGTTGTGTTACGGATGCTCCTCTCTCTGTCTCTCTCTCCCTCTCTCTCTCTCACACACACACACACAAGTAAACTAGAATACCGTTCTCTCATGTATACACAATGTATCGGCATCTGTCTATGTCTCACTCATGCACGATCATTTGCACATTCACACTTCTCTATGTCTGTATCACACGCACACCATCTCCACATTGCCCTTCCGCCACAACACACATATGGACACAAGGTTGTCAGAATCGTGATTTTGAATCGGATCGGAGCTCCGATGGTAGGATCGCAAATCATAGAATCTTCACTATCAGGATCGTATAAACGTAGATTCTATGAACTAAAATCGTAGAATCGTAGGGGTTAGTTTGGATCGTAAAGTCGTACAATCGTATAACAGGATCGCGATTCTGACAGCCTTGTATGGACACATACACACGTTCTGTCTTAGTCACACACACAAAATTAGTATTAAAAAAACTAGGGCACACCTAAAACATCCAAATCCAAATAAACACGAACTGGAGCTAAATTCAAATATATGGAAATATTGTAGCCTCAAGAACTTTCATAGGAAAAAAAGTTGGGTAATATTCAAGGATTGTTTTCACACACACAAAAAGGTTCGGTGGATGTCCTTCGAGCGCGACACGCTGACGCGCCGTTCGATCGACCACGCGGCCACGGTTCACGCGCTTGCATAGGATTCCGTATCGTGGCTATGGTACTAAGGCTGGTCACAATGGGCAAGAACATAAGCTAGTAACTTACACACTTTCCTAGACTATGTTACTACCTCCATAGTGGGTAGGAACATCTATGTAGTGTCATGCAATGATGTATTTATTAGGTTATAGACTCATTGTTTCTTGAAGTGTGTGATGTTCCGGTAACTTAGCTAGTTACCACAAGCACATCTCTCTTCATTAAATATGTGCCACATAAGCAAAGTTGTATTGGAGTGTGTGATGTTACTCCTAAGTTCGTCCCCATTGTGACCAGCCTATCTAATAAAAGCGCTGCCTAAGTCTAATATTTACGTGTACTAGTACGGTTTTCTTTTAAGTTTGACCAACCTTATATATAAAACTAAAGTAAGCTCCCACACGCGCACTCATGAATATGCCGCCACCGCCATTGCGCATGCCGGCGCCCGCCTGCTCCGGCCAACAATTTCTCGCCCATCACCGCTGTGTCGCCGCCATCCCTGTGCCATGAAGCCGAAGGCTCGCCTGCTCACGTCGTCTGTAGTCCCTCCTCGCGATGCCGCCGCACTGCCAAGCACGCGAGCAGCTGGTGGAGCCGCGTCTATGCACACAGCGTACGAAGAGGAGGACGAGCTCGTGCTCCAGCACGCCGGTGAGGAGGAACTAGCGTGTCATTGTCGTCTCCGCCCGCGCGGAGGAGGCGCGCATGGTGGCTGTCGCGGCGGAAGCCAGTCGCGCGCGCGTCGAGCCTGCAAACCGGGTGCAGACGCGGAATCTACCTTTGAGACCTTGAATGCCACATGGATCCTGCAATCTGAAGGAGCAATTTGAGTCAGTCGACTCATGTGAGCCGTTTGATGCAACATGGATGGCTAGAAGGGCTTCTTCCACCTCTTCTGTCGTCTTCTTCCTTCGCTCCGTCGAACTTCTTTCACAAATCGACTAACCCAAATTATACTACTAGTACGAACGTATTAAGTACAGTAGGAACACGAAGATACGAGCAGTAGTACCAACTACAACAAGAACAGTAGTAAGACATAGTACTAGTACTACTGTACGTACTAAAGAGTTCAAATAACGAGAAAGAACATAAACATAGTTCTGCTGGGGCCTCAGCACAACACACCTTTGAAAATAAACTAATAAGCAACTAGTCCGCTTGACACTGCAGTAGAACCAGCATGAGCGATGGCACTGCCACCAACTTGGAGTCCGAGTCCACGTCCTCGACTTCGTCCTCGTCCCTCTTCCTCTTCCTCTTCGCCGACGCTTCTTTGCTTGAACCGGACACTGGGCTCTGCTTCTTCATCCAGCCCTTGTAGATATTTAAACAAAGGTAGGCATCCATTGCTGCGTACAGGATGTGATCTTCATCTAATGTCTTCGACTCCCATGCATGATGAAACTCGTGATGAGGTTTCTTCAGTTTAGCGTACGAAGGATCAATCATGGCTGCTGCCAGGGTCAGCATTGAAGGTTGAGAGCAGGACACCAGGCTTGCCTTCTGGAGATCGAAGGGCTGGCCTACAACGAGACCTATATGACGCAGGACGTCACTGTCGTTCTTAAAGCCTACAGTAACAAATTTCACTCTTTTGTCCTTGAGGAAGTTCTTAAAATCCTGGCACTCAACGTCGGCATGGCATATGTGGTAGACCAAGAAAACATTATGTACGCAAACCTGGATCACGGCGGGATTCTTCCTCTCTTGGTCCTTTAGATCCTTCTCTTGTCCCAGGACTGTGGTGTACTCCACATCTAGCCCAGCGACCCACTCATCCGTTGAACTGTTAA
Organism: Triticum aestivum; assembly: GCF_018294505.1. Classification (NCBI taxonomy): domain Eukaryota; kingdom Viridiplantae; phylum Streptophyta; class Magnoliopsida; order Poales; family Poaceae; genus Triticum; species Triticum aestivum. Next base: position 513,511,128 of record NC_057806.1, on the reverse strand, counting down.
ACATGCGTAGGAAGCGAGCAAGCCATGCTTTCACCGTCTCAGATCCACGTGTGTAGATGACGATGAACTGATCGCCGGTGATGGCTCTAACCTGGTACTCAACGGCGACCATGGAGATTTGGGAGGACATGGATTTTGGAGGAGGGTTAAGAGAAGTTGAACTATTGTACCCCACAAAAAAACTGGGAGCGAACTAATATGAAAGGACGGGATGACTGGGAGCGAACTGTTGTAAGGTAGAAGACGGGGACGAGTAGGGCGTGTGAATGGCGTGGGGTTGCTGGCTTGCCCGGTGGATAAACGGCTGCAAGCCCCCAAAGAGTTCTCTAGAACTATGCGGGACCCACTAGATGTCATGTCTACTAGACCCATATCGTAGGCCTGACGGTATAGCTTATGCCTGTTCGCACGCCATGCCGGCGCGTGGATGTATCTTCACTTAATTCCATCAAACGTCGCGCCTCCCATGACCTTCGCCTCCCTCGTGCGGTCGCGCCCTTTGAGACTTCGACCGGCTATAAATGAGCAAATTTTTTTGCCTTTTTTTAGACAAGCAAATTTTTTTTGCCTACTCCGCATGCATGATACTCCATCTGGTCCTTTTTACTCCCGTCAACCGTTTGCAAAGTGTTTGACCAAATGTATACTTTTTTAACACCACCTTATATTAATTAACCAGCCACACCAGTACACCCATTCGATACAATATTCACCAGACAGGGCGGTACGTTATTTACAAGAATACCATCTAATCTATTGTCAAAGCTATACTTAGCGATTAAGTGTGCCACCTTATTGGCCGAACGGCTAATCTTTGACAATTGAAGATTGTTGATCAACTTCGAGATGCTCAACACTTTCATCTTCAGGTCACGCATAGCAGACCTGTCAACGCTTTGACAGGCATCAATGAAATCCCATGACCAAATTTATACTAAAAATATCAATATCTACAATACTCCCAAAACACTTAGGCGCGGTGCATTAACTTCTACCTCGTTTCTTGTTTCTTGACATATCAACCTGTAGGAGATGTGGGTGTGCATGCTTTTAATGACTTGAGACTACCAAACACGACATGCAGTGGTTAGTTCATTGCATGCAATGCTATTAATTAGCAAATAAACATTAAGATCTCTCGTTTTCCCCTCCTCCTTGGTCACAATGCACAATCTAAGATGACTTGCTCACCTAGACGGAGGGAGTACTGATTATAATGAGTATAAGAACTACGTTTTATAATGAGTGTAAAAATATTGATTTGACATTGTGGAATAGTTTTTGAAGTCTGCAAAAGTACTCAACTTGTGCTGTCGTTCTCCACAAAAAATGTGTTTACCAATGCATGCATGAACACTAGTTACTCTAACCCCCCTCTCTTCTTTAATTCTTTGCCACGTCAGCATGTTTGCTATTCCCGTGTGCATGATACCAGCTAAGATACCACCATTATGGCCAGCCTTAATCATCGCATGCAATAATTTAGTGCACCTTGAAATATGAACATGTGTGGGGCGTGTTTGTTTTTAATGACTTGAGACTATACCTAGCCCGGCATGCAAGATGACTTATTATGCACCGTTCCCCATACCTACAGGAAGCCCGTTCGTCTCCAAATCTTTTCCTCTACATGCATGGAAACAATATGCCTGCCAAACTCTCCTTCTCCCTCCGGCGGTCCCACCACTCCACCCCATGTGAAAAAATCTGCATGCATGACTCTCCTCCCCCCACGCTCGTCCAATCCGTTGTGACCAGCAATATTTCCACCCCTTCGCTCCCCCGTAATTTACTCCAACAAATATGCCCACGTAGCTGTTACTTAACTGCAGGTGCATTCGGTCACTGACATATGGGCCCAACAAGAGTCTGGCCCACATGTCAGTGACGCAATTGGACCTGCAGTTAAGTCAGTGTAGCTCAGTACATATCTTACGCAGGTGTGCCATTGCTCGCTATAAATACTGCGCCTCCCACGACATCGCTATCTCCTCCCCCTCACGTTCACGTTCATCGCTATCTCCTCCCCCTCCCTCTCACGTCGACCACCATGGCATCGCCCCTCCCAAGCGCTAGGAGCCCCTCGCTGCACCATGCGGACGGTCATGCGTCGCCGTTCCGTTCCTCGCCGCCACTAGTCGAGGAGGACGCGTCGGTGTTCCGCTCCTTGCTGCTACGCGACGCGTCGCCGTTCCGTTCCTCGCCGCCACTAGTCGAGGAGGACGCGTCGGTGTTCCACTCCTCATCGCGACGCGATGTGTCGTCATTCCGTTCCTCGCCGCCACTAGTCGAGGAGGACGCATCGGCATTCCGCTCCTCGTCGCGACGCGTCAAGGTGGACGCGTCGGCATTCCCAATCTCGCCAGCACGCGCGCCGGAGGATGCTTCGGCTCCCTGCTACGAAGAGAACGCCGCACCGCCCGCCGAGCCCCCCAGCCTTGAGGAGCTTTGGAAAGAAATGGATATCGCCTTGTGGGAGGCTTGGCCTCCAGCAGAGCATGCCAAAATAAAGGCGGAGAAGAAGGCTGAGGAAGAGAAGCGCACCGCGGAACAAGCTGCCTGGGAGGCCTATGTCGCGTCCAAGAGAGTTAGGCAATTGGCTCTTTGGCAGAAGGCTCGTGCGAGGGCCGTGAGGGTGGTGGAGGATGCCTGTGCCAACGCCCTGAGTGCAGTCGGGCCCAAGCACCTCATCTACGCTTGGCGGTACATGGACCGGGTGCATGCTTCCAGCGAGGAGGAGTACCTGTTGGCGCCGGATCACCACACCGGTGAGATCGCGCTCGCCCGCCGGCAAGCCGCCAATCAGCACCTCGCGAGTTGCGAGGCTGAGGAAGAGGCGTTGTGTCAGCGCGCTGGGAAATGGCAGCGCACTAGGGCACTCGTGGCGCGCCGCAAGCGCTCCTGCGAGTGCCGTGGCTTTTAGGAGGAGTATATTTTTTGTTTCGTAAGGCGATCTCATTAGTTTTGGGACGCAAATGATAAATCCCGAACGTTGAGGAATTTCTAGCGTCCTTAATTAAGTATGTAAAAGGGAAAGTTTGGAAACCTTGTGTATTCGTACGCATTTTGCAAGTACGTGCATATAGCACAAACTTTACTATATACTATCGCACTACACGTCTCTCTCGATATATGCTTGCAGACTGTGCTACTCCCTCCGTCCAGGTCAATAAGTCATCTTCGGTTGTGCACCGTGACCAAGAAGGAGGGAAGACTTATACACCTAGTCGGAGGGAGTACTACTATTACTTATGTACGTGCAAATGCACGTTTTAACATTACGATACGGTTTTTGTAAAAGTAGAAAAACAACACTACTCAAGCTTGTGAAACGATTCAATGCAAAACAAATGCAAAAATGCTCGTTTGATTGCTTACTTTTAGCTTCCTTCTCTGTGGTTATTTCTCTGTCGTACTTTGTACGGAGTATCTCACTGGTTGGAAAGGCATGCAAATTCCCAAACCTCTTCCTACACCCTGTATCTCACTGGTTGCCGGCGTTGACGTTGTCGCCCATGTCGTCGAGGATGAAGGTGCCGAGGTCGGGGAATAAGTCGTCGTTCGCGAAGTCATCACTGCCAGCAGTCGAGCGAGTGCGCTCCCCAAAAACCTGATCGCCCCTCTCCCGTACAGGATCACGAGAGGTGGGGTTCCGGAGGCCCGCTGTCCCTTCTCCTGGTGCACACCTAAAGGAGGGATGGAGAAGACTTGATTGGCGGCGCAATGATCTGGAACAGTGGTGAGAAACTATATTGTGCGGGTCGGGTAGGTCGTGGGAGTATAGCTCTGTCCTCGGCTCGGCTCAATCCCGCAACCCGCGGTGCGTCGTGACGAGGCGTGGTGTGGCAAGGCGAGCGAGGAGAAGGAGCGCGCGTGTAGGTCTCCTCTTCTCATGCTCATACAAGTGGTAGAAGAGCTCACCTTATAAAGGCCTACTAGCAAAATTCCAACATCGACCAGGCCGTCCATGAAACGGGAGTGGCTGTAGGGGACATTGTGCCAGTTGAACATATGAGCAAGTTACTACGAGATTTAATCTGAATAAGCACAAAATAAATCATGACGGCTATAACAGAGATGAAACTAATCATGTGGACTAGCATAGTAGTAGGATACAGAGTAGAAACATGAATTCTACCACGATTTCGAATAGGAAGGGCAGAAACACATACGGTGCAACGAGAGCAGCACCGTTCGCATTGAGGTTGTCGCCCATGTCCAAACACCATGTAGACACGGTCTTTGAGCACGGTTCGTAGTCGTTCCATGCTCGGGCATTGAAGTTTGTAACTATTTTAGATTAGAATATACTACTCCTCCGGTGCTAGTAGTAGAGCAGAGTCCTACTCTACTACTCTACTCAAGCAAGTTAGGGCATAGCATTGTAGGGAGTACCAGTATTGTGATCACTCAAGCAAGTTGTCTGGCATCGACCTGACCCTACGCTGCTGGTATGTGTCTCGTAAGTCAAGCGGCATGCTGTAGTCATCATCACCTGTCCACTTCCCGCAGCACATATTCGCTTCTCCATCTTTGTCCGCACCTAATCTCGTCCAATCTTCCATCCCTGCTAAGGCGCCTCCCCCCCCCATCGTCTGAAACCCAAGCACTAACAACGGCAGAACCGAGCAGCGTCTGCCGAAAGAGTGGCTGGGATTGGCTCCCCACAGAGGTAATCAAGCTCATTGTTTCGCGTGTGGACAATCTCAGTACCATGCCGCACGCCGCATGCTCGTCGGTGCTATACCGTGTACTCAAAGCCCTCAGGCCGGAGCTTTTTAAGCCAGCTCCTTGCTTGCTGATGCCGCCTGATCTTCAAAAACGGCATGTCACGCAGCATAACGATCGTAGGGTGGCGAGCATCAACCCCCTTGACTGTGATCCGATCCCCGTCAGCCTCAACTACATTAACGGTATGTATTGGGTCAGCATGAACATGTCTTGGATGGTGCTCGTCGACTGTCGCGGCAGCTGGATGCTCGTGGAGGTCTACACCCGGCGATTGATCCCCCTTCCTTCGATTAACACTGCACTGCTTTGGCACCATGGCCCAGAATACTCGGAATCTTACATTAGCCAACATGATACCAAGTCTGATTTGCTCAAGGTTGTAATCTGCCAAGTGCCCACAAGATTTGTGAATTATAAAACTTTAGGCTAATTGCGTTCTTCAACCGCGGTCTCACCTATCTAATAGGTCACTGCGGTAGGTGGATAAATTTGCACGTCCATCGCAGGATCATACATCCTCCATGGTTCTCTGATGCCATTGAACATCAGGGCTTCATTTACGCTGTCGACTCCTTCTATGACTGGACGTATTGCTGGCCTACTCCAGTCATCGCTACAAACGGCTATTACAGCAGTATGTTACTTTCCTATGATATCATGATGGCTTGCTTATATTACTGTCAACATTTGCTGAAAAAATATTCGTGCTCATATCATGATGTTCTTAAGATTGACTAAACTAAGAGCCCTTTTTTATTTGACTTCAACTTGATATGATGTTGTAGGCCGCCTAGTGTCCCTACCCTTCCTAATCCCAGAACCTTTCAAAGAAAAGCGGCATGGCAGTTGCAGGTGGTTCCTGGCACGATCAGACGACGGCAAAATGTCAGGACCGGATTTTCGGGGTCTTAATTTCCCAAAAGCGGCCCTTGTGCTCACCAGCCCCAGGATTACTGATAGTTGATGAGGCACCAACTTGATACAGAAACTCAAAGCAAAATACAAGATATGTAGTACAAGACCATTCTGGCCTATGAGTACAACAAATGGTTTCTAGTGGTTGATGGCGGAAGCGGTTTGTGGATCATCAGAGTCTATGGGACTCCATTTCCCACAAGAACAGCTGGCCAGGGTAACTCCTATCTTCGCGAGGCTGCTATCTCCATTGCGTAGGTTCCGGGGCTGTCATCGCAACGCTCCTCTCCACGCAAGAAATCTAGCCAAGACAATAGCCAGGGACAAGCTAGTGAGTACTTTGAATGTACTCGCAAACATCATGGACACTGGTATAATATGACAAAAGATAATCATGCTCTAAAATATGCCATGATCACTACGTCAGTCATACATGAAAATCATGATGCATGCAAGCAGGTTAATCATGTCAAATATGACTATGCAATTAGAGAGTAGAAATAGGATGCACCGATCGGGTGTCTGAAGCGACGCCTTGAAAGGAAAATAATATAAAGCATGCCTCAGTCGGGCGTCTGAGCGACACCACATAAAGGGCTTATATATAAAAGGAATAACAAGCATGCCACAGTCGGGCGTCTGTGCGACACCACATAAAGGGCTTATAAGTGATTGGAAATAACAAGCATGCCACAGTCGGGCGTCTGAGAAACACCACATAAAGGGCTTATAAGTAATTTAAGTAACAAACATGCCACAGTCAGGCGTCTGAGTGACACCACATAAAGGGCTTATAAGTAATTTAAGTAACAAGCATGCCACAGTCGGGCGTCTGAGCGACACCACATAAAGGGCTTGTATAAGAATAATCACATTGAATATCCAGGAGGTAGAACCATCCCAGGGATACTCAATAATTCAAATAATACAAATAGTTAGTCCATAATAATAATAATCATAATCATAATCAATGTTCTGGTTTAGTAGTTTCTCGTCCGAAGACCAACACTAAGACCGACACTTGACCCATCCTAGACTGTAGTCCTTAACCATGGACATGGCTATTCGAATAGGTATAATCTCTGCAGAGGGTGTACTCTTTACCCACGAGTAACGGATTTCTTTAGTCCATCGGGACTAATTCCGTCTACGGTCTTTTGATTGAAAACACACCTGACCGCACACACCAGCCTAACTTATCGGTGCCTGGAATCACCCACGACACCCGTTAAGCAAAACTCTAAGTGGGGAGGCTACAACCTCGACTAACATGGGATCACAAAATTTATACTGCGCGCAAACTAGGGGAGCTACCCCTTCGGCTACAACCGAAAACACCCATGCCCCCAGACCAGGTGGCATGCCTACCGGAGGCCTTCCGGTATCTTCCACCATGGCCTCTCTGTACGGTGTGTTCTTGGAAGGGGTTGACAACTTACTGAACCGTACCCTACCTGTGGCAGGGACAAGTGGTAGTATGAAACAAGTATGGGGGTTACTGGAACAAGACTCGATCTATGGTCGACTCGGGAGGTTTAGGTATTCCCTGCATTATTAGCATAACAAACATATTTCAACCAACATGTAGTATCACCACTCCTCATACCTCACCATGCCCTACCGGACACAACCGTCTCGACGAAGACCGAAGACAAGCTCGTGTCTACCCAAGACAGATACTTTCCCGGCTTTCGCCCGGTAGGCAAGAAAGGTATACGAGGGGGGTTAGCATATCCATTTCCAACAACAAGATCTTTCATTATACACTCATGTGTATAATCATATCGTCTCATAAAATAACGAATGTTCCATGTCAAAGTGGCATTGTAATTGTATCAAGCAACCCACAAAAATATTATGCCAGGGTTCAGAATGCTTGCCTTCGAGGTGTGGAGAGGTGAGGTGCTCTCCAAAACTTTTGCAAGTTATAATCTCCCCTCCAAATTCCTATTTAAAAGAAATATACAAATAACACATACTTTAAAAATAGTACAAAAAGTTGTCCTAATTATTTTTCAAATAAATATTAAAATAAACTAGGTGGAATTTGAGAGAGGTGGGAAAAAGAATCAATTCATTTGGAGTTTTATTTAAAAAGATATAGCCAGTCAAAATCTGTTTTTAAAATAAAACAAAAAAGAAAACGTTTCGGAGAGGCTTACGCTTTCTGCTTGGCGAAAGCGCGGAATACGCTTCCACTTAAAACACGCGTCGGCGGGGCGGGTCACTGACAGTGGGTCCAACGGGCCCACAGGTCAGGTTTGACCAGTCGTCTCCCGCCTTCCATCTCCTTTCGCCGAACGGAGGCGGAGCTCCGGCGATCTTCGCCGGCGAACGACGGCTCCTCGAGGGCATTCGAGGGTAGGGATGGATCCGCCAGTCCAGGGTGGTCCTCCCGGTAGTTGCTAGGTTGGTGGGGGTGGAGGGGGTCGCCGGCGGCGAGCTTCGCGGCGGAGATGGCTTCGGGCACGATTGGGGATTTGGGCTATGGTGGCTTCCATTCATGGCTGAGGGTTTGGGCGGCTCCGCACGATCCAGGGGAGTCGGGTGGTAGCGTTGTATGGGCAGGGGAGGCCCTGGTTGCGATAAACGGGACTGGGACGTGGCGGCGGCCGTGCTGGCCGGAGATGGGGGAGAAGGCTTCCCCCCGACGATTACTAGCCGTGGGGCTTCGAGGGGATGGCCTGAGGCTGCCTGAGTGGCTGGACGAGCTCGGGGCCCCTACTTATAATGCGGCTAGGTCGGTTCGCGGCGGCCGTGGATAGGATCTTCAGCGACCTCCGTTCTGTAGCTAGGGGCGCGTGGGGATGGCTGGCGGGGTTTGGCAGGTCGAAAGGATGAGCTTAGCCTGTTCCAGGGGCAGCTGGCGGGCGGGGGTGGCTCGGGCGGCGCCGTCCATGGCAGTGGCCTGCTGCGGCCGTCGGCGGCTAGCGGTGGCGACGCTGTGGGGCACCAGGAGGGGGCCAGGGTGGCCCTGCGGTGAGGGAGGGGTCAGGCGCGACGGCTCGGAGAGGGGAGAGGCCAGGACGGGTGCGGGTAGGCGGCAGCGGGATGCGGCGACTCGCGCGCACGCACGTGCAAAACGTGTGCTCTGGCCGCGCCCAGAGCGTGCACGTCAACTGTTCGGCAAAATGCCAGGGCAAGCTAGGAGGCCTGGTTGGAGCTGGGGATTAGCAGGTCTAGGCTAGAGGCATTAGGGAGCTTAGTGGACAAGGTTGCTGGGTCAGTGGAACAAGTTCACAGAGCAAACTAAAAATTCATGTCAAAATTGACCATGCACCCAGGGTGTTTGACAGAATGCCAATGGCATCTAGGCAACTCTTGGGGTGGCCAAAATCTCCAGATCATAGTCTCTTTGGATGAATAAGAGGGTGGTAAAGTTAGTTTGGCAAAACTAGAAACTTGTTAGTGCAAGATTTTAAGAAAACCAATTCTGGACAGAAAGTTAAGGGCACCATTTCATGGACCAAAAATCTCCCAATGGGTCCATTCTCCTGGACTTAAGGGTTTTGCAGGGTGGTCTATAAGCAGGAAAAAGAATCATGGGTAAAGGAGCAAGTTAAAATATGGTTGTAGTACAAATCATCAAGCTGGACCAGAATGAAGGTGAGGTTGATTTACTCAAATTTTACAAAGAACACCAGTGGGTTATTGTATAAAGTGGAGTTATATGCTACTAATAACATCCCCTAATTTTGGTGGAAGTTTTAAATAAATATTTAAATAGGTTGTAGTGCAAAATTGCCAACTGGACCATATTTGAAAATTTGGTGTAGAGCTCAAATTATCCAATGAAAAAAAGATATTTTTGCATCAAGGTGGTTTAAAAACATCACATGACATCCCCAAATTTTGGTGGGATTTTTAAATAAATTTATCAAAGGGTTGTAGTGCAAAAGAGGCTCTAAGGCTTATGAAATATCATTTTAAGGAATAAAGATCAGAGAGAAATAATTATGCAAATAAATCCACTGATAATAGAAATGTTTTTCTTGAGAGGGTAAACAAGTCCAGCAATATTTTGAAAGGTTTTCACTTGGGATAAAAACTCCATAATAACAAAGAAAAGAATGGCTCTGAAATCAAAAGAAAATCAAAAAAAATAAAAGTTTAAATTTCCTGGCAAAATTTTAGTTAATAAAACAAGGTAAAAATTTTGGGGTGTCACAACACTACCCCCCTTAAGAAAAATCTCGTCCTCAAGATTTGCTAAGGATTGTTTTGAAAATATTGCTCCTATTAGCAGAAACCAAACAATTACTTATAGCACAAACTTGAGTATAACGCATAAGCTGCAACACATAAATAAACATAGCCATGCCGTTTACAATGAAAACGGTAAATGGACAGGGTCCCGAGAAAACGTCTCTGGTACTGGGGCACACTCTTCTTCTATCGGGGAAAGCGGGTTGACTAGTCGATGAACGCATCTCTCCTGGTCGGGTCTCAGTGGTCTACCGATGGCGATCTGGGGATTTAAATCAGTGAGGCTCTGGAGATAACCCATTACCCGCTGGGTCAGACACTCTTGAGCGATGACATACTGGGCAAGGTTGGCCAGTACTGGGTCTCTCTCAATTCGTCCCCCGGGGAAAAGATGTTACTTCTCCGAGTGATGCGCGACTCGGGAAGTAGTAATACCCTTGATCACTGGCATAGGGTACCGCGAATCGAAGGCGAGCAAGTGCTTCGCATGCAGCAGCTTCTATGGCCATCTGCGGAGTCGGCATTGATTTCCCCACGAATGAGACTTCCGTTGGGTCTTGGTTTGGGTTTGCGGGAGGGATATGTACTACTGCCCAATATTTTGAGGTGGAAGGGGTGATCCTCGATTTGAGCAACTCGTACTGGGGTGGACGGGTAGCACTCATGGTACTGCAGGTAAAGTCCCACAATCTTTTAACAAAACTGCCTGGGGTTGCGTCTGGGGTTCTCAAATAAATACTAGGGCTCGGCATGTCGAAGAAATAGCTATGAGAGTTGTGCACAAGGTGAGGGGTACTTGGCAAGGTCACAAGGTGACCTTTTATATAGCATCCAGGCTGGGTTATCTACCGCGGTGAGTGGCACTAGTTTGCCGGTTCTGCTCTCATGGGGGTCGGGGTCCAAGCCACAGATACACACATCTCACAAAAGTGACGTATCACTATGGGCGTCATCGGGGTGGTTTTTGGTAGCTACGCTCGGAATTAAAAATGCAACTGTATGCCAACATACTTATGCATGGCTATTTATTTAAAATAGAGGCACACAAGCAGGCTGCATTTATTTACGGTGATACAAGGTCACAAAATTAACGGGCATGGACATACTAAGGCTCGGTACTACTCGAGTGACTTAGTCTACCTCATTTATATCTAAGCGGGCGTGCCTTGTGGATGTCGTGGCCTTGTCACGGGTCTCACCGTCGGGGTTAGCTGGAGGGGGTTGAGGTGCTGCAGGGTCGGGGTAGCGATGATGACCATCGCGGGGATTGTTGGCCACAATCCCGCTGGAGTGTGTTCCCAAAAGGTGACGAAGCACTTCTGGGGACATCAACGCATTATGGTCGATGGCTGGGGCAGACCTCAAGGACTCAATCGGTTGTCCGAACAGCACGACTGGGTTGTCGGTGCCGGGCTCCTCTTCTCCTCTTGCCGGGGCTTGGCGAACCAGTTCTCCACGAGCTGCGATCAGATCAAGGGTGATTTGATCGAACAGTCCCTCTAGTGCACTTACATAGCGCACCAGATGCAATAATGCAGGATCTGTCTCGTGATCTCCGTTGGCAACTTGGGGTGGTCTACCATACCCGTTATGGCTGGGGTAGTAGTAGAACGAGCGACAGTTAACTCTGGGCGACAAGTGCCGGAGCTGAACTATAGCCTCTCGACCAGCTAGTTGGATGGCTTGTGGTTCAAAGGAAGTTGTTCTTCCGGTGAACCTGTAGGGGCGTTCTGGAGAGAGACCCCTACCATAGACATGCATAGTGGCCCAAAATTGACGGCTCTCACCGCTCATGGACCCTTGGTACACAACATATTCTGGGGGTTCTTCTAACGCGAAGGCACGGCGAGTGAGGTTTGCTAGCACGGTCGCAAAACCTCCAAGGTTGGTTGCCGTGGTCTCATTGTGAACAATGGGTCCAGACATTCTAGCTCGGTTTGGTGGTAGAGGCTGTGTTGTGTTGGGTTGAGGCTAGCGTGCCCATTTTATAGAAAAAAGGGACGGAGTCTTCCTTCGCACGCTTGCGAATGCGACAATTTAGGTGTCGGTCACTGGCGCGTGATCGACCGGCTAGGTTAATAGGTTGGGCACCGACTGCCAAAAGGTGTCGGGTCACTATGTGGCTATCTTACACGAGAAGCTTGGCCGGTGTTTGGTTAAGGTCTGATGGGTTGGTTTACCTAGGTTTTTCGACCTGGATAAGATAGGATTAGCCAATGGTCAGCCTGGCTCTGATACCAAGTTTGTCAGGACCGAATTTTTGGGGTATTAATTTCCCAAAAGCGGCCCTTGTGCTCACCAGCCCCAGGATTACTGTTAGCTAATGAGGCACCAACCTGATACAGAAACTCCAAGCAAAATTAAGAAATGTAGTACAAGACCATTCTGGCCTATGAGTACAACAAATGGTTTCTAGTGGTTGATGGCGGAAGCGGTTTGTGGATCATCAGCGTCTATGGGACTCCATTTCCCGCAGGAACAGCTGACCAGGGTAACTCCTATCTTCGCGAGGCTGCTATCTCCATTGCGTAGGTTCTGGGGTTGTCATCGCAACGCTCCTCTCCACGCAAGAAATTTGGCCAAGACAATAGCCAGGGACAAGCTAGTGAGTACTTTGAATGTACTCGCAAACATCATGGACACTGGTATAATATGACAAAAGATAATCATGCTCTGAAATATGCCATGATTACTATGTCAGTCATACATGAAAATCATGATGCATGCAAGCAGGTTAATCATGTCAAATATGACTATGCAATCAGAGAGTAGAAATAGGATGCACCGATCGGGTGTGTGAAGCGACGCCTTGAAAGGAAAATAATATAAAGCATGCCTCAGTCGGGCGTCTGAGCGACACCACAGTCACTACAAGGTCTTTGAGCAGGATCCCACCTTCTCTGGGCCTTCAGGAATTTTTGATTGGAGGCTGGTAAGTAGCCTTGGTACACGCTCTCTGTTTGTTGGACTGAATTATCTGATTAACCAGGAGATAACCGACGGCAAGGATCATGATGGCAGCGCGGTTTCGTTCATCAGGGCAAAACTGTGTGTACACAGTGTACCATGCATCTCTGCATGCACCATACCCTGATATGTGCCGCCATGCTCTGCAGCCCAAAGTAGGAGAGAGGGTCGCAAGTTTCAGACTTTGACCTGCTGGCTGGAGTTTCCCCCGTCAAGCACCCATCTGGTTCAAGCCGCCAGCCAATCTCCACAGCTTAATAAATAGTAACGTCTAACTGAGCCAGTTTTTTAGATGCGTACACTTGGTGTAGTAGGATCTTTATTTAGTTTGATGCATACACTTGTTCTTTTTTGGTAGCCTTTTGTAATGATGGTTGATGTTTGGTTTGGAAGAGAGAGCTGCGTCTTCACTCTTCTGGCCTGCTTACTGCTTCTGTTGCACCCCCAGCCCTGATTGCTGATGCTGCTGTTTTCAATGTACAATCAGTAGTATATTGCGTCTGTTGGTTGAATAAATGTGTTGTTAGAATGACAAACACAATGTTTTGGAAGTCGTTGCACGGTTCGATCCTTTAGTGCCCCGTACCATACGTAGTGCATACTATTTATCGTACAGAACACATTTTTTTTGAAATTCGGAACACATTTTCCACTTGTTGATAACATGCAGCCCACTGATGAAGGCCCAATAGAGAAGCCCATAATTAACTATAAGGGAGGCTCTCACATGAATCCGGCCCAGGTACATGCTCATGGTCCCCTAAACATAAATAAGTAAATAAATAAATAAAGCTAAATGCTCATGCACCAGTTCTTTGGGAAAATAGGTAGCCCAGTATTTCTTTTTGAAGAATACCCAAGTTAGGCCTATTTGTTTTCTCGGAATTACCGGGCTGCAAATCTTCCAAGACGAGGAGGGATGCATTCCGGCCTGGCTTAAGAGTATGGTCAATGTCTGTTAAAAGTAATATCAAAAGAGGTTGAAAATTCCAAAAAAATTATAGCAAATGGGATATAAATTTCTTTTTTTGTTTCTGTTCTTCACTGATATCTTATACGTATTTCATTGGATTTAACATGACATAGTACTAGTTTATTTTTAAATTTTCTTTAGTATGGCTATTAATTTTTGGATTAAGAATATTTTGTTCCCCTGCAAAAATTTGCGAATTTTCAAAATTTCCCACATATTTAGTTAATTTTTTGACCCTAGTACTGACCAGAAAATGGCCAACAATTTTAAAAATAGAAAACGGGCTGCAATAAATTCCATATGAATTAGAAAATGAGTAAAAATTATAAAAATAATAGCAAATGGGCTGTACACGCCACAGATTTCGAGGATGACGTGTTTACGCAAGGCTTTGTCAGTGAACACACGATTCTAGCAGCAGTTAGTGCTGGATGTCCATCCAACAGCCGACGTGCTTCTTCAATCTCTAATCTTCCAGCTCCAGCCGCCTAAACTAGTGCCAGCGGGACTGCCTGCTCCCTCCTCTTATGGCCCGCTGTGATGCCGTGCAGGCTTCCCCGGCCCATCCTACTCCCTCCGCTGGCCTGGCCGCACGCAATCAACTACCTCCTTATTACGCGAAAAAAATGATTCCTCCCAATGACATCTGGGTCGCACCGGTTGGGAGGCTGACTTGTGGGCCTACTAAGTCGACGCGTACACAGGGCTTGTCAACTTAGTCAACAAACGATTCTAGTAGCAGTAATCGTTGGATTTGAATCGAATGGTCCTGCTGCTTCTTCAATCGCTGCTCTTCTTGCACCAGCCACCCAAACCAGCGCCGGGGAGACCGCCTGCTCCTGCCTCCAGTGGTCGGCTGTGCTGCCGATGAGGCCTCATCGCCCCCTACTACTCCCACCGCAAGCGAGGCCCTGCAGTGATGGCAGCCTCACACTGCAGCCGAACCAGTGAACCCTCGTACTCCTCTCCGCATGGGAATCCACTACCGCGTCTTGCCCGGCTCCGCGTCGTCCCCTTCCTAGGCCTCGCCATCGTCCATCGCCTTGGTGCTCTCGACGCGGTGTGGTCAACGTGGTCAATGACATTCCATCGGAAGAGTACTGTACGTGGAGAGGCTGACAGCTGGGTCCACGGCCACAGCCCAGTTTTTTGTGATTTGCCAAGTAAGTCGGTTTGTCAGGCCTGTTGGGCTGCAAATCTTTCAAGACGAGGAGAGCTTTCATTCGGCTGGCCGAGAAAATGGCGCATCAGTAATGAGAAATGGGTTGTACATTTTTAAAACACATCAAACCGGCAATTAGTTTCAAATATCATTTTTTTCATTTCGAGATTTGAAATTACATTAATTTTTATGCATGGAGGATTTGTTGGATTTTATATTGATATACATTTATTTTTAAAATCAGTTTGAATGTGAGTCGAAATTTCGGGATTAAAAACAGTTCGGACCGCACCGAAATATGCAAAATTTCGTATAATTTTTTAACCATGGCCATAATATGGGCTGTAATGCTAACAAAAAGAATATGGGCTCCAAAGAAAAACCTTAATAATTAGCAAATGGGATGTAAATTATGAGAAATAATGGCAGATGGGATGTATGCTGTTTTCCACAGATTTGAGGCTTTCCTAAAAAAAGGTTGACGCACAAGCAGTGACTGTTGGATGGCCATCCAACGGCCGTCGTGCTTCTTCAATCTCTGCTCTTCCTACTCCAGCCGCTCAAATAGGCGCCGGCGGGACTGCCTGCTCCCTCCTCCCCGTGGCCGGCTTTGCTGCCGCGCAGGCCTCACCATCCCACCGTACTCCCATCGCTGGCCTAGCCATCCCTCTACTCACCCACACCTGCTGTTATTCTCCGGCGACGGGAGACGAACCAGTAAACCCTCATACAGTCGTACTCCCCTCCGCGTGGGAAACAACTGCCGAGTCTTCCCTGCCTCCGTCTCGTTCCCTTCCTAGGCCTCGCTGTCGTCCACCGCCCTAATGCTCTCGGCGCGGCCTGGTCAACGTGGTCAACGACCGACATGCATCTGAAGTGGACTTTACGTGGAGAGGCCGACAGCTGGGTCCACGACCGCACAGAAATGCCTCCTTATTACGCGCAAAATAATGATTCCTCCACCTGACATCAGGGACACATCGAAAGGGCCTCTGTATTTCGCGAAAAAAACGTTACCGCCGCTGACAGCTCGGACCCACCATCTATATCTTCGCACGCAAGGAAGTGCCTCCTTATTACGCACAAAAAATGAATACTCCCCCTGTTAGCTGGGACCCAGTATAGTGGCAGGCTGACTTGTGGGTCTACTAAGTTGACGGGGACGGAGGGCTTTGTCAACTTAGTCAATATGCACGATTCTAGCTCCAGTGACCGTACGATGTCCATCCAACGGCCGTAGTGCTTCTTCAACCTCTGGTCTTCTTGCTCCAGCCGTCCAAACCAGCACCGGTCGTGCCTCGTGCTCCTGCCTCCCATGGTCGGCTGCGATGCGGCGGAGGCCTCACCGCCCACTACTACTCCCACCGTTGGCCAGGCCATCCCTCAACTCAACCACACCCCCTGTTATTTTGCGGCGACGGCAGCCTCACACCGCAACGAACCAGTGAACCCTCGTACTCCTCTACGCGTGGGCATCCACTACCGCGTCTTCCCCGGCTCCGCATTGTCCCCTTCCTAGGCCTCGCCGTCGTCCACCGCCCTGGTGCTCTCGGCGCGGCGTGGTCAACATGGTCAAGGAACGGCTTCCATCGGACATGGACTGTACGTGGAGAGGCTGACAGCTGGGTCCACGGCCGCAGCAAGGAAGTGCCTCCTTATTACGTGAAAAATAATTATTCCTCCACCTGACAGCGGGGACCCACCGGACGGGCCACCGTATTTCGCGAAAAAAACGTTTTCCCCTGACTGCTGGGACCCACCAGCTACATCTTCGCATGCAAGGAAGTGACTGACAGTCGGGACCCACCTGGTCAAAGCGTACGTAGCATTGTCATTCTGGTCGCGAACGTGTATGTACATATATACTGGTCGATGTAGAGGCGTGCACGTGTCGTAGTAGAGGCGCATACGTGTCGTAGTAGAGGCGCACACGTAGCATGTACACGTACGTACAGCGGCCAGGGTGCAAGAAAGAAAATACGGCCATGTACGTACATACGGGCAGGGTCTCGAACGCCTACTCGCGCATACGTACGGCCAGGGCTCGTGTACATGGCTGAGTCGGAATGGAGAAACAGCATCGTCGTCGTGTTCATGTGGAGGCAACGGAATGCGTCGTGTTCATGGGGATACCGGGTTTTGTCACAATTATCGTCATAGAAGTGTCATATGTATGACAGAAAAAAATCGTTCGGCTCCAAATGTCACGGATGTGTCTTTTTTTTGTAGTGGTACTCGCCTTATATTATCAGCAGCGTGCAAGCATCGGTTCTTTTATTTAAAAATCACGCATGTTGAATACCTGGATTTGATGGACCCATTCAGCTGTGACTGCTGAACACAGAGCTGGAGTAAGTTGTTCAAGCTTGCAGGGTTACATGTTGTTGCGCCCTTTTGAATGTGGGTTTTGTCTGAACATGAACAAACAAACCCTTGTACTTTTTTGCACCGTCTGTAAGCTTGCCATAACAATCCTTGGTTAGAAAGTCTTGTAACTATGCTTGTCTTCTAACAGACGACACCAGCTGTAAGCAATTTTAATATGATGCCATTTGATATGGCTTTATATTATGTTACTGGATTGGTTCTGTGATGTAGAGCAGTATGCAGTTGGAAGGAAAAAAAACATTGAAGCTACAATCTTTACCTAATAAGAAAGCAAATTGGGTTTCTGGTCGTCCGTCATGGCATTTTCAGAAAAGTCCCTCTATATTAGAGAATTCAACCCGCAGTCCTGTTTTAAGTTAAAATGAATCGTTTTTTCATACTTTACACAAAAGCCCCTGTGTTTTGTTGAAATCAACCCGTAGTCTGGATTTAAGTCACAGGGTGAACCGTTATTTTACATTTTTCGAAAACCCCCCTGATGTTTTAGGTAATTCATCCGCGGATCATATTTAAGTCAAACAAATGCTTTTTTAAATCATCCATATCTTTTAGACCGCAACTCCAATTTAAACATGTTATATATGAAATTTGATTAGAAAAATATGTAGAATATGAATATGAGATTATATTTATGTGTTAAGTATTTTTAAATATTAATTTGGAATATATTTAAGTCAAACAAATGATTTTCTAAATTATCTATATCTTTTAAACCGTAACTTCGATTTTAACATATTACATATGAAATTTTATTAGAAAAATGTGTGGAATACAAATATGATGTTAATTTTACCTGTTAGATATTTTTAAAATATTGTTTTGGAAGCAAACTTATAATTTATAGCGCAAGATTCGTTTTTCTTTCTTACCGGCGGCGATCCGGATTGCAAATAAACACCCGACTATAACCATATAGGGAAAAGAAAACATCGATAACTACACATGCATACCTCTGAAAAATGTCGCAGGGCAAAACAACAGATTTCTCATCGCGAGAGTGAGAGAAAGAGAGAGAGAGAGAGAGAGAGAGAGAGAGGAGAGGGAGGAGAGAGGGAGAGAGAGACGCCTTAGGATTAACCATATTAAAACATGTTTTGTTTTGTTTTGTGTGAACACCGAGGCCATCGCCGGCGAGGGTGAGAAGGAGGATAAGCGGCAAAACAAATATGATTCCTCGCAAAAATAAAGGAGATGGACCTATTGCGGTCTTGAGTGGTGGTTGTTGGGTTAAGAGCGTGTGTTATGTTTTCTCTCTCATTGCAATGCACGGGCTCTTTTGCTAGTAAACATAATTGTTGTTAGAATGAACAAGATGATCATAGTGTATGTACATGACCTGTAAGCCGGTGGATCTACTGGTTGTAAACTCGTGCTCCATGCTACGGGACGTCCGTGCCTTCCACATGGAATGTTTCGGCGGAAAGATTCCGAGTATTTATAGTCACAACCCTGACTCTTGTTAGTATAGGACCATGCTCCTAATAATGAACTCGTCAGTGGGAACCTTTCCAATACCGAAGCACGTCCGTGATTCATACGCCCATAGAATCGTGCCTCTCGTGACATGAGGGATGTTGTTACCGATGACCCCAGGCTGAAGCTTAGCTTCTCTTCGTCTTAAGGTCAAACTTTGTCTAGAAACTTCACAATCGTGGTTTTCTAACTGAGTATCCAGAGGGTTGGTACATGTGCCTGTAGAGGCCTCACTTCGGTGCCTTCTGTGCATACTTTTGTGCACCTAGAGAGGGTTTATACCGAGCCAAGCCTGGTGAAACGCCAAGCCCGTGAGTGCAGTGGCTCCACAACAATGCCTCCGGTGCTTGCATCTATGTGCCTCACCTGACACAAGCCATGACTCTTACGTGCCCGTGGAGCAAGATGCCCGTGGGTCCAGAGACTTCACAACGGTGGCTCTCCAACAGAGTATTCTCACCCATGCCTCTGCCACCACACTTTTGTGCATCCAGAGGGTTGACACTCGTGCCTAAGAGGCTTCATTTCCGTTCCTCCGGTGTCTCAATCCACGTGCCTCACATGACACTTGTTGTGACTCTTACGTGCACATGGTGCCACACTCTTGTGGTTCTAGAGAATACACAACTGTGCCTCCCTAACTGAGTATTCGGATCCATGCCTCTGCCACCATAATTTTGTGCAACCAGAGGGTTGACAATCGTACGTGCCTGTAGAGGCTAAACTTCGGTGCCTCCGGAGCCTGTACCCTTGTGCCTCACGTGACACGAGCCATGGATTTTACGTTCCCCTGGACACACACGCCCATGGATCTAGAGACTTCACAACTGTGTATTTTTCACCTGAGTGTTCGCAGCCATGCCTCTGCTAGCACACTTTTGTGCATCCAGAGAGTTGATACATGTGTCTGTAGAGGCTTCAATGAGGTTTGTGCCTGTATAGACTTCAATTAGGTGCCTTCTGTGCCTACATGCACGTGCCTCACATGACACTTGCCCCCGTGTCGTGGCACCACACCCCCGTGTCTCTAGAGGCTGCACAACCGTGCATCCCTAACTGAGTATTCAGACCCATGCCTCTGCCATGAAACTTTTGTGTATCCGGACGGTTGATACCCGTGCCTTGAGAAGACGCACGTCTGTCGAGGCCATGACTATTCCACCACGTCTTTCGAAATCTTCTAGTTTAGGTACATATATATTGTCGTCATTGTCAATTGTGAAACCCTAACCCTCTTTCCAGATCCACCGCATAGAGACCTGCAACGGAGGCGGCACAAGATCCTCAATGGAGATGAAGAAGCGTGCCTCTAGCAACAAGAAGACGAGGTTCGCAGCTATACACGTGCCCTCTAAGCTCGTTAAGAGGAGCGGCTATGGCCTGCCCACTGGATCCGAGAACCATGTTGAGTCTCGTCCGGACCGCATCTGCGATCTCTCGGACGCCATCCTCGGAGAGATCATCTCTCATCTGCCCATAAAGGAGGGCATCCGCACACAAGTGCTCGCATCTCGGTGGCGCCGCATATGGCGCACCGCACCTCTCGATCTCGACTTTCGTGCGATCCCTGATACTCGTTCTACCAGATCTCTGGAAAAAAAAGCTGTTGCCAAATCATCCGCGCTCTCCCTGGCAAGCAAATTGTCCAGAAAACATACGTCGGAACTCAATGCCAACATCTTAGTTGCAACTGCCATGGAGAATCTGTGGCTGATGACTTCAATCTTCCTGTATCTATCCTCTCCTATAACGAGTGCCCAATTCGCCGCCTCGGCATCCCGACAAGCTACCTCCAGTGCCAACCTTGTGGCATCGATGAGTCGTTCCTGTCTCAGAATCTGGACAAACTCCGGGTTTTAGAGTTCTATCACATATTCCCAAAATTTCTTCTACCCAGGGCCTAGGCAATGCAGAATCCCTTCATCTATGATGTCGCCATCGACATCCATCACAAGATTTCATGCGTCTCTCCACACCGTCACCTTCACCACGTGCAAACTAGAAGACAATCTAGTAGAAATGCTTCGCCTCCCACTGCTCAGAAGACTTTCGCTGGTGGAGGTCTATATATCAGATGTCTCCTTGCATAAGTTCATCCACTAAGTTTGCCCTGCCCTGCAATGCCTGCTGCTTGTTTGCAACAAGAAATTCTGCTGTCTACGAATAAACTCAGCTAGGCTTGTAAGCATTGGAATTTGTTCTGATGGAGAAAACTAATCATTGAGGATGCCCCTTCCCTCTGAAGACTGCTACATGATTCTGTAGACGCATAACTACAAATAACAGTTGTGTCTGCGCCTATATTGGACACCTTGGGGAAATTTTCTAAATTATCCAATGAAACAAATATCGTCATTGGGTCTACAGTTATTCAGGTACTGCCTCTGCATGTTACTTTGACCTGCGTTATTCAAAAGCACATAAGATTCACATCCACAAGCTAATAATATCATGTTCTGTGCTCAATGAAGGGTCTCTCCATAAGTAGCCTACCTATGGTCCTAGATTCTGTCAAGACCTTGTTTATCTCAAAGACATGCTTTAATCTGGATGAGGTTGTTGACTTGGTGCGATGCTTTCAATGCTTGCAGAACTTGTTTATCGAGGTGATGATTTCACAAACGTTGAAATCCCATGCACAATGTACATAATATACTGGCACTAACAGCTCAGTTTGCTCTTCATGTGTGTTTAGGAGGGAGGATGGGATCAAAGATAACAAATGAATGGTGCCAAAAGCAGCGGGTGTTTCTCAATAATCACGACACTTGTTTGAGGACATTAACGCTGGAAGACTATGAAGTCACAGATGCAAACACTGAATTTGTGATATTCTTTATTCTTAATGCTAGGATGCTACTGACCATCAGGCTTAAGTTTGGCCTACGCACAGATTTCACTTGTGAATTTTACAAACGGCAAGTACAGATACTGTAGATGGACAAAAGGGCTTCTAATTGTGCTTAGCTTAAATTAACAACAACTTGCAAGCATATGCATATGGATTAAAAAACACAGGTGTTGAATATCTGGATTTGCCAGATCCATTCAACTGCGAATGCTGAAAATAGGTCTGGAGAGATGTACTTGCGATATTGAATGAGTGCATTGCGTAAACATGGTCAAAAGATTCTCACTCGTTTTGCACCGTATCGTCTGTAAGCTTCTTTTTTCAGGCAGTAAGATCATATTTTTAAAAATAGGAATATGAATGTTTATGATATCAATTACGTGCTTTATGTTTACAATATTGATCATATGTTTGTAGACCCAAAGCTAAAAGAAATCAGCTCACACATGCTAAAAAATCAAACTAGTTTCCTCTTGTTTATCTCAGTTGCTTGGAATGAAATTGTGTCTTTTAAAAGCAACATGCATCTATTGCAAACCTGCATCTGCTGCAACCACGCCTCTTCGAAGGACGTCCGTGCATCCCACAGGAAACGTGCATCAAGAGGTTGTGAAATCGTACATCCATGTGAACGCGTCACTGAAAACATTTGGAATACACATGCACTTCTGTGCCCCTTTTAATTGCAGACACCGTGTCCCTCCGAGAGTCCGTGTCAGAAAGGAACAATTTGGAAAACATTAGCATGGTCTTGCATCATTTAAACATACACTCATGCCTCTCTCAGTGAACAAGCAACTGAAAATTTTACGAAAACAGAGGCACTTCAGTGCATTTTCTCCTTGGAGAACCGTGCGCACCGTGGCTTTAATTCCCTATCCCTCAGAGTGGTCGTGTCATGCGAAAACAATTAGGGGAACACAAAGACATTCGTGCGTCGTGCACATGTACAACTGTGCGCCAACTGCTCAAAGACCGCACCTCTGTCAAGAACACGTCACTGAGAACATTTCAAATATGGAGGCACTTCTGTGCGTCTTATTCTTATCCTTACAGGACAATGCGCACCGTGGCTTCACGTCCCTATCCCTCCAAGAGACCGTGTTAGGGAAAATACTTCAGAAAACAAAAGCATGGTCGTTCGTCATGGACATGCAAAACCGTCCCGCGACTGCTTAAAGACCGCGCCTGTCTCAGTGAACGCATCACCGAGAAAATTTGGAATACAGAGGCAAAGCCGTGCCTTATGTGCATGTAAATTCGTGCGTGTTGGGCCGTCAGTCAGTGCCTCTATTCTCCTAATAAGCTACTAGTCTTATCTTTGCCGCTGTACAGTAGCCCCATGTCAGTGAGCAGGCGCGTATTATAACTATTTGTTCTGTTTTGTGCCAACAAAGATCCCCCCTCCACTCACCCATTGTAGATTTCATCTTCTCTTGTCTCTCGATTCTCCCTCTCGATCTAGGGTTAGTCCATTTTCTCTTCATTTCTATGTGAATTTTTTGCTACGATCCGTTTCCCTCTTTGTTGGTTTCACCTCTTCGTGTTTCAAAGCGATGCATCTACGCTATTATGCTAAGAATTGCCTTGAAATTTGTTGTTATCTAAACCAAATCCGCACAGTACGAGGCCGAACCTGTACACGACCCGTGCCTATTAGGGGTGGGGTTGACTGGGAGTCGGCGTTTGTGATTGAGAATGCTACGAGTTGCAGCGACCTGCGGCGTCCAAGTCCCAGGTGAGCGATGAACTTCGCCGAGGGAGGTTGGTAGTTTAAATTGAAGCCCATTAGGTCTTGCAAACAACGGCGGTGGCCGAAAGTCCAAGGGAGTGGCCAGACGTTGCTCTCTATTGCTAACCGGCCACAGGGTGCTGGAGGTTGGCGTTTGGGGTGGTGTTGACTGGGAGACGGCGTTTGTGCTTGAGGACGGCGTTTGGGGTCCTGTAGGCTGGGGGCAAGGTTAACGTTGCTGGATCACCCGTTTCAAATACCACCAAGCTACACATGCTCGGGTGGTTGGCGTCAGTGACGGTAGCATAGGGTTGCGGATGACGTTGCTGGGTGCAACTCTGACAGATTTACATATAATTTTAATGTTACAAACACTTTTTTGAGCCGCCTGATGATAGAGTATGGTTTCTGCTTTTTGCTTGTCTTGTCATGAAATATACGGTTGCTAAAGCTACTTTTATAACCAAGCAGCAGAGATCCTTTCACTGAGTAACATTGAAAACAAAGATTGTGAACTGCTCTAAAAATAGTCAATACTGAATTTGGATGAATTAAGCAACCATTTTTGGAAAATAAATATTGATTTAATTAATTTCATATTTCCTCTGTTATTACTAATGTTGTAGAACTGTCAAGCTGTGCACATGTATTTTTAGGAATTTGTATGTGAATGACTATTTATGAAAAGTGCCCCTTTAGCTGAATAGTTTTTCAAGATAATTTAATTTTCCTTGTGTTGATAATTTCATATAAACGTTGTTTTGCAATGTATTCCAGGGGAAACCATGTGTTGTGATATATGTACCAACTTTGGTTGCCCTGGATTGGAGTCACGCGTTCTTCACAACATGATAATAGTGCCTCTTCCTCGATGCTACAAGACATGCCTAGTAAGGAGAAATGTTTGGCACCCCATGCCCATCAGTTACTACCAACTACTCTATCTTTCTAATCGCGGGAAATAAAAGTTTCTCCCATATTGTTGGAATGGAATGCCTACATTTAACGAGATGTTTTCAATTTTCGATGTATCTTGTTTTATCCAATGGCTACCTATTGAAAACAATTGGTAGAAATATGAAAACCGCTATCTGTCTTGATTATACATGTCGGTATTCAAGGATTCCTTCTTGCCGGTTTGAAGATTTTTTTTTATTTTTTTGTGCAGTATGTGCCATGCTATTGCAGTCAGCAAGTCACTTCTTCAATCAATAAGTGGAAAGTGGAAGCATTTCAAGAAGAAGGAAAACAAAGGAATCTAGTACTAATCACCAATGTGGATCTGTCGTATGAGATCTGCATCACCGATGAACCTAACCGGTCTAAAATTCATGGACCTGGCTGGGAAAAGTTAATTAGCGACTACGATCTTCGTTATCAAAATCTAATCATCATAAACCTGGATACTGGGAGTCTGGCCATTGAGATAGATCTGAGACTCAGTGATTCTTGAGGAGGTCACAGGCCCCTTCCGAAACCATCACTAGGTAAGTGCATCAACTTCCATCGTGCTTTATCAACTATGTTTATCAGCATACTTTGGTGCTCCTACCTCTGTCCATGAAATGTATGTCATATTTATAGTCGTAGTTATTTTCAAAACATTTTTTGCACTTCTGTCGATTATCATCCCAACTTGATGATGTGGATTGAATTTAACCATTCCTTTTCAACTTTAATAGAGAGTTCATTTCTTTAAACAAACTCGTTTGAAAATGAGTTATTTTTTCCCTGTAGCTTTTGATTATATAAATGATTCGGGGAGGGAGTACATTGGGAAAACAGTGTTTGGTCGAGGCATAAACCTCCCATAAAAACAATTCGGACAGATGATATACTTTGTGTTTGAAGCTGACGAGTTGTCGGAGTAATGGGCCATGGGTAGGCTAACCCGAGACCCAGAACCTTTCAGGACATTGGGGCGGGCTTTGCCCCTCATGAATCCCAAGACGGAGGGCCGCCTCTGGGAGTCGGCTACAGCAAGGCCGACTACCCGCTCACGGCCGAATCCCAGAGTCGACAACGAAATGAGCCGACTCCCAGCTGGCGGCTTCCAGAGAAGCCGACTATGGGGAGTCGGCCCGCGACTTCACCACCCTCTACCTTCAAGGAGAAGGACGGGACGGGGGATGGCCACAGTACGGCCCTCCCTCACCCCGATTACCAAGGGCGGGTATGGCTACAGTGCACCGTACCGAAGGAGATCTCCGTTCGGCGCGGCACTGTTGCCATACCAGCCCTGACATCCGCCCTAGTAGCGGAACCCTGTTCCCACGTTGGCCTGCCTGTACGGCCTAGAGACAGCGGGTCCCGCTAGTCAGCAGGGGGACAGAAGACGGCGAGAGCACCATAAGACGGATCCCGTGGGAGTCGGCCTCCGAGAGTCGGCCAGCTCCTCCCACGGGCCCCGCATGCCATTAACCAGACAAGACGGGGAGTGGCGACAGTGATCGCCCGTCAGGCGGCAGCACTGTTGCCACGACCCCACGACCAAGCCAACGTCACCAGAAGAACGGCTATAGTCGTCGGGTCATTCGGCGGGGCCCACCAGGCGGCGGGCCCTAGCAGTCGGCGGAGAAGACGGCGGCCTAAGAGACAGACGGCTGGGACCCGCGCCCAGCCGGATTACCATTGTACCCCCGGGGGGTAGGCCTATATAAACCCCCCGGAGCACCCATGCAAAGGATTCGATCCTTTTAGCACTAGACTAGAGTCACAAGAGGGAGAGAGCTAGCCTTGCCCTCTCCTACCTCCAGGAAACAGCTCAAGGAGCAACCTTGTATACACATCGCTACAGTGATCATGCGGAGACCCCGCAGAGCAGCAGTAGGGGTGTTATCTCCTCAGAGAGCCCTGAAGTTGGGTATGATTCACCGGCGTGCATGTCTACGCCTCATCCCGCTTCCAGGCACCGGCGATGTTCTAATCGCCCCCACCATGATAAGCCATCCTTTGGCATATGTCGCATCCAACCCCCGACATTTGGCGCCCACCGTGCGGTGAGGTGCACCGTCGTCCGGAGACCTGTTCTGGACAGGAACCCTTTTCCTTCCTAGCGAGCGCAGCCAGCCCGCCACGCCAGAGGGAGTCTGCACCGATGCGCTGCACGGCGCTGAGACCGCTTGCGCAGCCAGCTGCCTCGCCGAACTTATCGGCGAGGTTCGCCTCTCCGACAAGCCTGCATCCGACGCAGGCACCGGCGGCCCCGAGAGCCTTCTCGCGGGCCTCCTCGACAAACTCCATGTTGCCGGTGAGCCTGCGCTGACCTGGAGTCCGTAGGCTCCACCGACCCGATGCTGGTCGATTCCGACACCGCGTCGCTCGACGCGTTCCCCACCAACGTTGTCATCTACGACGAGCCGCTCCCTCGCGCGGAGAGCGGCGGAAGAACCATCACAGAAGTTCTCGTCATCGGGCATGGCGAGCACTCCGACGGCAGAGCTCACGACCCGCTCGATGCAGCACTGCAAGACCTGGATGCGCCCATTCCAGAGGACGCTGACACCGAGACGCTGCAGGCACGCCGCCTCCAGCTCGTCGAAGGCGCAAAGAAGCTGGCAAGCATGAGACACTTGTCAGAGGCCTACCAGCATGAGATGGATCGCGCTGTGGGCGGCTCGCCGGCCCCAACGGGGCCTAGCCGCCTAGGCGCGGTCCGGCAACACGGCGCGGACATCGCTAGCATGTTCGGGGCCAATCGCCCCATATACGCCACGCCCACGGAGAACATCCGAGCCGCCCAGGCGACAGCAGACGAGTTGGACAACCTCGAAGGCGAAGAGCGCCGCTTAATGACGGAGCGAGTCCAGCGACTCCTCGACGCGGCTACCGCGCAGAACGCGGCCGGCTGCCACACAAAGGCGCCGCAACGACAGAACAACGACCTACCACCCCACCGAGACCAAGGCGCGACGTCTCGGACGGCCGACTGGCGGCGTCCGCGGAAGGAAAGACAAGGATCCGGCTGCTAGCCATAGTCGGACCCACATCACCATCGAGCGCGACCAAGACGGCCTCCCGTGAGCAGTGGAGCGGCGGGACGACTATCTGCCTCCTCCGCCTCGCAGAGAAAGGCGAGTCTCCCCGCCGCCCGTTGAGCATCCGACTCTCGGCGGTCGCCTCGGCCGCTGAGAAGGAGTCGGAGAGAATGATGCCCGCCACCGGATCGACCGACTCCTCCGATCCCTGGCGCTGGAAGAAGAGGACGAGTTGGGTCCGCCGTGTTTCGGCCCCCGCATCCGAGATGAGCCCTTTCCCAAAGGGTTCACTCTCCCCAGAGATACTCCCAAGTACACCGGCTCCATGAAGCCAGAAGATTGGCTGGTTGACTACGCCGCGGCCGTCGACATAGCAAGCGGCAACAAGCGCGTTGCCGTGAAGTACATTCCACTCATGCTCCAGGGCACGGCCCGGACATGGTTGAACAGCCTAAAACCCCGCAGCATCAACAGCTGGGTCGACTTCACCGAAGCTTTCGTCCGCAACTTCACGAGCACATACAAGCGACCTCCCAAGCCTCGCCAGCTCTCCTTGTGCGTGCAGGGCCCCAACGAGTCGACTCGCGACTACCTCACGCGTTGGGCCGAGCTCCGAAACTCCTGCGAGGGCATGCACGAGGTGCAGGCCATCGAGTACTTCACCGCCGGGTGCAAAGAAGGCACCCTCCTCAAGCACAAACTCCTCTGCGACGAGCCAGAGACCCTGGACGAGCAGCTGATTATAGCAGACAAGTACGCCACAGCCGACTCCTCCATGAAGACGGAGATCCAAATTAGTACAACCGGCAAAGTGGCCCCTCAGGCTCCGAGAACTCCGGCTAGAGACGCCAATCGGCGGCAGCAGCAGAGCGACCTCCGCCCAAGCGGCAGAACGGCGGCAAGTCCAACTGGTTGCCGGCTTTCTCCTACGAGCAGACTCTAGATGGCCCATGCAAGTTTCACAGCGGCGCAAAGCCGTCAAATCACACCACCCGAAAGTGTCACTGGCTCACTAGGATCGCCAAGGGAGACAGCCTCCTGCCCCCTCTGCCTGCTGGGCAGCCGCCTCCGCCTCCACCCCAGCAGCCGGCTGTCAGGCCGGTCGGCGCAGTACAAGACGAGTACCCAGAAGAGCATGGGGCCTATGTGGTGTTCACCAGTGTGGTAGACGACAAACGTAGCAAGCGGCTGCAGTGGCAAGAGGTGAACGCAGTGGCGTCGGACACCCCAGAGTTCATGCACTGGTCCGAGAAGCCTATCAGTTGGAGCAGAGCTGATCACCCAGAGGTGATGCCGAATCCGGGTTCCTACGCCCTGGTCCTGGATGCTACCTTTGCCACGGATAAGCGGACTGTATTCCATGGCATTGTCCCAGGCCTTTCCTGCTCCCCAATCGGCAAGATTTTGATAGATGTCCTCTTTGGAGACAAGGATCATTTCCGCCGAGAGCCAGTCTGGTTTGAAGTGGTGGACCTTGAGAGCCCGTACCATGCACTGCTTGGCCGACCTGCTTTGGCCAAGTTCATGGCGGTCCCCCACTACTCCTACCTCAAGATGAAGATGCCGAGTTCCAAGGGGATTCTGACTATAGCCGGCGACTACAGAAAGTCGTCCGCTTGCGCGGCCGAGAGCAGTTGGCTGGCCGAGTCCCTGGTTGTTGCAGCAGAGAAGCGGCTTCTTGATCGGGTTGTGGCGATGGCCGGCAAACAGCCAG
This sequence comes from Triticum aestivum, assembly GCF_018294505.1. NCBI lineage: Eukaryota > Viridiplantae > Streptophyta > Magnoliopsida > Poales > Poaceae > Triticum > Triticum aestivum. The sequence goes on along the minus strand of NC_057806.1, from coordinate 513,482,039 downwards.
AGATGTCGCCCAACCCCAAGGAGTCGGAAGCTGAGGGCTCGTTCAAGCCGGCCAAAGAGACGAAGAAGATACCTTTGGACCCAGAGCATCCGGAGAGGTACGCTGTCGTAGGTGCAAACCTTGACAGCAAATAGGAAGGCGAGCTCGTCGATTTCCTCCGTGAGAATCGGGACATCTTCGCATGGTCCCACACAGACATGCCAGGTGTACTGACGGAATTCGCCGAGCACAAGTTACATGTTCGGTCTGATGTGAAGCCCGTCAGGCAGCCCTTGCGCCGCCTGTCAGAAGAGAAAAGAAGAGTTGTTGGAGAGGAGATAGCCAGGCTCCTTGCAACCGGCTTTATCATGGAAGTGTTTTTTCCAGAGTGGCTAGCAAACCCGGTCTTAGTGCTGAAGAAGAACAAGCAGTGGCGGATGTGTATTGACTACACAAGCCTCAACAAAGCTTGCCCCAAGGACCCGTTTGCTTTGCCAAGAATCGACCAGGTGATAGACTCCACAGCCGGATGCGAGCTGTTGAGCTTCTTAGATACCTATTCAGGATATCACCAGATCAAGCTGAACCCGGCAGACAGACTGAAAACCGCATTCATCACGCCGTTTGGAGCCTTCTGCTACCTGACCATGACGTTCGGCTTGAGGAATGCCGGCGCCACCTTTCAGCGTTGCATGCAGAAGTGCCTCCTCAAGCAACTCGGCAGAAATGCCCACGTCTACGTAGACAATGTGGTAGTAAAGACGGAAAAGTGTGGAACTCTGCTGGAAGACCTCAAGAAGACCTTTGAGAACCTGCGCCGATTCCAGATCAAGCTCAACCCTGAGAAGTGCGTTTTCGGAGTACCAGCCGGCCAGCTTCTCGGCTTCCTGGTCTCTGAACGCGGCATAGAGTGCAACCCTGTGAAGATCAAGGCCATCAAGAGGATGGAGGTACCCAGCCGACTGTTGGATGTGCAGAAGTTCACCGGCTGCCTGGCATCCATCAGCCGTTTCATCAGTCGGCTGGGCGAGAAAGCTCTCCCCTTGTACCAGCTCATGAAGAAGACCAATTTTTTCGAGTGGAACCACAAGGCGGACGAGGCTTTTCTCCAGCTGAAGAAGATGTTGGTTACTCCCCCTGTGCTGGCGGCTCCGACTCCCAAAGAGCCCATGCTCCTGTACATCGCCGCCACCAGCCGGGTAGTCAGCACAGTCATTGTAGTTGAGCGCAAGGAGGAAGGCAAGGCACTACCCGTCCAAAGACTGGTATATTACCTGAGCGAAGTGCTGTCAACCTCCAAGCAGAACTACCCCCACTACCAGAAGATGTGCTACGGCGTGCACTTTGCCGCCAAGAAGCTGAAGCCTTACTTCCAAGAGCATCCAATCACTGTGGTCTGCACAGCCCCGCTAGCCGAGATCATCGGAAGCCGAGATGCGTCTGGCCGAGTGGCCAAATGGGCCATAGATTTGGCGCCCTACACAATCTACTATCAACCCCGCACCGCCATCAAGTCGCAAGCGCTGGCCGACTTCCTCGTCGACTAGGCCGAGACCCAGTACCTGCCGCCAGCGCCCGACTCCACCCATTGGCGGATGCATTTCGATGGCTCCAAGATGCGCACTGGCTTGGGAGCCGACGTTGTTCTCACTTCTCCTAAAGGCGACAAGCTCAAGTATGCGCTGCAGATCCATTTCACTACCTCCAACAACGTCGCTGAATATGAGGCGCTCATTCACGGGCTTCGGCTTGCCAAAGAGCTTGGCATTCGCCGGATCCTGTGTTATGGCGACTCCGACTTGGTGGTCCAGCAGTCATCTAGCGACTGGGACGCCAAGGACGCAAACATGGCAAGCTACCGCTTCCTCGTGCAGCAACTCAGCGGATATTTCGAGGGGTGTGAGTTCCTCCACGTGCCAAGAAACGACAACGACCAAGCAGATACTTTGGCACGAATCGGCTCCACCCGCCAAGCAATACCATCAGGCGTCGCTCTTCAGCGCCTCCTCAAGCCGTCCATCAAGCCTTCACCAGAGTCAGATTCCATTTTTGTGCCGACTCCTCCTGAAGAAGACGGATCCGACTCGAGAGCCTCAGCAGACGGCACAAAAACCACTGCAAACGACTCCAAGAACGCCGCAGTCAAAGCCTGCCCGGGGACTCCAGAGCCCGGCCCGGGGACTGCGGCGACCAGACCAAAGACTCCAGAGCTCGGCCCGGGGACTGCACCAGTTGGCCCGGGGAATTCGTTGATCCAGCAAGCGGCCGCGGACTCCAGCCCGCCGCCTTCCAGCCCACCCGCCCTCGTCCAAGTCGCAGTTCTGGCAGTCGAAGAAATAGCAGCACCTTCATGGGCACAACCTATCCTCAAATTCCTGGTAAACAAGGAGCTGCCGACTAACGAAACCTTGGCTCGGCAAGTACAACGCCGGGCAGCAGCATACACCATAGTCAACAGAGAGCTGGTCAGGCGCAGCGTCACTGGTGTCTACCAGCGCTGCGTTGAGCCGGAGCAAGGCCAAGCAATACTCAGAGACATCCATCAAGGCGAGTGCGGCCACCATGCGGCTTCAAGAGCACTCGTCGCAAAAGCTTTCCAGCACGGTTTCTTCTGGCCAACTGCCCTAGAAGAGGCCAAGGAATTGGTCCAGAAATGCAAGGGGTGCTAGAAGTTTCGTTCCAAGCCGCATCAGCCGGCTTCTGCGCTCAAGACTATCCCAATTGCCTGGCCCTTTGCAGTTTGGGGCCTAGATATGGTGGGACCGTTTAAGACAACGCGAGGTGGCCTAACTCATCTACTTGTCGCGGTGGACAAGTTCACCAAGTGGATAGAAGTAAATCCCATCAAGAAGTTGAATGGTCCGACTGCCGTGACTTTCATCTCAGATATCACGATTCGGTATGGCATACCGCACAGCATCATCACCGACAACGGCACCAACTTTGCCAAAGGCGCCTTGGCCCGTTTCTGCGCGACACAGGGCATCCGACTGGACTTAGCGTCCATTGCCCATCCGCAGTCAAACGGCCAGGTGGAGCGGGCGAATGGCCTCATCCTGTCTGGCATCGAGCCTCGGCTGGTCGAACCATTGGAGCGTTCGGCCGGTTGTTGGCTTGACGAGTTGCCAGCCGTCCTCTGGAGTCTGCGCACGACTCCAAACAAGTCGACCGGCTTCACGCCCTTCTTCCTCGTCTACGTTGCTGAAGCCGTCATCCCAATGGATATAGAGTTCGACTCCCCGCAAGGCACGATGTACACCGAGGAGGAAGCAGAAGAAGCACGACAAGATGGCATCTATCTGCTGGAAGAGGGCCGGCTGTTGGCACTTAGCCGGTCCAGCATCTACCAGCAGAACCTGCGCCGATACTACAACAGGAAGGTCAGGCCGAGATCTTTCCAAGAGGGCGACCTTGTGCTTAGACTGATCCAGCGAACAGCCGGCCAGCACAAGTTGTCGGCGCCTTGGGAAGGCCCTTTCATCATTAGCAAAGTGCTGGGCAACGACTCCTACTACCTGATCGATGCTCAGAAGCCCCGAGCACGCAAGAGGGACGACTCTGGCAAGGAGACGGAACGACCATGGAACGCAAATCTTCTCCGAAGATTTTATAGTTGAAGAAGTATGTACCATGCTACCCTTTTGTATTGAAGTACCAAGACTCCGGGCCCCCCGAGACGAACTCGGGGACTGCCCTTTTTGTTATCTATATGATAAGGATTATGCCTCCGAGTATGCTACTCTTTGCTATGCCGCTTGGCACCGGGCTCGACTAGTCGGCCCGGGGACTCGCCGTCTTGCGCTATGAAAACGCTTCCTGCAGTCGGACAAGTAGTGTGTGGCGCCTAAGCCGTCTCCTGTCAGAAGCCGCAGCTCGCAGAGCGACTGTCCGGTGGGCAGGAGTAAGGAAGAATGGGCGCCCACATGAAAAATGGCTAAGGACTCAAAGCGTAAACATAGCTTAAGCCGGCTTTCCAGCCGCTCCTCGCAAATCTGACTCCGGAGTAGTCGGCTTGCCGCTTTCTATCCAACTTGCTAAGAAACTCTAGAATGGCTAAGTACTTGCCTCACCAAAGTAGCCAAGTATTCGATCCAGCGGCAGTCCGCAGAGCGGCTGTCCGACTGGCAAAGATGGCATCTAAGGGAAGGCGGCAAAGGAAAAGCCAAAAGAGCAATAAGCAAGAAATGATAGAACCTAGATAAATATTTACATAACATAGGCCCTTGGCCGAATCCTCGAACGGAAGTTCAAAATACACCCCGCGGGTGGAATTGTGCGAATTAACAAAGTTCTTCGAGAAACTACCAAAGCAGATAAATAAAGACAAGGCGGCGGCCTACGAAGCAGCAGACGGGTTTTGAGGCTCGGAGGAGATGGCGGTGTCGGACGTTGGGGCGGCCGGCTGAGCAGTCTCGGCTTCACCGCCTCTAGCGGCACTCGGCTCGGTTGGGCACGGCTCGTTGCTGGAGGCGCGGTTGAGCTGAGGCTGATCGCCCGCTCCGTCTTTTAGCGCCTCCATCTCGCCTCTGACCTCCGCCTCGTCTCCCTCCTCGGCACTGGAGCCGATCACCTCCGCCGAGTCTTCGTCGTCGTCCGGGTTCATCCCAAACCACTCCGGCGGTGCCTCCTCACCGTTGTCAGCTCGCTCAGGAACGAAGACGTTGGTATCGGCGTACTCGGCGATCGCCGCGGCGCGCTTGACAAGGGCGTCCTCCACGGCTGCCAGCTCCGGCTGGGCCTCGGCCCGCAGCGTGGCCAGCTGGTCCAGGTCCAGGTCTGGATACCACACCTTGACAAACTCCAAGGCCTGACGCGCTCCAGCCCGTGCCGAGGAGCCTTTCCAAGCCTCCAGACGACCTGCTGCGACCTCCAGCCAGTCGGCAGTTCGGCTGGTAGTGCGCAGAATCGGCATGTCTGGCCACAAGGCAGCAATCGCCTGGGCGCCGACACGTTGAAGCTGGCGCAGCATCCGGTGAGCCGGCCGCAAGCGAGCCTCGATGCTCAGAAGCTGCTCATCAAGGGTCCGGGGGGCATTGGCGGCAACCTCCTCGCCAGCTGCCCTCTGCGCCTCGCGATCGGCCTCGATGGCTTGAGTGGCAGCTTGTGTGTGGCCTGGGAAGAAGTCTGCCGAGACGAAAAAGAAGCAAGTTAGAAAAAGCAAGAGTCAGCCCGACCTGCAGTCGGCAGCTCAAAGAAAGAGAGTAAAGAAAACTCACCATCGACGATATCCTCAATCTCATGGAAGCCGGAAGTCAGCATTGCCTCCTTGTCGGTCCAGGAGGAGCGCTCGGTCTCGAACTCGGCCAGGAGTTCAGTCTCTTTCTCCTTCGCCTCCTCCTGCGCCTTCTTGAGCAGCTCCTTCTGCTCCGCCAGCTGCGCAGCCAGCAGGTCGCGCTTTGTGACGAGCTTGTTGCATTCCACCTCCTTGGCACGCAAGGCGGTGTTGGCTGCACCCAGCTGCTCCTGAAGAATGGCGTTGGACTCTGAAGAAAAAGAAAAATGACGTAAGTCGTCAAACAAGAAGGTCGCCAGGAAGATCCGGCCCGACTGCACAGCAGTCAGCCCAAATCTCGGGGACTACAGCCCGCGGGTGCGCCAGCGCGCCCCCGCGAAGAAGGAAACTCACTCCGGCTCTCCGACAAATCGGCGGTCCGCTTGCCCAGCTCCTCAACGTTGCGGTTGAAGACGGTGACCCGGAGGTTGTGGTAATCCTGTGATAAGCATTTCAAAACAAGAATAAGCATTTGGAACTCGCCAATAGAGTTCCGACCCGCCTACTCAGCAGCAGGCCCGGAACTCGGGGACTACACCCAGTGGGTGCGCTGGTGCGCCCCCACGGAGAAGAACAAAAAAAACAAAGTCAGAGGAAGACATACCCGGACGGCCGCCCGCGACGCCAGATGCGCCTTGGTGCAGTTCTGGATGGCGTCGCCTTCGGCCCGCAACTTCGCCTGGACGTCCAGGAGCGCCTGGTTCAGCGGGCCTGTGCCGCCTCCTCGCACCCACCCGACGGGCGCAGCGCTCGTCGCCTCGACGTTTCGGATGGCCGAGCTGGCTGCGCCGGTCTCCAGAGGGCGTGGCGCTGAGATCGCCTTCTCCAGACGGCGGCGCGTTGGCGAGGCGACTTGGAGGAGCAGATTCGCCATGGCTTCGTCTGCAGTCGGCGGCACCGGCGGGTCCGTCGGCTGTTCGCCTCGCGCGCTCCCAGACAGCGGCGGAGGCGGTGGTGGCGGCACGGCCGTGTCCGGCACAGGAGCCTCGCCGCCTTCCCTCTCCATGATGGGATGCTCGCCGCCGACTTCCCCAGTCTGCTCCGAGAAATCCGGAGGCGGCCGCGCTGAGTTCAGTGGGATGACAAGCACAGCCGACTGGTGGCGCGCGGCTTCCTCTGCTTGCCGCCTTGCTGCGATAGCGGCATCGGCATCGTCCAGTTTCTTCTGGGAAGACGCGGCCACCTTCTCGGCCTCCGCCTTCTCTCGGCGGGCATCTGCGTCCTCATCGCGCTTCTCCTGCGCATTCCGCTCCATCGCCTCCCGGAGGTCGGCGGCGGGGCCAATGCACCGAGTGGTGGCGGACGACTCTGCCGACCCCTTGATGGAGGCGGCGGTGACCCTCCCAAGGGTGAGAGGGGCTCTGGAACAGTGAAAGCGTGTAAAGGATCTGGACAAAATCCACCAGAAGATAAAACAAGACAAAAGACAGAAGCACTTACCCAGAGGATAGTGGCGGCTTCTTCGCTTCCTTGCGGTAGCGGTTGGCCTTCGCGACCGCCTCTTCCCGCTTGGTTGCCGCGGCGGCCCCCTTGAACTTCTTCTCCCGACCACCAAGAGAACTCGGCCCGGCCCGGTGCTTCCTCGCACCGCCTAGCCCGCCCAAGGCGGCGGACGAGCTCGCACCGTGATGGCCGGCTCTTGATTGGTGGCGCGGGGCAACTTCCCCGTCATCATCGACGGGCCAGTCGGCGAAGGTGGCCGAGGGCCTGAGGCCGCCTTCCTCTCCTCCGCCGCCTTCGTCGGCGTCGGCCTCCATCGCCGCCGCCCCCATGTCGGGGTCGTCGATGTCGCTCTCCGCCCAATCAGGGACAAACTGATGGGCTGGCCCAGCGGTGCCGGCCGAGGGCTGGACGAGAGGATTCTGATTCGAAAAATAAGATCAGGAGTCGGATTCGGCCGCAAAAGGAAACAGAAGAAGAAGAAAGACAACTTGCAACCGGCGGGGGGTTAGTGCCTGAGTACGGCTCCATGCCGAACTGCCAATCCTCCGAGAGGCCGCAGTTCGCGATGAAATTCACCGTGTCCGCCACCTCCACGTGGGGCATGTCCTTGGTGCACATCCGACTGGGGTCCCGGTGGCCGCGCATCTGACAGATCAGATGAGGCCGGCCTTGGAGCGGGAGGACTCGGCGCGCCACGAAGGCGGCCAGCAAGTCGGCCCCAGTCAGACCCTCCGACTACGTCAGCACTCGGAGCCGCGCGACGGCGGCGGCACCAGCCGGAGTCAACGTCTTAGCGCGGTAGGACCAGCTGGGGAGCCTCCCAGCCGGTGCGTCGGCTTCGTAAGCCGGCAGATTGACCCAGTCGCCTTCTGGGTCTACGTTCTTCACGTAGAAGTAAGAGGGCTGCCACATCTTCACCGACTTGATTAGCTGGATGGTGGGGAATGGATTGTCGGCCACCATTCTCCGCATCGCGATGAAGGCGCCGCACTGGGCTGGCACGCCGGCGACGTGCGTGCCGAGCTTGGACTGAAAGAATTCCCCCCACAGCTCGATGGTGGGGAGAACGCCGAGGAAACCCTCGCACAAAGTGGTGAAGGCCGCCAGCAGCACCACCGTGTTTGGGGTAAGGTGGTGCGGCTGGAGGCCATGGAACTCCAAAAACGAGCGGAAGAACCCGCTCGCCGGCAGCCCCAAGTCGCGCATGAGGTGCGAGCGGAATACGAGCTGCTCGCCCTCCTCCGGCGTCGGCGTCACCTCCTTCGCCGGTGGGGCACGAGCCCGCACGAGGTTCGCGCCAGGGAGGCAACGCGTCTTGCGGAGGAAATCGATGATGTCATCATTGATCTCAGAGCCGTCCCACACGCCGGCGCGCACGGCGGCGGGCGCAGCGGCAGAGGATGAGCTCATCGCTGCAAGCGGGACACGGTTCGGCGCGGCGGCGGCGGGAGGAAGAAGAAAGAAGAAGAAGCAAAGGGAAACGAGGGAGAGTGGGCGCGCATGCTTCGCTGCCCCGCTCCCTCCGCCTACTTATAGGCCTGCGGGCTGAGAAGCCGAGGGGGCGTCGTGGGATTAACTGCGCCCAAGCCACCATGACCCCCATGATTTACCACACGAGTTACTGCGCGCAGTTACTGCGCTGGAATCCCAACCGCCCGCACGGCTGCAGCAGATCCGTTCAAAGGCCGAGGCGCGGTAATAGCGGGTCCCACCTGCGGGCCTGTCCCGTCGCGCGCGTGGGCTGGCAGACTGGCCTGGCCACGTGGCGCCACCCGGCGGGTCCACAGCGAGCGGCGACCGTGTAGCTTATCAAGCACGCCGTCTGAATCCCACCACGACTTTCAAACTCTTTAAGGAGCAAGATGACCTTCGACGAGTCCGGCTCTCTGTAGACGGCTTGGCGGAGCCGGCCCGAGCGAGTTCGCCTCGCAATAGTCGGCTCGAAGGAAGGCGGCGGGCGAGTCTCGGATCCAACCACTGGAAGGAAGAAACTGTTGAGACTCCTCGACGTATCTCCCTCGGTGCCTCACCAGCTTTGGGGACTATTGTCGGAGTCATGGGCCACGGGTAGGCTAACCCAAGACCCAGAACCTTTCAGGACATCGGGGCGGGCTTCGCCCCTCATGAATCCCAAGACGGAGGGCCGCCTCTGGGAGTCGGCTGCAGCAAGGCCGACTACCCGCTCACGGCCGAATCCCAGAGTCGACAACGAAATGAGCCGACTCCCAGCTGGCAGCTTCCAGAGAAGCCGAATATGGGGAGTCGGCCCGTGACTTCACCACCCTCTGCCTTCAAGGAGTAGGACGGGACGGGGGATGGCCGCAGTACGGCCCTCCCTCACCACGATTACCAAGGGCGGGTATGGCTACAGTGCACCGTACCGAAGGAGATCTCCGTCCGGCGCGGCACTGTTGCCATACCAGCCCTGACATCCATCCCAGTGGCGGAACCCTGTTCCTACGTTGGCCCGCCTATACGGCCTAGAGACGGCGGGTCCCACTAGTCAGCAGGGGGACAGAAGACGGTGAGAGCACCATAAGACGGATCCCATGGGAGTCGGCCTCCGAGAGTCGGCCAGCTCCTCCCACGGGCCCCGCATGCCATTAACCAGACAAGACGGGGAGTGGCGACAGTGATCGCCCGTCAGGCAGCAGCACTGTTGACATGACCCCACGACCAAGCCAACGTCACCAGAAGCACGGCTACGGTGGTCGGGTCAGTCGGCGGGGCCCACCAGGCGGCGGGCCCCAGCAGTCGGTGGAGAAGACGGCGGCCTAAGAGACAGACGGCTGGGACCCGCGCCCAGCCGGATTACCATTGTACCCCCGGGGGTAGGCCTATATAAACCCCCCGGAGCACCCATGCAAAGGGTTCGATCCTTTTAGCACTAGACCAGAGACACAAGAGGGAGAGAGCTAGCCTTGCCCTCTCCTACCTCCAGGAAACAGCTCAAGGAGCAACCTTGTATACACATCGCTATAGTGATCATGCGGAGACCCCGCAGAGCAGCAGTAGGGGTGTTATCTCCTTAGAGAGCCCTGAAGCTGGGTAAGATTCGTCGGCGTGCATGTCTACGCCTCATCCTGCTTCCAGGCACCGGCGATGTTCTACTCGCCCCCACCATGATAAACCATCCTTTGGCATATGTCGCATCCAACCCCCGACATGAGTTCCCCACCATACCCTTTGTGCAGCGTCTAAATGTCACCAATGTCAAAAATGGTCGTCTGGTTAGTCATTCAATATTTGTTTTGATCCACTGCCATGGTTTTGTTTGCTATTTTCAATGTTTTATGTCCTTGTACATTGAATTTATCTAGTAATATCGATACAATCTGTAGAGAATCCCATCTGCTGTTGTGAGGCTTCTAAAGATGAACCTAGGATATCAACCTCAAAATGGTGGAATCAGCCTAACAGAGGTGTATGATGCAATAGACATGAGCAAGATGTACTCCATACAAACTGACGGCAGAATGGAGGTGATTGGTTTTTCAGATTTTGCCCGGGAAGCTCAGCCAAGGGTTGGTTCAATTGTCCTCATCACCATTGAAAAGTGATGGCCAACTTTGGGAAACATGAAGCTGTTGCGGCTGATAATCAACGACCTTTCCTGATAGAGCGTTGCTGGTGGCTATAGTTCCTATATCACAGTTCAGTAATGTATATCTGGTTTTTGAACAAGCTGTAAATCCCAGTTTTGTTATCTAGTTATGTCATGGTATATAACTAAGCATATAATTATGTCCAAGAGGACGGTGGTGAAAATTCTCGGTCAAATAAGGTGAAACACTTACGTGGGTTGCTTCATTTATCTGTGATAATAATAATAAAAGGATTTGCTGACTAATAATGGAGAATGAATGGCTGTGATGAAGTATATTTATGCATAGTTTAGTGACGTTCCTAGCTCCCCACTTCAGTAGTATACATATTTTCACTATGGTGCTCCGCAGAATAGCGGGTGCCAAGTAGTTTGTTGCGATGAGCTCAAAAATACACCTCTGTCTACCGCACAGCAGTTCTCCTAAAAAACCAATGCCTTCCCCTATGGCTCTATTACCTTAACCATCCATGCATTTACAAAGTGAATCTTGAAACAGACGTCCATGCATTTACGAGTGAACAAGTCGGAGAAAATATTTCAAACATGGGGAGACACGCCCAAGACTCATCTCAGTGAAAATATTTGGATCACTGATGCACGGACGTGGCTTCTTATGCTGCTAAAATGGCACCTTTTCAAAGTGAAGCGCGTCACTTAAAACATTTGACAGAACAGGGGCACGGATTGACGTCCATGCCATCACATAGCTCCATGTTCGTGCCTCACGTAGCGTCATACCTGTGCCTCTAGTTGTGCCTCTCATTGTATAAGTGTGTCTCACAGCTTCATGTCCACACCTCTCGTTGTTTCTGTCCATCTCATAGCGTCAGTTGCGAAATGGATGCACAACAGTGCCTCCGAAAAAAACACAGCAGTGCTCCTCCGAGTGAATGTATCACTAAAAACAATTGCCACATGGATACTTCACGCCTGTGTGTATGAGAGTTAAACCAGGCACTTCAAGCATGCTTCTCTTGGTCAGAGACATGTGCCTCTACATGTTGCCCCTGCATGCCTCACGAGATAAATTGTAAAAATTGACATTTGATACTGTTCCAACCAAACTACGAAAGACAACGATCTTCTCCCCGAGTTGCTGGGCGCCGGGGATCCTCATTCTGGAGTAGCAAAGAAGTGTGCCATGTTCTACAAAGAAGTGCGGTTACATCTATAACGCATTTCGGCAACTGAATCCGGTTCTTTCAACCGCCTGCCACATACCAAAACAATGCTAATTTGGAGATACAACGGTTGTTAAAAACATCACTGCTGATTTTTTTATTTTTTTAACGAAAAACCACGATAAAAAACCCCAGGATGTGCACAACCGCATCGACATGGAGATGAAACCATGATCCAAAACCCACGATGTGCATAACCGCATCGACATTGAGATCGTGCACTCCTTTGCCGCTACCTCGCCCTTAAATTTAGACTTCCACCACGGCCTTCTCACCCACAAACAACCGAAATCGCCATTGCGCTCCCACTCATTGTTCCCCACAAAATACTTGGTTGGAGGAGGAAGAACTGCTCCAGGCCATGGGATTCATCAAGGAATTCATGGAGGTGCAACCCCATGGCAACACCAGGTTGCACGTGATCCACACCAACGACTTGCACAAGGCGGCGACCACCATCGAGCAGTACGAGCGACACCTCCAGTTCGAGTGCCACAAGATCGCCGGATTTCATGTGGAGTACACCAACGACGATGGCAATGATCAGAAACCCGCCCTCATCCAGCTCTCCGTCGGCAAGAATCATCTGGTGCTGCTCTTCCAACTGAGCGCCGTCGACAAGAACTGCACCAAGTTCGACAACTTCCTCGCCAACCCCAGGTACACATTTGTTGGCTTCTCCATCGACGGCGACATAGACATGCTCGGCTGCGTCGGACTGGAGATCGCCAACTTCGTTGACATCCAGAAGGAATGGAGGGTTCCTACAGATACCAAGCCTCTAGACTCCCTTGGGGACGCCTCAGGCATCCTCGTCCATGACTACTACAACGACATGAAGAAGAAGCTGACCAACGCAGAACACGGGCGCTGGGCGTGCATGCCCTGTCCATGAGGCACATTGACTATGCGGCAAAGGACGCTTACGCTGCGTACGAGATATGGAGCCGCCTCACCATCACCTAGGAAGGGCTCCGCCGGGCAAAACTCAATAAGGAGCAGTCCAGGAAGCACAGTAGGTCCTGGGGTGACTATGACTACTGAAGAAGGTGGTCCCGGCCTAGAAAAGTATCTAGAAGATTGCTCATGCCATTCTAGATTTCTCATTAGATTTGCTTTCTCTCAAGATTGTCATTTGCTTGTTATAAATTTAGGTTTGCTTGTGTCGTAGTTAACCTTGTAGTTTGCTTGCAATTTACATATCTTTTGAACAAGTTTATTTCTAGTGCAATGTTGGAGTTATCTATTAGTAGCATATATTGCAGTGCACTGAAAAATATAAACACAGTACATATAGTATACGATTAGCGTAATGCACAGAGCAGGTACACATAGCAGTGCACAAAAAGGACGAGCATGCAGTGCACTAGTATCTTTGTGGATGCACCATGGAATTGTAGGGACAACAATTACAGAATGTTCTTAAATGCAGTGCACAATGTTCTAACAAAGCATTGCACACATGGTATGAAAAACATTCGTATGGATCACTTTGGTAAACATTTTGAATACATAGGGACTTACGTGCTTCTTCTCCTTGGAGAACCGTGCTCTACGTCTGTGTCCCTTAGGCAAAAACACTACGAAAAACAGAGGCACGGTTGTCCGTCAATGACACGTACAACCATGCCCCAACTGCTTAAAACACCACAGAGGCACTTTTGTGCCTCCACTCCTAAGGGGACTGTGCGTAACTTGGCTTCACGTCTGTTTACGCAACATTCTCGATGTTAACCCGAAGCTTCACCTTGTTGCTGATAAGTTCATTAATGAGGCCGAATGCCTTCTAAAACACATGGAGCTCATAGGCCATGACCCCCCGCAATGGAAACGTGTTAATGAAAGCTTCTTGAAAACAAAGGAACAACTTCACGTGCATGCATCACGAGCCTTCGCATCCGTACCTCCCTTCGAATCATGTCCGTTCCTCCAGTCTGTCACCTGCGTGTCTCTACCTCAGGTAAAGTCATACCTCTCTCATGTGTAACATGTTAAGAAAGTTGCTGACAAAAAAAACATCAGAAAACCGAGCCTTACGTCCACCCCGCTAACACTAAATGTGACGTCAGCGAAAACGCAGAGCATTACGTCAGAACCTGGTTGTAAGGCACGGTCGTTATTCTTGTTGAGTGCCTCTCTTAGCATTACGTCTCTTGTCTTGTCAAATTATCGTTAAAAGAATTCGAAACCATATTGAAATCTAACCATATTGAAATCTCTAGAATCAAATATGTGCCCCAGTTGAGACATTCATTTTGTACTTGAAACTATAATTTATAATAAAACAATACAATGTAATAAAACATACGCCTTCCGTCCCAAATACGGTACTTGAAACTGCAATTTGTAATAGAACATACGCCTTCCATCGCAAATTAAATGGCTCAACTTTGTACTAACCAGTACAATGTGAATTGTACTGTCTGGTACAAAGTTAGTACAAAGTTGAGACATTTATTTTGGGACGGGGTAGTACTACTACTTAAGAACCAAACACAATTGCTTGACATGTAAACGTAACTGTCTGCATTCAAACACTTCATAGTTCAACCGTTACAGGCATACAAAACATGGAAAGCACAAAAACCATGCAAAGCAAACATCTACGAACAAAACTACACTACTCCCCGTCGTCGGAGATGTCCACTATCTCCATTCTGACATCGACGTCGTCGGCCTCCACCTCCTGCTCTGCATCCAGCTCGTCGAAGAGCGCATCGGTCTTTGCATGTTCTTCCTAGAGGAAGCGTCGGTTGGACTCCACGTACACCTCGTCTTGGATGGACTCTAGGATAGTGGTCTGCTCTGCCATCAAGGCCGCCTCACCGAGATAGAACTCCGCCTCGTCTTCCTCGTCATCCCCCTCCTTGTCGTCCTCGTCATCCCCCTCCTCGTCGTCCTTGTCATCCTCATCATCCCCCTCCTCGTCGTCCTCGTCATCTTCATCATCCCCCTCCTTGTCGTCCTCATCATCCTCGTCCTCCCCTTCCTCATCGTCCTCGTCATCCTCATCACCCCCTCCTATTCCTCCACCTCTTCCTCCATCATGCCTCCCCCCACTGGATCAACTCCCTGCATGAGCTCCAACGCGTCCCCCTCCCCTTCCTCCACCTCCCCAATCTCCTCCAGCTCGAGCGAGTCCAGAGACATGCCCGCTGCGACCCGAGCAGCGTGCCTCGAACGAATGTCCTCCTGCTACTGGAAGTGACGCTTGGGAGTAAGCATGGCATAAGTAGTTTTCTTGTGTCGAACCATGGCGGGGGCGGTCACAAGCAAAAAGAGGAAGATGGATGATTTCCTAGGGTTGCCGGCAAAAAGAGGGAGAAGCAGGATGATGTCTAGTGGTGTCGGACGCCGCTCGGCTTAAATAACTAGTCCTTGACCTCGGGCGAGGAGCCAGAATGGTGCCACGCGGCGTTCACTTCGCCACCGAATGAGACACCCATCGGTCCTTTTGGCTTCTGCAGCGCTGGCACGTGGCATTCACTCTATTCAATACCTCGACCTCCTCCAGAGCGGCATCACCAGAGGAGACGACCGTCGGACCACTGGGTTTCCGGAGCGACACCACGCGGTGTTCACACTCGAATACGAGGAGACGCCCGTCGAACCATTGGGTTTCCGCAATAAACACACGAATGTGACTTTGAGTAACGCATAACTATGCCTCTCCGGGCTTCGTGGAGGATCCACCACCGCGCCACCTCAGCTGCCTGCCTGCCTACATGGCGCCGCATGCATCGATAGCCAGGGCGCGTGTCGAAGCTTGGAGGAGCAGCGATGGACAGGACGGGCCCCGCCCCTGTCCCCGATAAAGTGAAGGGCCACCTAAGCCTTGCATTAAATGCGCTTTGTCCTGTAATACCAGCGATAAGCTCGTGACGCTGTAGCACTTTCCACCTCCTGTGTGCCATTGTGGCAGCCCCTTTCGCCTATAAAAGGAGGCCCATGGCACACGGGAGAAGGATTCAGATTTTTCGGAGCTCGTTACACTCCGTAGCTAGCTCAAGAACTCAGAATACATCCACCAAAGCAGGACTAGGGTTTTACACATCCTCGCGGCCCGAACCTGGGCAAACGAACCGCGTGCTCTCTGTTAGATCCACTCTTCTCTCAACCCCGCGCCCCGCAACCACAGTAGGGATTCTTGTGATCCCATAGGTGTCGTTTTCCACCGACATCCTTGGCGCGCCAGGTAGAGGGCGCGTTTGTGAGAATTTGGTCTAGTAGTTAGCCTAGTGGTTCTTCGTCGCCATGGCCCCTAAGAAGAAGACGGCCATGGCGATCGGCTCGTTGGGGGTCGAACGGCCCGTGCCGGTGCGGACGAGCAGCGGATCGATCGCGGATAGGACTCGGGCCACGGCCCGCGAACACCAACACCACCCAGGCAGTCGGAGCCTGGCGAGCGGCGTCGTTCATGCACCAGACGATCGGCCCCACGCCGCCGGATCCAAAGACGGAGCTGGGCCCCCTACCGGCGGCGCGGGGCCCTCCGGGGGTGTCGTTGCGCCGACTCCGGGCAGCGCGGCGACCTCCAGGACGCATACACCGGTGACCACCGCGCGTTCTTCCCAAGGTGTGCACACCGAACAGCGTCACCACGGTTGTGACCCTGGGCACCGCCGTGGGAAGAGCCCTGTGCGTCGTCAGGAAGACGAAGGAGTTCAACACGCTCGCCGAAGCACTGGTGAAAATGGCACGCATCCGCTGGGTCGTGACAGAGCTCCTTCTAACATAGTTAGAAGTCGAAGTGCGCTGCGATCCACTCAGCTGTCACCGCCACCCACGCCAGCGGAAGCCTTGGCGCGCGCACAGCTGCTCCTCGACTTCCCTCTTGCTGCGGAGAAGCTCGATGAGTGGAGGGCCACCATCCGAAGCCTCGTCGCCGTCGCGAACAAAGACGATCCACGACCGGTGGGGCCCTCGGGTCGGCGCTCCACCGAGCCACCGCATGCTGGCGCTGGGAGGACCGGAGGAGCTGCGGCCACGGTGCACTCTCCTCCTCCTCGCCAGCCGCCGCAGAAGTCGGCCCGTCGCGACGATGCTGGTGATAACATCTCCATAGCATCGTCCGATCCACGGACCCTCCGCGACCAGCGCCAGGTCCTTCGGGAGCTAGCTCACGAAGATGCTCGAACCACCGTCGAGCGTCGGCGCGAAACACGCCGCCAGTCGGACAAGCGGGCGGGACCCACTACGGACCACCCGGCGCCGGGGGGCCCCGGCGGCCTACCTTACGAGGTGGGCTGCCTGGCTTTTACCTGTGAGCTGAGGCAGTTCCAGTGGCCATCCCACCGCACGTTCAAGCCCGATGTCGGCGAGAAGTACACCGGCAAGACCCATCCGTCCAAGTTCCTCAGCATCTACACCATCGCGATGCAGGCCGCTGGGGCTCGCGATGACAAGGTGCTTGCCAACTACTTCCCGCTGGCGCTCAAACCCAATGTAATGTCTTGGTTGATGCACTTGCCGGTGGACTCCATCTCTTCCTAGTCAGATCTGTTCCATGATTT
This sequence comes from Triticum aestivum, assembly GCF_018294505.1. Taxonomy (NCBI): domain Eukaryota; kingdom Viridiplantae; phylum Streptophyta; class Magnoliopsida; order Poales; family Poaceae; genus Triticum; species Triticum aestivum. Next base: position 513,465,044 of record NC_057806.1, on the reverse strand, counting down.
CGTTGGCGTCTTCACAGGAGGCCACCAAGCTCATGGCCAGGCCAGTGATCTGCATATCATCCCCCAGAAGGAAGGGGAGACCCTGCGCAAGTACATCCAGAGATTCAGCCGGGTGCAGTACAACATCCCCGACGTTCATCCCGCCGTTGTGATTAGCGCGTTCCATCAGAACGTGCGCAATCGCAAGATGCGCGAGGAGCTGGCGATGACCAAGGTTAAGGATGTGGCCAAGCTCTACGTTCTGGCCGACAAGTGCGCCTGGGCTGAGGAGGGAAGGAAGTACCACGGCGAAGACGCCGGCACGGAAACTGACTCTACCAATGAGGACGCCGCCGCCCTGACGAAGAAGGCCGGCGTCGCAACAGGAAACGCAAAGGCAAGGCCGTGCTTGCCATTGACGGATCTGACGATACCGGTGCCGGCAAGAAGGTCAAGGCAGACACCCTCGGCAAGGAGGTTGCCGGGTGTGTCGCCTGCCGGGCCTTGGTGGCTACCGACAAGCTAGGAAGCTCCGGCAAGCAATACTGCAAGATCCACCGCACCAAGGGCCACGATCTCCAGAACTACCGACAAGTCGAGCTGCTTGCTGAGAAGCAAAAGGCTGAGTACGAAAGGCGGGAGAAGGAGAAGGACCAGGATGGTGATGAGGGATCCGGCAAGAAGCGTGGCGGCCAAGGAGGCCGCCCCGGCAAGGACAACCAGCAAGAGAGGCCCGCCCGGGGCCGCGAAAAGAAACAAGAAGACGACGATCACGACGAGGACGACGAGTCTGGTGAGCAAGGGTTTTAGAAGGCTACGGAGGCCATGTGCGACGATGGAGGCGCCTTGCTGCATACCTCTCACCGCCAGCTCAAGCAGTGGGCGCGAGAGGTTACAGCAACAGAGCCGTCGTTCGACGCTCAGAAGCCACTAAAGTGGTCCAGCACGCCGCTCATCTTTGACGCCAAGGACCACCCTGGTCGCACTACCGCGATCGAGTGTTTGCCGTTGTTGGTTTCACCAACAACACGCAACCTCAGGGTGAACAAGATGTTGGTTGACGACGGGGCCGGCCTAAACCTGATCTCGCCTGTCGTGATCAAAAGGTTGCAAAACCCTGACGGAGACCTCGAGGAAATGGGCACGTTTCAGGAGTTCAATCCGGGGAGAAGCCAGCCAAAGGGAAAGTTCACACTGCCCATGACATTTGGACGAGAGTTGAACTACCGGACGGAGAGGATCGTCTTCGACGTGGCCGAGATCCCCTTACCCTACAACGGGATCCTCGGCCACCCGACACTAGCCAAGTTCATGGCGGCATCACACTACGCCTACAACATGCTAAAGATGCCCGGGCCATTGACCATCATCTCCGTCACCTCCGACAAGAAGGACGCGCTGATCTGCGCCGACCAACTCTACCGGGCAGCAGTTGCAGCAGCTACCGTCAAGGCACCTGCTCCTACCGCCGAATGCCCGGGAGGAAAGAAGGAGCCCGGCAAGACCTCTCGCACCCACTCTGGCAAGCGCACCTCCTCGGAGTGTTGTGCTACCGTTGAGGATGTACCAGAGAGCTCTGCCGACAAGAGCAAGAGATCCAGAGCCGAGCCGCCACAGACCAAGAAGGTGCCCATCGCGGAGGACGGCATGGGAGGGGCCTTCATCATAGGCTCCGCCCTCAACAACAAATAGGAAGGTGAGCTCGTCACCTTCCTGCAGGCGAATGTCGACGTGTTTGCATGGCAAGCGTCCGACATCCCCAGTGTTCCCAGGGAGGTGATTCAGCACCACCTAGTTGTCTGCCCCCACGCGCGGCCCATCAAGCAGAAGGTCAGAAAGCAGGCTCTGGAGAGGCAGGAGTTCATCAAAAAGGAGATTAGGAAGTTAGAAGCGGCAGGTTTGGTGAGAGGGATGCTCCATCCGATGTGGTTGGCCAATCCGGTAGTGGTGTGCAAGGCGAATGGGAAGTGGAGGCTATGTATTGATTACACAGTTATCAATAAGGCTTGTCCTAAGGACCCCTTCCCATTGACGTGCATTGACCAGATTGTTGACTCCACGACCGGGTGTGATCTGTTATCATTCCTCGATGCCTACTCAGGCTACCACCAAATCTTCATGACAAGAGAGGATGAAGAGAAGACAGCATTCATCACCCCATGTGGTACGTATTGCTTTTTATGGATGCCTTTCGGGTTGAAGAGTGCTGGCTCAACGTTTGCAAGAGCAGTCCAAATTGGTTTTGAACCTCAGCTCCATAGAAATATGGAGGCCTACATGGATGACATAGTGGTAAAAACCAAGGACGGGACGACTCTTATGCAAGATCTAGAAGAGACATTTGCCAACCTGCGCAAGTCAACCTCAAGTTGAACCCTGAGAAGTGCATCTTCGGCGTCCCATCCGGCAAGCTTCTCGGGTTCTTCGTGTCACAGCGCGGGATCGAGGCAAACCCAGACAAGATCAAGGCTATTGAGCAGATCGAGGCGCCCAAGCGGATCAAGGATGTGCATCGGCTCACCGGCTGCGTTACCACCATGAGCCGGTTCATCTCCAAGTCCGCCGAGCACGCCCTCCCCTTTTTCAAGATCTTGAAAAAGGCGGGGCCAATAGAGTGGACCCCAGAAGCCGAGGCCGCACTGGAGGACCTGAAGAAATACCTTTCCTCCACGTCAATACTAGTTGCGCCTAAACCACAAGAGCCGTTACTACTGTATCTGGCGGCGACGAATCAAGTGGTCAGCGCCGCACTGGTGGCACAGAGGGAGGTCAACGAGGAGGCAGCAATGGTGGCAGAACCAGCGGATGGCAAGCCGAGGATTCCCCCAGCAGGGCCTGGTGCCAACAAGGCGCAGCCCCCGGCAGAGTCTGGTGCCACCAAGGCGATGCCCGCGCGGTCGAGTGAAGTGGTGCCCAAGAAAAAGATGATGCAGCACCCGGTTTACTTTGTCAGCTCCCTCTTGCAGGGGGCTAGGTCAAGGTATACTGGTGTGCAAAAATTGTTCTTCGGCCTCCTTATGGCCTTGAGGAAACTGCGTCACTACTTCCAGGCCCACGAGATCACTGTCGTCACCCGCCTCCCGTTGCAACGGATACTGCACAACCCGGACGCAACCGGAAGGATTGTGGAATGGGCCTTGGAGTTGTCAAGCTTCGACTTAAAGTTTGAGAGTACCTCGACAATTCAGAGCAGAGTCTTGGCGAAGTTCATCGCGGAATGGACCTCGATGCCTGACGAAGAAATCCAGGAGACTACTCTCCTCGGCAAGGAAGCAGACCGCAAACTGGATCATGTACTTTGATGGAGCCTTCTCGCTGCAAGGCGCCGGTGCTGGTGTGCTGCTCGTCGCACCCACTGGAGAGCACCTCAAGTACATGATCCAGATGCACTTCCCTAGGGAGATGTCCACCAATAACACCGCCGAGTATGAGGGATTGCTTGCCGGTCTCAGGATCGCGGCAGACCTCGGGGTTAAGAAGCTCATCGTCAGGGGTGAGGAAGCTCGTTGTCAGGCAGGTCAATAAAGATTATCAGAGCCCACTGATGGAAGCATACGTAGATGAGGTGAGGAAGCTGGAGGAACGCTTTGACAGTATCCAGGCGGAGCATGTCCCCCGAGCGGAGAACGACATCGCTGATTACCTGTCAAAGCGTGCCGCATTCAAGCTACCTGTGGAACCAGGTACCTTTTTGCTCCGGCTAACTCAACCATCCGTCGATCCATCAGCAGGGCAGAGCAAGCGGAGAAAATCAGGTCCCGGCAAGTACTGTCCTACCGAGCCCCCCGGGGCTGCCGGCAAGGGTGCTGCCGCGGACGCTGAGCCTGCCCAAGAGCAACTGGCTCCGGTGGGGCGTCAGGCCCTGGCCATAGAGACAGCCGCTCCCATGGCGGAAGAGATGCCTTTGGTCCTTGCCGTCGAGCCTCAGGCTCCGGCATGGGCACAGCATACCGTCCAATTCCTCCAAATAGGGGAGCTTCCTAAGAAGCAGGAAGAAGCGGAGAAAGTAGCCCGTCGGTCTGCCCTGTACCAGTTCGTCGATGACGTCCTGTACCGGAGAAGGCCGAACGGTGTGAAACTCAAGTGCATCCCCCGGAAGGCAGGACTAGAGCTGTTGGCAGAGATACATGGAGGCATATGTGGCTCCCACATAGGGTCGAGGGCCCTTGCCGGGAAGGCGTTCCGGCAAGGTTTCTTCTGGCCCACCGCCCTCCAGGATGCGACGGCACTAGTCACCAAGTGTGAAGCATGCCAGTTCCATTCAAAGAAGCTTCATCAACCAACTCAAGCCCTTCAAACAATCCCTCTCTCCTGGCCATTCTCAGTCTGGGGGATCGATATACTGGGCCCTTTCCCGCGCGCTGTTGGGGGCTTTGAGTACTTGTACGTTGCAATCGACAAGTTCACAAAGTGGCCAGAGGTGGAACCAGTGAGGAAGGTGACTGCTCAGTCAGCCGTCAAATTCTTCAAAGGACTGGTCTGCCGTTTTGGTGTGCCAAACAGATTCATCACCGACAACGGTACGCAGTTCACAAGCCACACCTTCATGCAGTACATCTGAGACCTCGGCAGCAAGGTATGTTTTGCTTCTGTGGCACATCCACGGAGCAACGGCCAAGCAGAGAGGGCAAATGCTGAAGTGTTGCGAGGCTTGAGAACGAAGACCTTTGACAAGCTGCACAAGAGTGGAAGGCGCTGGATTGATGAGTTGCCAGCGGTTCTTTGGTCGATCAGGACGACGCCAACTCGAGCCACCGGCCAGACACCTTTTGCCCTGGTATACGGGGCGGAATCAGTTCTCCCCATGGAACTCATACACGGGTCACCTTGAGTGCTCGCTTATGGCGAGCTTGAGCAAGAGCCGTTGCGCCAAGATGATGCGACGCTCCTTGAGGAAGATCGTCTTCGGGCAGCTGTGAGAGCGGCACACTACTAGCAAGCCTTGCGCCGGTACCATAGCCGCAAGGTTTATGCCCGAAGCTTTGAGGAAGGCGACCTTGTTCTTCGGCGCGTTCAGTCGGCCAAGAATTCCAACAAGTTGATGCCAAAGTGGGAAGGCCCTTATCGGGTAATACGAGTCACCAGGCCTAGCGCAGTCCGCCTAGAGACCGAGGATGCCATACCAGTGAGCAACTCCTGGAACATCGAGCATCTTCGCAAGTTTTACCCATAAGGCGTGGCTTGCCGGGTCTCCCGGCAAGCCACCTTTTGTACGAGCTTTGCCGACAAGGCATGTGACCCTCTGTACAAAGCCAGGCGCAGACCCTGAGCATAAATAAATGAAGCGTTGGCGCCCTAAGTTATATCATGCATGCTAGGTCGAGTCTCGTCCTTGGTTAGGGTTGATAGTGCTTAGCGGCGGCTAACCCCTAGCTTAGAGGTCGAGTGCACGTCTCTTTGTTCTTCTCTGTCTTCTTTGGTTCGCGGGACACATGAATATCCTTGCCGAGCTCCTTTGGAAGAAAGGGGACGGACCGGCGTCCAGGCCCCGGCAAGCCAGTATTGCCGGGGGCTACAAGAGCAAAGATCCACCCGCGGCAAGCCAAGGTTGCCGGGGGCTGCAGATTCAGATAAGTTCTCTATCCCTTATCATGCATTTCGTCATGGACTGAGGTATGTGAAACCTCGTTTTATCCTTAGGCTACCGCGCTCCCCTCATTCCGGACCCCAAGACTCGTTTCCTGGGACCGAGTTTGGTCGTAGTCGCGGCAGCAAGGAAATGAAACGAGGAGCCTAAGCCCACCTCATCCCTGCCTCCGCCAAGGGCGTGAGAAAGGTCGAGCGAAGTGGGGGGACGGCAAGGCCTGTTGCCGGGCGAGAAAACGTTTATCTTAAAGGTAACAAGGATTTACTCCTTGTCGTGGGTTTTACCTGCGAACGAAAAACCCGGCAAACATCCCTTTTTCAGTAAAAAACATCCCGTACAGGTACAGTTCATACGAAATGAAAAACATGAACAAGGGGATTACAAGTTCTAAAGTTAACAAAGGCCCGAAGGCTTACAAGCAAAAAAAGAGATAAGATGCCCGTAATCCCTTTCTTGTCCCTCTCCTCAGGAGGCAGGTCAAGGAGGCGAAAAGGGCAAAAGGGGTGCCTAGGCAAGCTATGAGCAGCAGAAGACACCGAGAGAACACCTCGGCGGCCGCCCATGGGCAGGCCGGTGATGATGGTGGTGGGAAAAGAGCTGGAAGACGAGGAGGCAGGACCGGCGGTACGCGACGAAGGCGTCGGCGCCCGCGTACTCCGATTTGACGGCCTTGCCACCCGCCCTCTTCCTCTTCTGCAGCCTCCCGACACCAGCCGCCCAAGGAGACGGCCCCGAGAAGTTCAAGGAGCTGGCCCCGCCCCCGGCAAACCCCTGCCGGAGGAGAGGCCAGGTGCAGATGCTGCTGCTACCGCACCCGCCCAGGTGCGGGGCGTCTGACGCCTAGTCGGACTTGTCCCCGCTATCCGCCCCGCTGTCCTCCTCGTCACTTTCGCTCGAGGAAGAGCTTCCATCGTCAGAATATCCATCGGAGGAGCTCTCCACGCAGCACTTCAGGCGAGTCCCGAACTCCCCGAAGACCTTGGCAGAGAGTAGGCCGTCCTCCATCAATTTGAAGTAGAGGATGAGCCCCGCCGTCAGGCTATGGATGCGAGCGAACGTCTTCCACCCACGATGGAGATACATGACTCGAGGAGCCGGGAAGTCGACGTCGACCCGCGTGCCCCCGTTCCCACAACCCCTCATGTGCAATCTGAGGGATTGGGGCCGGTCACGCTCCATCTCCCGAGCAAACGGGGCGGGAAGACGAAGACGGTGACGCAGAGGCCGGCGCAGCCTAATGAAGAACTTGCGGGGCTGGTCTCCGACATGGCCTTCCATCGGGAAAGGCACCATGGGTGGGGGCAAAGCTGGTGCGCCGCCCCGCCCTCCTCTTCCCCGAGCACTGCGACCTCTGCCCCGGCCTCGCCCACGGCCTCGCCCCCTCCCCATTCCCCTCGCGGCCGGCTCTGCCACTACGGGCGCAGGAGGGACACATTGTCGAGTGGCGACCCTCGCCGCCACCGTCGAAGGACCGTGATTCCCTTTCTCCATGACGAATGAAAGGGAGGAGCAGAAGCAAAGGGAGGTAGAAGATGGAAGAATGTGAGATGCCATCTCCCCTTCCCGCTCTTTATAAAGGAACGGGGTTGGGGCTCGGCCGCCCCGCTCGGCCAATCAAGACACGGGAGGCGCAGGGAATCAGGACCGACCCGCTGCCCCAACCAGCGATGGCCCGGTTTCCTGCCTCCACCGTTTGCCACCCCGAGCACATGAAAGACGCGTGGCAGACATGCAGAACTGAGGGGACAGGTGAGGCGACCTCTCCCCACCCCGTGATCGTGGGGAGTGGATGCCTTGAAGACCGCGCCCCATCCCCATTCAGTAAATGAGCCGTGGCTCCATGCCTCCTTCCCTTTACAAGGAAGGCGCGAGCCGCCTCTTTACTGTGATGTGACGCATGCGTGTGAAAACCGCCCCACGCATGCCGCCCACGTCACGCACGCCCCTCCACGCCGTGCCACGTGCGCGAGTCGTGGGAAGCACAGCGCGCGAAAAATCTTACCACGGTAAAAACCGCCCCGCCTGCCCGGGCACCGTTTTGGGCCTGACCCAACAACGTGTCGCGCTTATGTGTAGCCCAGGCCCGGGGGCTCCTGTTGGTGTACAAAACTAGGGGCACATTTTTGCACCCCTTTACCTATGCACGGGCAGTCAGAGCCACGCCCACGACCACATTAAGCAGAGCGAGGGAGGTGAACCAAGGTAAGACCGAAGCCCAAGATGGCCAGAGCAACAACAAGGACCTAGGCCACAAAGATCAGATGGACGAAGTAGGTTTCCCTGTCAAGGACCTTTGCCGGGGCAGCCCCAGCGGCCCCGGCAAGACTCTTGCCGGGGCAGCTCACCCACGCCAGCCGAGCGAGCCACCCTCGAGCCCACCAACACTTGACAAAGGCATTGGGACAGGGCTCGAGAGGCACCTCTATGGTGGCATGCAGATCTTTGTGAAGACAAAGAATAGTCAAAATCAAATGAGGATAGGAAGGCGGCCATCCTCACCGAAGAAACCCACAAGACCCCCGGCAAGATCCTTGCCGGGAACGCCTGCGCGCCACGGCAAGACCCTTACCGGGTCACCCGGCAAGGCCCTCGCCAAGTGCACCAGCAGGGCCACCGTCAGGCCCGCACCAGCCAAGTCTCCGCCGCCGTTCGCATGCAGCTGCCGACCCAACCAGCTGGGCAGGCACCTGCGTGGCAACATGCATCCCTTCGTGGAGGCTCCACCACCGCGCCACCTTAGCTGCTGGCCAGGGTGCGTGTCGAAGCTTGGAGGAGCGGCGACAGATGGGACGGGCCCCGCCCCCGTCCCCGATAAAGTGAAGGGACACCTAAGCCTCTCATTAAATATGCTTTGTCCTGTAATACCAGCGATAAGCTTGTGACGCTATAGCATTTTCCACCTCCTGTGTGCCACTGTGGCAGCCCCTTTCGCCTATAAAAGGAGGCCCATGGCACACGAGAGAAGGATTCGGCTTTTTTGGAGCTCGTTACACTCCGTAGCTAGCTCAAGAACTCAGAATACATCCACCAAAGCAGGACTAGGGTTTTACGCATCCTCGCGGCCCGAACCTGGGTAAACGAACCGTGTGCTCTCTGTTAGATCCGCTCTTCTCTCAACCCCGGGCCCCGCAACCGCAGTAGAGATTCTTGTGATCCATAGGTGTTGTTTTCCACCGACACCGTGCGAAGAATATACCACACCAGCGTCTCTCGAACAGGCCATTCCGTGCCTCACAGAGTAAACCGTGGGTGTTCACATCTGACCCCATTCCGCTGGGTTTCCCCAATTAAAGAACGAACATGATTGTCGGCGTTCTGGGAACGGGGGTCCCTAGACTTGTCTGTCTGCGGCTTGCGGCATGGCTTAAAGGGGGCCCAGCATGGCCCATCTTCATCAACACGAGACCCAAGACCCTCGCGAGGGGCTAAGCCTCGCGGGGGGGACGACGCGGAGCTTCCACAGGCGCGGCCTCATCAGGCTGACTCACGAGGAGGCGGAGAGATCAAGGCGGGGTACCTCACGAGGTGCCCATGACGCAAGCCATGACGACCAAGGGCGCCAGGCGGGCGCCAGGCGGGCGCCAGCCCATGCAGTGTCCTCCTTTCCTCTTTGGTGCAAAGGGGGCAAGCGCAGGCAAGAGGATCGAGCAAAGGCATCCATTTCGGTGCAACAAGACCAAGACCAGTCCAACGGTGGGAAGGAGGTTATCGTGGAGCCTAGGACGGCGTCACCACAGGGCCTTTGGCAGGCGAGGACCAACTTTAGTCAGGACAAGTGTACCAGATGTTCCCCTTCAAAATGGCCAATTGTTGGCACTCTTCCCGCTCAATATTTGGGAAGAGGCCCAGGGCCTTTGCCTATAAATAGGACTAGCCACCCCCAGGGTAGAGGCATCGAGAATGAGAGAGAGAGAGAGAAGGGTGACTGAACTCCTCCTGGCAGTTCATCCCCCCAGCCAAGAACAGACCCTCGCGAGGCTGTTCTTCCTTGTGTTGTTCATCATCATCAGCCCAAGAGGCAATCCACCACACCACAAACTAGAGTAGGGTATTACACCACAATGGTGGCCCGAACTAGTATAAACCTTGTGTCTCTTGTGCTGTTCTTTCAGTAGTTTAGATCTTTGCGAGACGGAGAGGTAGAGGGCGTAATCTCCGCGCGCAGCCCAAAGTTCGAACCTCAAGGGTCTGCCGGAACCCGAAATCCGACATTTGGCGCGCCTTGTAGGGGTGCGCTGGAATCCACCCTTCTACCACTTCGCGTCCCGTCGCATCGTCATCACCATGTCCGGCGACCAGGCGGGCAACCAAGATCCATGGGCGGCGTGGCCCGCCTGCGCGGAGCCGCTCGCCTCGGGCGACCCCGCGCCCCAGGTAGCTCGTGGTCCGCAGGGCGCAGCTGGCCGCGGGCGGCGTGGACAGGCTTCAACAACCCTCACACCGCGGCAAGCGCGGTCGGCAGCAAGGGCCTCCAATCACTCCGCGACCACGATACCGTACACCCGTCGGGAGCAGGCGAACTCAAGGGCCACACTCACGGTGGCCCGAGAGCTGCTACAGTGTAGGCTGCTGGAAGGCGGCCACGACGTGCTGCTAGAGCGGATTGCCGAGCTCCTGGGCTTTGTCGCTTCGGGGGCTCACCCCTTCTGCGTCCAGCTCCCGTCTCAAGCCCAGGGCGGCCCGCGCGGGTGCCCTGCGCGCGGCCGCGGGCCCCTAGGCTACTCCAACGCCAGTGAAGCTGTCGGTGCCGGACCGGCGGTGGCGCTACCCCCGCCCCCGGCACGTGAAGGAGACGGACTCGGCGCGGCCCATGGCGCCAGCGGGCAGCCCCGCTACCACCCCGCGGTGCGCACATCAAGCAGAGCTGCATGGCGCACGGAGCACTACGGCGTAGCCTTCGGGATGACGGCGCCAGAAGAATACGTGCCCCACAGGATGGACCAAGGGCACGCTCACGAGGGCGAACAAGGCTCGCTCCTCAGCCCGAGCTGGGGAGACGAGACACCAGAAGTTGAGCTCTTCCAGGAGCACCGAGACGGTTCCACCGTCCACACTGGAGGCGACCATTATCGGGTACCACTAATTCCTCAGGAGCAGGCATACGCTAATCATGGATCGCAGGAGGTGCAGGTCGCCACAGCGAGCAGCTGCCCCGCTCCCACAGTCTCCTACCCCTCGGGAGGAGGGCGCAAGGGGCTGCAGGAGAGGGGCAGGGATCCGGCATCACCACCGCGGCGTTCGGAGCAAGGCGTTCTCAGGAGGTAGGCCCTCCGCTGGGGAGGTGCCTGAGGGTCTGCCCCTGGCGGAGGACCCGTGGTCGTCGGGGGAACCGCTGGTGACCGCTCTACCCCATCGGCGGCGTCCTGGTTTCCGGTCGTCGTTGGTGGAACTAGAGTGTGGCGCAAGGCAGGGCCCACGTCTGGCGATATGAAGCAAGGCCGGTACCTGTGAAGAAGGCCCAGTGCCTGTGAAGCTCGCCGCCCCGTGACACTCTCACATAATAATGAGTGGGGTTGTACATGCCCCGGAGTCTCAGGGGTGCCGGCCTCAGGCCCTGGGGCTCCCTCCCACGCCCAGTGGACAGCACTTAGCTCCGCGCTGGTGAGAAGACGTCCAAGACTAGATTAGGTGCCGGACGTGGCCTTTTATCTGCTTTCATTGCCTTTTCCCTTGATTGTAACTTTTCCCCTGCTGGATTTAAGTTGGATTTGAATTTGAGATTTGCATGTGTTTGGGGAGGGGTGCTTAGTCTCGTTCGAGCCATTTCTCACGTTCTGGTTACCGCTTCACCACAGCTGCCTCCCCTCGCGAGCCCCTCGCGAGTCAGTCAGGCCTAGCTCATGCGCAACCCAAACTACCACTGTCGCTCCCTCTCGGGAGGATTTTCCGGTGCCTACGGAGGTTGTCCTCTTGAGAAAAGGCCCAGAGCCTGTGAAGAAGGCGACTGCCTGTGAAGCCGTCGCATTTGGGAAAAGGCCCAGAGCCTGTGAAGAAGGTGAATGCCTGTGAAGCCATTGCATTTGGGAAAAGGCCCAGAGCCTGTGAAGAAGGCAAATGCCTGTGAAGCCGTCGGATTTGGGAAAAGGCCCGGAGCCTGTGAAGAAGGCCAGCGCCTGTGAAGCCCCCCGCCAGCGACACTCTCACGTCCTACGGATTCAACTAGAGAACACCCAAGACATCACGACCTCCCACAGGATACCTCGGGGCCTGCGCGAAACAAAGGGTAAAAAAGACAGGAGTGATACATACTCAGTCGGACAAATCCCCCAATGCGTCCTCGGGAGCACCTCCCGAGCCGTCGCTGGCATCGCTGAACACGCCATCGCTGTCTGCGTCGCCACCAGCGGCGTCAGGATCGTTCACCACACCGCCCTCGTCAGTAGCCACGATCACGTCGTCGTCGTCTGAAGTGAAGGCCCTGACAAGAGCGTCCACGTTGTCTTCCACCCAGTGCGCCAGGTCGTCTCGGACAGCCTGGGGGACTGGGGCGATAGCGGCGTCAAAGTCGAAGTGGAGATCCATGTTCCGGAGATGGCTAAGACACGGGAAAGGCGCGCCCGAGCAGGGTGCGGCTCCTCTCCTCCACCAACCTGTCGGCCCTGACCGACCGCGCCTCCAGCTGCGTCACCACGGCAGTGAAGAACTAAAGGTTGACGGCATAGTTGATTGTGTGCAGCTCGCAACCAGCCGCCTCGCAGATGTTGCCCAAGGCTGTGTTAGCTCTCTCCCGGAGCGTGGCGACCATGGGGCCGTGCACGTGCTCAAGGACCTGCCGCTGACGTATCTCATCCGCGTTCTGGTGGGAGACGGCCTCAGCCTCCTCCACCCGCTGGCGAAGACGGAGCATCTCAGCCTGGGAGGCGGCCAACTCCCCTTGCGCTACCTCAAGGGTAGCCCGAGAAGCGTCGGCCCGCCGCGTCGCCTCCACCTGCTTGGCCCTCAAGGCCGCGGTCCTTCCTTCAGCTTCGACCCGGATCAACTCCATCCTCCCCTCCAACTCGCGCTGGAGGTCTTGGCACGCTATCACCACCCGACGTCCAACCTCCTCCAGGACACGGGATTCCTGTGCAGCGACATCGTCCTCCGCCTGCGTCACCAAGCGCTCCCTTGTCTCCAGCCGCTCGTACTTGCGGGTGCGTTCGGCGGCTTCCAGCGTCAACGCTTCCTCACGCTTCTGGAGCTCAGCCGGGTCGCCAGAGGCCACCTTAATCGACGCAAGGGCCGCCTCGCGCAGCTCCACTTGCTCCTCCAGTGAGTGGCACCAGGCTAGGAGCTCCCGAGCCCGCTCCTCCGCCGCCTCTCTCCGTCGGTCAGCTTCCTGGGCCTCCTCGGCAGCCTGGGATCGGGCCACCCGAGAGGCCTCTAGCGACGCCTTCGCCTCTTCATCACCAAGATCACGCTGATGGCGCGCGAGGGCGATGGCGGCCTCCAGCTCGCGCCTCCCTGCAGCCAAGTGCAGGCCCTCGGCCTCCAGGCGCACGTCTTCATCAGCAAGCTCCTCCCCAACCAAGTTCACCGCGTTAGCTGCCCTTTGAAGGAATCCTTGGCGGCAAGTGCGGCGCTCCCAGGCGCGCTCGAGCACGTCTTCCACACTATCGTCTGCCCCGAGCAAGCGTCGGGGGCCACGGACCATCGTTCCCCCTCCGGGCAAGGGGCTGGGGGCTGGCACCCTCGCGACGGCCGGGCGCGTCGTGCCAGAAGCCCGGCCAGGAGCCAGCCCGTCTCTAGATGAAGGGCGCAGGGGGCGCCTCAGCCAGTCGCAGTCCACAACCAGACGAGAAGTCCACGGTAGGTTGGCTATGCCACGAGAGGGCCCGCGTAGGAAGATCGCGGGGAGTGAAGGGCCGCAGTGCGCCTCGGGACGGTTCGCCCCTTCAATCGCCCTCACCACCAGAGCAATGCTGCTCGGAGCACTTGGGGACGGTGGAGGAGGCGAAGCCAAAGGAGGCGGCACCTCAGCTACCTCCGCAAGCTCGGCCGGAAGGGGCATGCGGATCAAGGGTCAGTAAAAGCAACAAGAAGATCAGAAGCTGGAAAAGGAGAAGACTTACTCATCAGTGGTGAAGTACTTCCTGCGCTTCAGCAAGCGACAAGGGAAGTCATCACCCAGGGCCTCCCTTTTCCTCCGGAGGGCCTCAAAGTCCACACGGAAGCGGCCCAAGAGAAGAGCGCAAGGATTAACCTGCGACGAAGACGGAGCGTCGAGGCAGTCCGCGTCAGGGGCGCCTGCCTGACGCGTGCTGCTAATCGCCTCGCCAAAAGACGCGGCTGGGGCCTCAGGGGCCTCAGCCCCAGGCGCTGGGAGCGACTGCTTGCCACCCTCAGCCTCAGCGGCACGGGTCCCAGGAGCTGCCCCCTAGAGAGCATCACCCGGCGCTGTTGTCGGTGTACTGGGAACGGGGGTCCCCAGACTTTCCTGCCTGCGGCCTGCGGCGTGGCTTAAAGGGGGCCCAGCACGGCCCATCTTCATCAACACGAGACCCAAGACCCTCGCGAGGGGCCAAGCCTCGCGGGGCGGACGATGCGGAGCTTCCTCAGGCGCGGCCTCATCAGGCTGGCTCACGAGGACGCGGAGAGATCAAGGCGGGGTACCTCACGAGGTGCCCATGACGCAAGCCATGACGACCAAGGGCGCCCAGCGGGCGCCAGCCCGCGCAGTGTCCTCCTTTCCTCTTTGGTGCAAAGGGGGCAAGCGCAGGCGAGAGGATCAAGCAAAGGCATCCATTTCGGTGCAACAAGACCAAGACTAGTCCAACGGTGGGAAGGAGGTCATCGTGGAGCCCAGGACAGCGTCACCACAGGGCCTTTGACAGGCGAGGACCAACTTTAGTCAGGATAAGTGTACCAGATGTTCCCCTTCAAAATGGCCAATTGTTGGCGCCCTTCCCGCTCAATATTTGGGAAGAGGCCCGGGGCCTTTGCCTATAAATAGGACTAGCCACCCCCAGGGTAGAGGCGGATTGGGAAGATCCAGATCAAGAAGAGGTCCAGAACCTAGGCAAGCAGAGAGAGAGAGAGAAGGGTGGCTGAACTCCTCCTAGCAGTTCATCCCCCTAGCTAAGAGCAGACCCTCGCGAGGCTGTTCTTCCTTGTATTATTCATCATCATCAGCCCAAGAGGCAATCCACCACACCACAAACTAGAGTAGGGTATTACACCACAATAGTGGCCCGAACTAGTATAAACCTTGTGTCCCTTGTGCTGTTCTTTCAGTAGTTTAGATCTTTGCAAGAAGGAGAGGTAGAGGGCATAATCTCCGCGCGCACCCCAGAGTTCGAACCTCAAGGGTCTGCCAGAATCCAAAATCTGACATTTTGCGTGCCAGGTAGGGGGCGCCGGAATCTGTCTTCCACCGCTCCGCTCTCCTCCGACTGTCGCGTCCATGTACGACGCTCGTCGGGCCTGCGCTGAGCGCCGGGCCGCCATCGCTTCCCGTGTCGCCCAGACGGCTCCCGTCGGGGGGCGTCCTCGTTGTTCCCTGTCGCCCGCCATCAACGCTGCCACCGGCCCAGCGGGGAACGAGCAGCAAGCGTCGTCCCATCATCCGTCCGTGCGGCAAGACGGCCGCACCGCTACTCCATCGCTCACACCAGCTGGCTCTTCGTCCCGCGCGCTCCGCGCACCCTTGGAGGCTCGAGTTGCACTCATCGCGGCACACGAGCTCCTGCCCTACCGTCCCGTCGATGACGTCTACGAAGAGTGGCTCGACCGCGTCGTCGAGCTTGTCCGCGCCGCAGGGGGCTCTCCCGCGCTGTCCGTTCCACTGCGCCGCACCCCGCCCCGCGCGGGCAACGAAGCCCCGGGGGCGTACCAGCCTCCTCCTCTACAAGAAGACGCCATGGCTCCAAGGCGCGTGGCCCCTGGTCGGAACCCGCTCCGTCAGGCGCCGGCGCGACAAGAGCAGAGCTGCCAAGAAGTCCCTCGCCCGCAAGAAGCTGCCCGGGCGCTCCCCGCTCCGGCACGTCGCGACCCTGCTCCAGCTCCGGCACGCCAAGACCCTGCGCTGCTCCCAGCAGCAGCGCATGGGGACCTGCAAGACCAAGCTCTCCCTCACCCAAAGCCTCCCATGGCCACAGCAGGCTGTCGTGCCTACACCACCAAGCTGCATAGCGTCACATGGCCCGGCAAGTTCAAGCCAGACCTGCCTCCCTGCTACGACGGCACGACTGACCCTGCAGAGTTCCTCCAGCTCTATGAGCTGGGCATCGAAGCTGCCGGCGGGGACGAGAAGGTCATGGCGAACTGGTTCCCCATGGCGCTGAAGGAAGGAGCTCGCACCTGGCTCCTGAATCTGGCTCCAGGCACGATCTCTTCCTGGGACCAGATGCGCACCCGCTTCATCACCAACTTCCAAGGTACTCGCGACCGACCGACCGCCGTGAGCGACATGCGCCGCATCAAGCAACAACCCGGAGAGACCCTGCAAAAGTACATCCAGCGCTTCAACAGTGCGCGCCTCAAGATCCCCAAGGTGTCCGAGGAGGCCATCATCTCAGCCTTCTCCGATGGTGTGCGCGACGTCAAGATAAAGGAGGAGCTGGCGATGCATGAAGACTTGTGCACCTCCCTGGAGCTGTTCAACTTGGCGACCAAGTGCGCCAGGGCTGAGGAAGGGTGTCTTTCCCTCCTCGAGCTGCCAGCCGCAGACCCAGAAGAGAAGAAGCCCAAGGCCAAGGACGTGAAGCGCAAGGGGGCTGCCGTGCTCGCGGCAGAGCCAGACACCAAGCGGGGCAAAGATCTGCCCGAATCCTCCAGGGGCAGCCGGTACTGTGTGTACCATGACCTCCACACCCACAACACCAATGAATGCCAAGAACTCCGCGCCGTGCAAGAAGGAAGGATCGGCCGTCGTCCCGACCGTGCTGACTGGGGCTACGGCCGAGGAGGAGGAGGAAGAAACGCGGGACGCTGGGAAGACCGCGGCCCGCGCCAAGGGTGGCGCGATCACCCTCGCGAGGATCGCTGGTGAGACCTTCCTCGCGAGGGGGACTGGAGGGATCAGCCTCGTGAGGACTGCCCACAAGGCAATGCAGGCCTCCCTCCACTGCCACCTCAGCCAAGCAGGAATGAGGACCGCCATCAAGACGAGGGGGCTGGGGGCTTCCAGGAGCCGCGCGCGATCGCCTGCATCCTAGGCGGAGCTCAAGCCCCTGCCTCCCAACGCATCTTCAAGCAGTTTGCTCGCGAAGTGAATGCAGTCCTCCCCAAGCTCGAAGCAACGCGCCCTCTTAGGTGGTCGGCGTGTGCCATCACGTTCAGCTTAGCGGATCAGCTCAAGTGTGCGGCCACAGCCAGAGTCCTCCCGATGCTTTGCTCCCTAGTCATCAGCAACGTACTGGTCACCAGGACCCTCATCGATGGTGGGGCAGGGCTCAACGTCCTGTCCGTAGAAACGTTCAACAATCTCCAAGTGCCCTATGACCAGCTTCAGCCAACCAAGCCTTTCTCCGGAGTCACCGACGGTTCCACGGTTCCGATTGGGCAGGTCCGCCTCCCTGTCACCTTCGGGGCACGCAACAACTACCGCATCGAGCTCATCGACTTTGACGTCGCCCACATCCGCCTGCCGTACAACGCCATCTTCGGGTACCCAGCGCTGGCCAAGTTCATGGCCGTAACTCACCATGGCTACAACGTCCTCAAGATGCCAGGAAGTGGCGGAGTCATCACTGTGCCCTGTGAAGAGAAGGATGCAGTGTGTTCCCTGGAGCGAGCCTTTCAGGCCGTGTCACTAGAAGACCCAGATCACGGAAGCAGGAGGCTTCCCGAGACCACCCCCAAGAAGAAGAAGACATCGTCTGGACCGGACCCTTAGGAGGCGGGCCCCTCAGGGCCCGCGTCTGCCCAAGGGGAACCTCCTTCCATCGCATAGGAAAGCGCGCCCGGCGCCCTCCTCAGGCAGGGCTCGAGGGCTCTCCCCTGGAGGGCCACCGACCTGGCCAGGGTCACGAGGGAGGCGCTTGGGCACCACATGGAGGCGTGTTTCGAAGCATGAAGGAGCAAGGCAAGGAAGGTAAGATCAGCAGGAGTTCGTCAACAAGGCCGTTCAAGAACTACAGGAATCAAGAGTCATGAGAGGTTGCCGCTGTCTACCGGCTGTGGCTCCCCATCCAAGCGAGGATTGTCGGTTGCACGTCTGCATCGACGTACCAGGGCTCAACCGAGTCGCCTCACTGGAGCGCCTCTGGCCCTTGCAGGTGGGGGCTGCGGAGGTCCGCCCCACAGCTACACTCGCATGCCTTACGGCTTGCCGAGTGCGGCTGCTACGTACCAGCGCCTCATGAGGGGCATCATGGAGGCTCAAGAAGACAGGCGTTCCGCAGCCCTGGCGGAGATGGAGATGATTCGCGAAGAGCCACCAGTGCCTCCAGAGCCTCCCGAGGCCCCTGGGCCTGGGGGCTCATCAGGATCGGCTTCCGCGGCCCACCGAGTCTGCTGCACCAACACTCCTTTGTCCTCGACATCTTCAGGTGGCATCTTTCAAGTTTCATTTCCAGCTGGGAGCGCCCCTCCCAGGGCTGCATCATTCCCTGGCCGCGCGGGTCCGTCCATGCGGCATGTATCCCTTTTATTTCGTGTTGTTAGCTTGCTTTGTTGGGGGCGCCCCTCGGGCTGCATCATCCCCAAGTCGCTTGGGCCAGGCCCAGCGGCATGTATCTCCTTTGCGTTTATTTCCGGCTATGCATTCGCCCATCATGCTCGATTACTTGATGCCTATCCATGGCACCTCTTCTTCTCCATGTCGACCACTTGCACGTTAAAGGGGGGGTACCTGAGCATCGTGACTCAGGGCTCTTATCGGCGCTCCAGCCCTCACCCTCTGGCCTTGTCCACGGCATCGCAACCTGGCATACCAGCGACGGCTGAGACCAGCTCGAGGGCCGGGACCCGAGGACGTAGAGTGCCGGCATCTAACCAAAAATCTGGCAATGCCAAAAGATATTGAGCAAAACACTGATCTCGTTTTGACGCGGCAAAGCGGCCGCATGGCTATTGGTGGGCGGCGCAAGCAATAACGGCTGTTAACAGCCCCACCGACTAAAGATTCCCAAAAAGGCAACAATAGCACGTTCCTCTCCCTCACTCTCGCTCAGTCTCCCTTACTCTCCCTTGCTCAGTCGATCCCCTCTACTCCATCGCCACTCAACCTCGCTGCCGCCGCTCAACCACACAATGCCTTCTTGGAAAGACGGGGAGGAGAGCAGCGACGATGACGACAGGTTGAACTTCGTCAGGGAGGTAATGTCGCTGTCGATGTACTCTGTATGATAGCCTAGGGTTAGGGTTATGTATTTCAGATTGAGGACTTTCTTTTTGGTATGATTTGGACCAGATCCAGTGCATTTGACCACTCCAGATTCCTTTTGAACTCGATCCAGCGGCTCCTAACCATAGATGGCTAGTGGACCGGGCTCCAAAGTCTGTGGCGTTTCGCATAATTAATATTTATTAGTTATTAGCACTACTCTTGCTTTTATTAATATTAGTATTATTAAGCTCCAAATGCAATAGAGTTGTTCCATAAATGTTTGCAAGAAACATCTTGTTGCACTAATCTTTGCAACAAATTGCAAAAAACTTTTGCAACGAAGGTCATGTTGTAGTTTTTTTTTCTTCATCTTGCGGAAGAAACTTTTGCAAAATAGATGATGTTGCAGAAAATTTTCCACAACATCACCTATGTCACAGAAAAAATAGCAATGAAGATGATGTTGTAGAAGCATTGTTGTTGTTGCCAACGCATGTCACAGTAGCATTGTCGTCGTTCGCCGTCGTTGTTTGCAACTTCGTCATTGCAATTGCAACACGGAGACGGTCGGTGATGGCCTCGTCGTGGAGCCGTCGCCCATCCTTTTCCTGCTCCTCAACGTCGTCGTCGAGTGCATAGTCGTCGTCTCCGTGTAGCCCACCAGGCGAGCAGCCACATCAACGGGCGGTAAGAAGCGTTGGGACGGAGACGAGCCGGCGGCTCTTGCGCCACCATACATTGCAGCCGACTGCTACATTGCATTGGTGGTGAACGGCTAGCCGTGGAGGGCGCCGACGGGCCAAGAAGAGGAAGGAACCGCCGGCAATGCGGCGGTGGCGGAGGGGGGCATGCAGGAGCTTGGAGCATGGCCGGTCTTAAGATTTTGGGGGGACGGGGCGAAACCGAAACTCAGGGCCCCTTAATTAGTATACCATAATGGCAAAAATAATCAATATCTCTAATCCTATAAAAGTCTCTGTTTATTATGACGGTGTGTCAGCCATCCCTCATTTCTGACGATGTGGTCTACATCTAACGCATGAGAGGTAGGTTGTTGTATTGCAAAAAAGACCATCGCCGCTCTCCTCCATGTTTGTAGTAACCCTTAGTCTCTCCAAACCAGCCTCATCCATTCCCCACATCATCCAAACAAACAAGAGGAATATACTTTGGGTGAAACCTAACATGTTTTTAGTTGAAAATATATACCAAAATAGGGTGGGGTTTTTTCAAGTTTATGTACATGTCTATTTTGGATTGTTGCAATGCATGGTTGAGCATGCCGGCGCCGGAGAGGGTTCTGGTGTGGATCTGTGGGAGGGGCGATATGTCAATTTTTCATCATGTCCTCATAGAGATATTATTCGCGTTCGGTACTTTTTGGTGTGGATCTAACGCATAAGGTGCAGCAAGGTGGCCCAATCCTTTTTGTAGCAAAGGACAAGCCGGAACAAACTCTTATAATAGGAAAAGCGCTCCCGAGGACACATGGGAATATCGTCAAGCTAGTTTTCATCACGTTCATATGATTCGCGTTCGGTACTTTGATAATTTGATATGTGGGTGGACTGGTGCTTGGGTGTTGTTCTTACTTGAACAAGCATCCCACTTATGATTAACCTCTATTGCAAGCATCCGCAACTACAACAAAAGTATTAAGGTAAACCTAACCATAGCATGAAACAAGTGGATCCAAATCAGCCCCTTACGAAGCAATGCATAAACTAGGGTTTAAGCTTCTGTCACTCTAGCAACCCATCATCTACTTATTACTTTCCAATGCCTTCCTCTAGGCCCAAATAATGGTGAAGTTTTATGTAGTCGACGTTCACATAACACCACTAGAGGATAGACAACATACATCTCATCAAAATATCGAACGAATACCAAATTCACATGACTACTAATAGCAAAACTTCTCCCTTGTCCTCGGGAACAAACGTAACTACTCACAAAGCATATTCATGTTCATAATCAGAGGGGTAATAATATGCATATAGGATCTGAACATATGATCTTCCACCAAATAAACCAACTAGCATCAACTACAAGGAGTAATCAACACTACTAGCAACCTACTAGCACCAATCCCGGACTTGGAGACAAGAATTGGATACAAGAGATGAACTAGGATTTGGAGATGAGATGGTGCTGGTGAAGATGTTGATGGAGATTGCCCTCTCCCGATGAGAGGAGTGTTGGTGATGACGATGGTGATGATTTCCCCCTCCCGGAGGGAAGTGTCTTCGGCAGAACAGCTCTGCCGGAGCCCTAGATTGGTTCCGCCTCGTGGCGGCGGAGTCTCGTCCCGAAAAGTTCCTCCTTATTTTTTTCTCATCAAAAGACTTCATATAGGAGAAGATGGGCGTCGGAGAGCCACCAGGGGGGGCCACGAGGTAGGGGGCGCGCCCTAGGGAGGGGGGCGCGCCCCCTACCCTCGTGAGCAGGGTGTGGGCCCCCTGGCCTTCATCTTTGGCGAGGATTTTACTTTATTTCTTTTAAGATATTCTGTGGAGTTTCAAGACTTTTGGAGTTGTGCAGAATAGGTCTCTAATATTTGCTCCTTTTCCAGCCCAGAATTCCAGCTGCCGGCATTCTCCCTCCTTATGTAAACCTTGTAAAATAAGAGAGAATAGCCATAAGTATTGTGACATAATGTGAAATAACAGCCCATAATGCAATAAATATCGATATAAAAGCATGATGAAAAATGGACGTATCAACTCCCCCAAGCTTAGACTTCGCTTGTCCTCAAGCGAAAAGCCGATAACAATAAATATGTCCTCATGTTTAGAGGTAGAGGCGTCGATAAAAATAAAATACGGACGTGAAGGCATCATGGTTATTCTCAAAACAGCAACATATATAGATTTTGTCATATGATTACTTATATTCAAGTGATGATATATTCACAATGCAAAAGTATGAATCAGAAACCTTATTGGGCTTCAACCAACTATAATCTCAGTCATTGAAGCAATTGCAATTTATCATAACATCGAAAAGAATCTATGTCAGAGCTAAATAGCAAGTCCACATACTCAACTATCATCTATTCCTTCATAATTGCTAACACTCATGCAATACTTGTGGTTACGGAGTTTTAATCGGACATAGAGAAAGATAGGGGTTTATAGTTTTGCCCCACAACCTTTTACCTCAAGGGTAATGTCAACAATGATAACTCATGCTCCCCTACATCCAATTAGATATATATATATATATATCATGTTCTTTCCAACATGCTGGGCCTGCCAAAGGATAAAACGAAAAAGGAAAGGTGAAGATCACCATGACTCTTGCATAAGGTAGAAGATAATAATAAAGGATTGCCATGCGCTTTTATGGTTGGATGCATAAAATTCTCAATGCGAAAGAACGTCACTTTATATTGCCCCTTGTGATATGAACCCTTATTATGCAGTCCGTCGCTTTTATTACTTCCACATCACAAGATCGTATAAAGCTTATTTCTCCCACACCAATCAATCATACATATTTAGAGCAATTTTTATTGCTTTGCACCGATGACAACTTACTTGAAGGATCTTACTCAATCCCTAGGTAGATATGGTGGACTCTCATGGCAAAACTGGTTTAAGGGTATTTGGAAGCACAAGTAGTATTTCTACTTGGTGCTGAGAATTTGGCTAGCATGAGGGGGAAAGGCAAGCTCAACACGTTAGAGGATCCATGACAACATACTTTATCTCAGATATAAGAAAACATAACTCATTATGTTGTCTTCCTTGTCCAACATCAACTCTTTAGCATGTCATATTTTAATGAGTGCTCCCAATCATAAAAGATGTCAATGATAATATATCTATATGTGAAACCCCTCTTTCCTTATTACTTCCTATTAATTGCAACGATGACCAAAGCTATGTCTGCCAACTCCCAACAACTTTTAATCATCATACTCTTTCTATGTGAAGTCATTACTTTCAATAAGATCAATATGAACTCTTTGTTTCTTTTTATTCTTTTTCTTCTTTTCTTTAATTCACCCAAGATCATGGCAAAATAATCAAGCCCTTGACTCAACACTAATCTTTATTATATATATAGCTCACAGACTCGATTACATAGAGAGATCATAAAGCAAAACTCAAAACTAGATCATGCCATAATTTTATTCTACTAGATCAAGATACTACTAAAAAGGATCGAACTAAGAAAAACGGTAAAGGTAGGAGATTGTGATGGTGATACGATACCGGGGAAACTCCCCCAAGCTTGGCAGTTGCCAAGGGGAGTGCCCATACCCATGTGATTATGTCTCCTTCTTTGTTGTTGGTGTAATATTCTTGGCGATGATTCCCCTCAGGATGCGGTTCTCCTCCTCGAGCTTATTGACTTGCTTCTTGAGGCCCATTATTTCCTTACGAAGCTTTCCTGTGACGGCTAAAGCTCCTTGCACCCAAGGGTGTTGCATAGCTGCGGGAGAACAAGTGACACTCCTCTTCATATTTTCATAAGAAAGAAATCTAACATTGGAAGGGATAACCGAGTTTGGAATAGCTGAGCTCTGTAGTTCCCCCATCGTGAATCCAGCTCAGAAGCGAGAGGTGACTTCTTGATCCTCCATGGAATCTACCCTCATCAAGTCAGCCTCCATCTCTTCCTCCGTTGCTGGCCCAAAGTGGTCAGCGTCGCTGTTTGCCCTTGGTTCCGGTGCCGGATTAGATACCCGGCTCTCCCCGACTGACTCTTGAGAAGACATCTTGCACTAATCTGCAGCAGCAACAGCTCGAAACGAAAACAAAGGATAATTGCATGATACGGGAGTCAAAACCTTCGGGGGGATATATAATGATTTTTTACCGACCAAAATACTTATCGTGCAAGAAAATGGAGTCCGGAGGGCACACGAGGTGCTCACGAGGTAGGGGCGCGCCCACCACCCTCGTGTCCTTCCCGGACTGCTTCTAATTTTTCTATTTTTCTAAATGTTCCAAAACGGAGAAATATTGCCTTAAAATTGTTTTGGAGTCGGTTTACTTACCGTACCACATACCTATTCCTTTTCGGAGTCTGAAACGGTCTGGAAAGTGTCGCTTATGTATTCCTCCGGGGTTACGGTTTCAACGATATTGGTTTCAACATTTATGGGATTACCTGAGATATAATGTTTGATTCTTTGACCGTTTACCACCTTCGGATTTGTGCCTTCGAAGTTGTTGATCTTTATGGCACCGGAACGATAGACCTCCTCGATGACATAGGGGCCTTCCGATTTAGAGAGAAGTTTTCCTGCAAAAAATCTTAAACGAGAGTTGTATAGCAATACATAATCACCTACATTAAACTCATGCTTTTGTATCCTTTTGTCATGCCATCTTTTAAATTTTTCTTTAAACAACTTGGCATTCTCATAAGCTTGGGTTCTCCATTCATCGAGTGAGCTAATATCAAATAACCTCTTCTCACCGGCAAGTTTGAAATCATAGTTGAGCTCTTTAATAGCCCAATATGCCTTATGTTCTAGTTCGAGAGGTAAGTGGCATGCTTTTCCGTAAACCATTTTATATGGAGACATACCCATAGGATTTTTATATGCAGTTCTATAGGACCATAATGCATCATCAAGTTTCTTGGACCAATTCTTTCTAGATCTATTGACAGTCTTTTGCAAAATTAATTTGATCTCTCTATTACTCAATTCTACTTGACCACTAGACTGTGGGTGATAAGGAGATGCAATTCTATGATTAACATCATATTTAGCAAGCATTTTACGGAAAGCACCATGAATAAAATGTGAACCACCATTAGTCATTAAATATCTAGGGACTCCAAACCTCGGAAAAATAACTTCTTTAAGCATCTTAATAGAAGTGTTATGATCAGCATTAATAGTTGGAATAGCTTCTACCCACTTAGTAACGTAATCAACAGCAACTAAAATATGAGTGTATCCATTAGAGGCAGGAAAAGGTCCCATATAATCAAAGACCCAAACATCAAATGGTTCAATAGCAAGTGAATAATTCATAGGCATTTCTTGACGTCTACTAATATTACCAATTCTTTGACATTCATCACAAGACAAGATAAACTTACGGGCATCCTTGCAGAGATTAGGCCAATAAAAACCGGATTGCAATACCTTATGTGCAGTTCTGTCTCCAGCGTGGTGTCCTCCATAAGCTTCGGAGTGACACTTGCGTAGGATCTGTTCCTGTTCATGCTCAGGTACACAACATCTAATAACACCATCTACTCCTTCTTTATAAAGATGTGGGTTGTCCCAAAAGTAATGTCTCAAGTCATAGAAGAACTTTTTCTTTTGTTGGTATGTGAAACTAGGTGGTATAAACTTAGCAACAATATAATTAGCATAATCAGCATACCATGGAGTACTACGAGAAGTACTTATAACATTTAATTGCTCATCAGGAAAGCTATCATCAATAGGTAGTGGGTCATCAAGAACATTTTCTAACCTAGACAAGTTGTCTGCAACGGGGTTCTCAGCTCCCTTTCTATCAACGATATGCAAATCAAATTCTTGCAGCAAGAGAACCCATCTAATAAGTCTAGGTTTAGCATCTTTATTTTCCATAAGATACTAAATAGCAGCATGATCAGTGTGAATAGTTACTTTAGAATCAACAATATAAGGTCTGAATTTATCACAAGCAAATACAACTGCTAAGAGTTCTTTTTCAGTAGTAGCATAATTTCTTTGAGCATTGTCTAGAGTCTTACTAGCATAATGGATAACATTTAATTTCTTATCAACTCTTTGCCCTAGAACAGCACCTACAGCATAATCGCTAGCATCACACATAATTTCAAAGGGTAAATTCCAATCAGGTGGCTGAACAACAGGTGCAGAGACTAATGCTTTCTTAAGTATTTCAAATTCTTCTACACAATCATCATCAAAGACAAATGGTATATCTTTTTGCAATAAATTAGTCAGAGGCCGAGAGATTTTTGAGAAGTCCTTAATGAACCTCCTATAAAACCCGGCATGACCAAGGAAACTTCGTATACCTTTGATGTCCTTGGGACATGGCATCTTTTCAATAGCATCAACCTTGGCTTTATCAACTTCAATACCTCTTTCAGAAACTTTGTGCCCCAAGACAATACCTTCATTAACCATAAAGTGGCACTTTTCCCAATTCAAGACAAGATTAGTTTCTTCACATCTCTGCAAAACTCGATCAAGATTGCTCAAGCAATCATCAAAAGAGGAACCATAGACGGAAAAATCGTCCATGAAGACCTCACAAATCTTTTCACAGAAGTCAGAGAATATAGCCATCATGCATCTTTGAAAGGTAGCAGATGCATTACATAAACCAAAAGGCATACGTCTATAAGCAAAAGTACCAAAAGGGTATGTAAAAGTAGTCTTTGATTGATCTTTAGCCAACACATGTATTTCAGAGAAACTAGAATAACCATCTAGGAAGCAATAATGTGTATGTTTGCATAATCTTTCTAGCATTTGATCTATAAAGGGCAAGGGGTAATGATCTTTCTTAGTAGCCTTATTTAATTTGCGGAAATCGATTACCATCCTATAACCTGTGATAATTGTTTGTGGGATCAATTCATCTTTATCATTAGGAACAACAGTAATACCTCCCTTCTTAGGGACACAATGGACAGGGCTTACCCACTGACTATCAGCAACGGGATAAATTATACCTGCCTCCAGAAGCTTTAGTATTTCTTTTCTTACCACTTCTTTCATTTTAGGATTCAGACATTGTTGAGGATCACGAACTGGTTTGGCATCTGCTTCCAAATTTATTTTATGTTGACATAGAGTGGGACTAATGCCCTTAAGATCATCAAGAGTATATCCAATAGCGGCACGATGCTTCTTCAGAGTTTTCAATAATCTTTCTTCTTCATTCTCTGAAAGGTTAGCACTAATAATAACAGGATATATCTTCCTTTCATCAAGATAAGCATATTTAAGATTATCAGGCAACAGTTTAAGCTCAAACACGGGATCACCCTTGGGTGGAGGAGGATCCCCTAAAATTTCAACAGGCAAATTGTGTTGCAAAATAGGTTCATGTTTAAAGAATACTTCATCTATTTCCCTTCTTTCATTCATGAATGTCGGTGTCAAAACCGGCGGATCTCGGGTAGGGGGTCCCGAACTATGCGTCTAGGCGGATGGTAACAGGAGACAAGGGACACGATGTTTTTACCCAGGTTCGGGCCCTCTCGATGGAGGTAAAACCCTACTCCTGCTTGATTAATATTGATGATATGGGTAGTACAAGAGTAGATCTACCACGAGATCAAGGAGGCTAAACCCTAGAAGCTAGCCTATGGTATGATTGTCGTTTTTGTTGTGTCCTATGGACTAAAACCCTCCGGTTTATATAGACACCGGAGAAGGTTAGGGTTACATAGAGTCGGTTACAATGGGAGGAGATCATATCCGTATCGCCAAGCTTGCCTTCCACGCCAAGGAAAGTCTTATCCGGACACGGGACGAAGTCTTCAATCTTGTATCTTCATAGTCCAGGAGTCCGGCCAAAGGTTATAGTCCGGCTATCCGGACACCCCCTAATCCAGGACTCCCTCAGTAGCCCCTGAACCAGGCTTCAATGACGACGAGTCTGGCGTGCAAATTGTCTTCGGCATTGCAAGGCGGGTTCCTCCTCCGAATACTTCATAGAAGATCTTGAACACAAGGATAGTGTCCGGCTCTGCAAAACAAGTTCCACATACCACCGTAGAGAGAATAATATTTGCACAAATCTAATCTGCTGACGTATTCCGCAGCGTGACATCACACCAAGGCCAAGTCTTTATTCGAATCGTTTTACTATCCCACCTTAGCGCGTTTAGCGAGGCGGTTTCCTTGGCACGTCTTGTCGAAGCAGAGATCGTGTCCCCTTATTCCGGGATTCTCATCAATACGGGCGTGGGTAACCCAACCGTGCCATTGATTACGGCGCTTGGGAGACAAGCGAGTTTTACCAGGCGAGTGAGGACACGCAGTTTTCGTCCGCCCATATAAGGGGATAAGGATCCACCTTTTCACCTACGCCTTCTTCCTCCTTTGCCTATCCATTTCCGCGCACTCGAGCTCCAGCGCCCAAGTCCGCACACCCCACCTCAACCTTCTCCAGCCATGTCTGGAGGGGGAGGCAAGTGGATGGTCTCCTCCGTCATGGAGGGACACATCAAAAAGCTGAGGAAGGCCGGATACTTGTCTGACGACATCGCGCACCGGCTTCCAGAAGAGGGGCAGCTCACCCCCACCCCCAGGCCCCATGAGAGGGTAGTGTTTCTCATCCATTTCCACGGACTGGGCTTTCCTCTCCACCCCTTTGTCTGGGGGCTCATGTTCTACTACGGCCTGGATTTCCACGATCTGGCCCCGAACTTCATCCTCAACATCTCGGCATTTATCGTCGTGTGCGAGGCCTTTCTCTGCATCCCACCCCACTTCGGTTTATGGCTGAAGACCTTTAACGTCAAGCCGAAGGTAGTGCGCGGCTGCCAGGCGGAGTGCGGAGGTGCCATGGTGGGCAAGATGCCCAACGTCCTATGGCTCGAGGGTTCTTTTGTGGAGACCCTAAAGGGGTGGCAATCGGGGTGGTTCTACATCACCGAGCCGCGCGACCCTGAATGGGTCGCAGCCCCCGAGTTCCGATCTAGAGCCCCTACGCGGCTCACCTCCTGGAAGGAGACGGGCCTGTCGTGGGGCAAAAAAGGAGAGCTGACCGGACTCCAGACATGCATCCAAAGCCTGGTGAGCAAGAAGCTCAAACTCGTCAACGTAGTCCAGGTCATGCTCATCCGCCGGATCCTCCCATGCCAACAACGGGCTTTCAGCTTGTGGGAGTTCAATCCGGCACAGCACCGAACCCTGAGCAGGCTCTTCGACACTACGTACGAAGATGCCTGGAAGGTGCTATTCAAGGGCGTCGAGGCTCCCGCATCCACTACCGAGGATCGCGGATTCAGCACGCAGCGTCAAGCCGGCGCGGTAAGCTGTTTTTACCTCTTACAGGTTATTTGTCTTTCATAGTTTGACTCTATGCGGGATCTAAGCTCCCTTACCTTTGACAGGATTGGCAGGAGACGTACGGACAGATCAGCTGTCCGGCTCCTTTGCCCGAAGACCCATTAGACGCCCGCTTGACGGGGCTGCTGGTTCCGGCACCCTACATGGTGCCGGAGAAGAAGTCCACGGGGACTCGAAAGAGTGCCCGGCACCCGATGGAGTCGGACTCATCATCCGATGACTCCGAGGCGGACCCCTCCCGTGAAGACGAGGAGGAGGAAAGAGAGGTCTCTCCCCCAGCGGGGAGAGAAAAGAAAAGGAAGGCCGCCCCAACTAGGGAGGCCGGAGGGTCCAAGAGAGGAAGGACCCTTCCTCCAGACTACTCCACCAACGCCGATGACGGCGAAGAGGAGTGGCCGCACAGGGCCAAGCCCCTGGCAAAATCGTAAGTGTTCGGATACCAGAATGACTCGTGGCGTTCCTTTATTGAATAGCTTTTCCTGACGCTGCATATAATTATGCAGTCCGCCGAAAGACCGGCTCGACGTGTCGACGAGCGGATCCCTGGATTCGTCGGATGTGAACAGTACTTCACTTCCGGCCGCCTCCTCTCCTCACCCTACGGACGACGCCGAAGTGTTCTCCCCGGAGGTTCCAAGCCAGGAGGAGGTGGTCCTGGAGGCACTGCAAGGCGACCTCTCGGACTCCGGGCGCCAAGGGGACAAAACCCCTAAGGGCTCCAAGTCCGGCCCTAGGCCGGACACCGCACCGGAACCTTCAAAGATTCTGGAGTCCGGCAGGCGGCCCCCTAGTAAGAAGGGCAAGCCTACGACTCCGGTGACCTCCGCCCAACCGGAGGCATCAGATAATTTGCTGGAGGTGCTTAATGGCGCCTCCATCGACGAGGAGCACCGTACTGTAATGAGTACGGTGATCCAGAAGGTTCAGTCCGCCAAGAGCGGACTGACCGAAGCATGTGCCAGCCTTTTAAAAGGCTTTGAGGTATGTAAAAAATATGTAAAAATATTACCGCATAGACAGTAGCCCCTGATGCTCTGTTTGGCGTTCGGAAAGAAAAGCCGAATAGAGGATCTAATAACATTCACAGGAGTCTAACAAAATTAAGTCAATATGCGTATGCAGGCTTCGCTGCTGGCGTCCGCCGCACTTACTGTGGAGGTGGACACGCCGAAACAAAACCTCGAGCGGTCTGAGCAAGAGCTCGGACTTGCCAAGAAGCAGCTCGAGGACAAGGAAGGTAAGAAATACCTTATTTAAATATATAAAAGGTGCAATTGCAAAAAAATGACAGGATCAATGTGGCTATTGTAGGGGCCACAACTGAGGTGGCGACCCTTAAGCAAGCGCTGTCCGAGGCCGAAAAGAGAGCGGCCACGGAGCGCACCGAGCGGGAGAAGCATGAGGCGCAGGTTGGCGAGGTGCAGCAAGAGCTCCAGGCTCTCATGAAAAAACATGAGAGTTTGGAGCTTGACTCAAAGACGCGAGAGTCCGAGCTCGCGACGGCCACTGAGAATGCCAAGTCTGCCAAGGCTGAAGCCCAGAAGGCCCTCCAGGAGGTGGAGGCAATGAAGAAGATAGAGACGGGTAAGGCATTCTTTATGCAAAGCAAGCACGTGAAAGTGAGTTACTTGTTACTTACCCGAATCCGGAGCTCTCTAGGAGCATTCGCAGATTTGCCCCGTAGCGTGTTAGATGCCGCCGCCTTCTACCGAGCTGAGGAGGGGAGCTCAACGGAGAAGGTGTTCTAGTCTCAGTATGCTGAGGCCGGACACCCTGTGCCCTTGAGCGACCAGCTGAAGCAACTGGTCGAGCTCCACAAGGTGGCCGAACAGGCCATGAAGGGCCTCATAGTTCGACTGTGGCCTGGAGAGGCTCTGCCTGGGAGCTACTTCGGGCTGGTGAGGCGGCTGGTGGAGGCCTGCCCAAGGCTTGAAGTCATCAAGCGCTCCATCTGCATCGAAGGTGCCTGTAGGGCGCTTGCCCGTGCTAAAGTGCACTGGGGCAAGCTAGATATTGAGAAGCTTGTGAAGCACGGGCCACCGCCGGGCAAGGAGCGTCGTAAGCCCGAGATGTATTATGAGGGCGTTCTGAAGGGTGCCCGCCTTATGGCGGATGAATGTTCCAGGGATGTAATTTTTGAGTAAACTCGCTCGTTTTGTCCTGTGCACTGAAAACTTGTTCATGTGCGCTAAGCAATGCTTTTTTGAATTTAAAATATTACCTTCTGTGCGGCCGTTTATCAAGTTTGAGAGATGGCGAGTCATCGGCTTATGCCCCCATGCCTCTAGTGCTGGGGTGTTTGGGATAAACCTGAGCGCTCTTTTTCCCATTTTTGGGTCCTTCGAGGGAGGCGCTCAGCACAACAAACAAGGCAATCAGACTATAATGCTTGAACACTCTCACTTAGCCATAGAATTCTATAATTTTAAATTTCGGCAAAGCCCCTAGTATTCGGAAGACCGAGTTCGGGGCGCTATCCACGCCTGGGCCGTACAAAGCCGACTCCTCGCTCTAAGCGGCATAAGTCTTTAGGGACTCAAAAACCAGCGACCAGCTCGCGCCTCATCATGACGGTCAGTTTTAGCTTTCTCTACTGAGGTGCTTAGCCCAGCTCAACTAGGGCACAATCGCAGTAGTTCTCCTAGTGCTACCTTAGCCGATATAACGGAACATAAGGTACCAAAACATAGGAGCCGGGCAAACCCAACTATTGACCCAAGACATGATTCGGAGCCGATGCATATAATGTTATAAGTTCGGGGTGCCGCACTTGTGAAAGTGTTCGAACTTCTCACACCTATTGTGGGGTACTTAAGCCCCTGGCGTATTGGCCGTACCAAAGTGTATGGGTGCAACATGTCATTAATGAACATATATTCTTAAAAGAGATTAATGCAATAGTAGACAAAAGCTATGCATTGTTTATTTGAAAAAGCTGCGATCAAAGCAGAACGATACAAATAGTGCAATAAGCAAAAGGTGGGACTATTTAACATGTCCTTTCCAGGGGCGGGCTGCGGAATGGTATGCGAAACAGGTATACTGCTTGTTATAGAGACCACCTGGGAGTTCCATAATGCGGCGTAGCTTTCTGCTTCCCTGGTTCTTGCATCGTTTGTGCGGCAATTGTACTGCCGGTTAGGCCTTCCGAAGAATGGAGTCCTAAAAGTAAGAGAAAATTAAGAAATCGGCAGCCCCTAGTGCGGTTTAAGCCGTGTTTCGGGCGTGTCGTGATGGTGTCCCTCCCCCTGTGCCCATGGTATTTCCAGAGCGTAGTTATGTACGCCCAGCACTGGTTTCGCAATTTCGCGAGGGCTAGGGTTGGGCCGCATTGCTACGCCTGCTCGGAACGTGCCAGGCGGTCTTGTTGTAGTTTACTCCGGGCGTGCTTGACGGTGTCCGAACGTTTAATGGCCAAATTGGAGAATTGCCTTGAGAGGTTGCTTTGTACTTCCGCTGCGAGAGCCGCCGTATGCTCCTCCGTTCGGAGAGAGCGTTCGGTGTTTCCATTGACCATAATGACTCCTCGAGGGCCTGGCATCTTGAGCTTAAGGTATGCATAGTGCGGTACCGCATTGAACTTGGCAAATGCGGTTGCCAGAGCAGTGCGTGATAGCCACTGCGGAATGGGACTATGTCGAAGATTAACTCCTCACTTCGGAAATTATCCGGAGATCCGAAGACCACT